>NC_056739.1:1560424786-1560767286 GCF_019279795.1 Protopterus annectens
TAAGTTTTGATTTGTTCTTATCTTCAAGGCAATTGTTTTTTTTTACTGTTGTACTACTTGAAGGCCTTAGCCTGGACAGCAAAGTATGTTATGTTTTTCAGATTACTGTATCAAGTGCATTAATCACTTATTCTGTATTCCAAACACCTAACTGATATAAGAAATGGCATAAACAACTGAAATAGTACACAAATAAACATTTCTATGTATGCAAACCTGTGTGTGTGTCATGTCCTTTGCATTGTGTGTGGGTTTATGTTTCATGCAATAATTCTCATTTGTAGGAAAGAATCAAACACTGGCCATTTTAAAAGGTGGCAAATGTTGGAATAATGGCTGTTTGATATGCTGGGCATCCTCTCTCTCTCTCCCTCTCTCTCTCTCTATATATATATATATATATATATATATATATATATATGTGTGTGTGTGTGTGTGTGTGTGTCTATATATATATATATATATATATATATATATATATATATATATCATCATCATCATCATCCCCTTTTTCCCATTTACATGGGGTCGGGGTATCGTATTAATTGTCACCAACTCTCTCGATTCAGTGCTACTCTCCTGCCTTCTTCAACACTCATGCCTGACTGCCGCAGATCTTCTTTCACACAATCCATCCACCTCTTTGCTGGACGCCCTCACTTCCTCTTACCTTCTTCCTGTCTGTCCCAAATCTCCCTCACCAGATTGTCTTCTGCTTTTCTACACATGTGCCCATACCATTGTAATCTGTTTTCTTTGATCTTTTCTGCAATTGGAGCTACTTTGGCTTCTGCTCTTATGTCCTCATTTCTTCGCCTGTCCCACAGTGTGCATTCTACAACCTTTCTCAGGCACTTCATTTCCATCACCTCTAGCTTCTTCAACTGTTCTGCCTTTACTGCCCAGGTTTCTGTACCATACATTAGTACTGGTCGCACCACTGGCTTGTACACCTTACTTTTCAGCTTCTTTGGCATTCTTCTGTCATATACTACACCTGATACTCTATGCCATTTGGCTGCAGCCCCTCTGATTCTAGCTTTGACCTCTTCATTCAGACTACCCTTCTCCTCAACCACCCCTCCCAGATACTTGAAGCTGTTTACCTATTCCACTATCTTCCCATCTATCTCTATTCTTAGCTTCTTCTGATTTCCCCACTCTGCTGCCATTACCACTGTCTTATCTGTGCTTAGTTTCATCCCATGTGCCTTCAGATTTGCATTCCATTCTCCTATCCTTTGCTGCAGTTCTAGCTCAGAGACTGCCTGTACTGCCACATCATCTGCATACAGCAGCTTTGTTGCTCTGACCCCTCCAACCTGTTTTCTGATGTAGTCCATTACCAGTATGAACAGCAGTGGGCTCAGAGCTGAACCCTGGTGTACACCCACTCCCACTGGGAACCCCTCAGTGAGGCCAAACACTGTTCGTACTTGAGTCACTGGGTCCTTGTAAATAGCCTGTACTAATTCTACCAATGTTTCTGGGACTTCAAACCACCGCAGTACTGCCCAAATCAGCTTTCTTGGGACCTTGTCATATGCTTTCTCCAAGTCTAGGAAAGCCCAGTTTGACTCTCTCCTCTTCTCTAGTTTCTTCTCAAGTATCTGTCTCAATGCAAACATCGGGTCAATTGTGCTGCATCCTGATCTGAATCGAACTGTTCATCTCCCATCTTACATTCTACTATTCTGCATATCCGTTTATCAATCACCCTCTCCAGAACTTTCATGCAATGTGGTAGGAGTTTGATGCCTCTGTACTGTCCACAGTTGTGGATGTCCCCTTTGTTCTTGTACACTGGCACGAGTATGCTTATTCTCCAGTCATCTGGAATATGCCTTTCTCTCCACACTGCAATTAGTACCCTTAGGAGCCATTTCTCCCCTAGCTCACCCAGCATCTTTATCATATCTGCTGTGACCTCATCTGAGCCTGCTGCTTTCCCTGACTTCATTTTCCTTAGTGCTGCTCTTACTTCTTCTAAGCTGGGCTCCTCTTCTACTCTCATTGTAGGCTGTTTCTGGGGCAGTACCGCTTCTGTATATATATATATATATATATATATATATATATATATATATATATATATATATATATATATATATATGTGTGTGTGTGTGTGTTTGTGTGTGTATGTATCATTGGAATGTTTAGTGCTTCATAGGTTCTTAGGTTCATAGGTAGGTACTAGGCTATTGGCCCTAGGGCCTATATAAGCCTAGTCAAACAGTACCTTGGCTTTTGCCACCCAAGAAAATTATTTTCCTGTGCCCCTGTCAAGCAGAGCCACAGAAGTGATCCCTGGGGTGAATTTCCTATCTCCCATCCAATCATCAAGATTTTTCTTGAAGAGTGCTAATGAGGAGCTTTGTTTGATATAGATAGGTAGTTTGTTCCAGACTATGGGAAGTCTCTGAGATAGGAATCTATCCCTCCAGCATGTTCTGTTTATTGTGGTGGCAAGGTTTAGGTCCCTAGAGCATGTAGCTCAGAGGCATTGGGATTTCTTTATATGGAGCATGTCCAACAGCTCTGGGTTTGACATAGCTTTGTATGATAGGCAGAGATCGCCTCTGAGTAGGCTATATGTGACAGAGTAAAGCTGGAATTTTTTGAGACGGTCTGTGTAGGGCATCTGTTTGAGGCCGGTAATCCTCTTTGTGAGGTATTTCTGTGGCCTTTCCAGTTGTTGTAGATGTCTTGTGAGGTACATACCAAAAGGGGCATTGTACTCTATAATGGGTCTAATGAGTGATGAGTAGAGGGGAACAATGACCTCTTTTTTCCTGGATGAGAAACCTTTTGTGATGAGGTGTGCAATGTAGAAGGATTTTCTGACTACTGTGGCAATGTGATTATCAAAGGAGAGACTACTGTCCACCTGTGTCCCAAGGTCTCTTATCACACTTTTGGTGTTAAGTAGACTACCGCCCATGTGGTAGTTCATGGGTACAGAGTTTTTACCAAAAGGGATGACAATGCACTTTTTGGCATTGAGCTTGAGGCCATGGCTTTGACACCAGGTATCTGTCTTAGTGAGGCCCTTTTGTAGGATGTCCACATCGTTAGGAGATTTGATTATGGCTCTTAGTTTGCAGTCATCTGTGAACTTTGTTAGCCAAAGAACTTCTCTGTTAGCCTGTACTTCAGAGAAGTCGATACCAAACAGGAGAGGACGTAGGACTAAACCCTGTGGTACTCCACTTGTCACTGGTCTAAAGTTGGATTTAGAGTCTGCTACTTTCACAGTGTGGGTTCAGTCAGTGAGCCAGTTGGCAACCCATCTTGTGACATAGGGATTTATACCTAGTTTAGTGAGTGTGTCTATGATTCCAGAGTGGGGGTTGGTGTTGAAAGCCTTGGCGAGATCTAGATAGGCTGTGTGTACCACCTTACCCTCATCTACAGCTTTGGGGACTGCTTCAAAGAAGTCTATCAGGTTTAGGAGACATGATCTGACTTTACAAACCTGAAATGGGTAGAGTCCAGAGTTTGGAGATTGCCAATGACATTGTTTATAAGTTCCATGATGATACGCTCCATAGCCTTGCAGACCAGGCTCATCAGGCTAATGGGGCGGTAGTTCCCAGGGTCCCTGGTGGCTCCCCCTTTGTGGAGTGGGATAACCGTTGCTGTGTACCACTCAGTGCACACAAAGCCAGAGGTGAGGCTATGATTGAACATGGTACTTAGGTGGGGTGCCAGTTCATTCTGTAGTTCATGTAGAATGCAGCCTGGGATGTTGTCAGGTCCCATGGATGCTGTGTTCTTGGCTTTGGAGAGTGTGTTTTTTACCTGTGCAGCCGTGATTACAGGTACTTTGCATTTTTCTGGTATGGAGATGGGTCCTTTAGGGGATGAGAGAGGGGTAAAGTTAGCACTGAACTTATTTGCCAGGATGTTGGCAATATCAGTTGGTTCTGTATATTTTAGTGCCATTGTGCTGTAACTCAGAGCAGATCTGAGTGTTGCCATTGAGATTCTTGACATAGCTATAGAATGCTTTGTGATTGTCTTTAGAATCAGTGGCAATTTTGTTTTTGTAACTAGCTTTGGAGGATTTTATGAGGGATCTCAGCTTCTTACTGAGGCTGACCACGGAGTTCCTCCAATCATGGGACTTTACTCTTTCTTGCAACAGTTTCTTTCTTCTGTTGTAGAGTTTGTTTATAGCAGGGGACCACCAGATTGGCTTCCTTTTTTTGGAGGATAGCATCTTGGTTGTGTAAGTGCTTATAAAGTGCAATTGTATAGGATTCAGCAGTCGTATCACTATTGTTCATCACCATGGCTGTCGTAAAGTTTGCCACTTCTGTCTTAAGAAGTGTGAAGGTTGCTTTGGAGAATTTTTTTTGCGGTGGTTTCCCTAATGGGGGGGGTGGGGCTGGGATGTGGATGTCTAGGGTGATTTGCTTGTGGTCAGATCTGACCAATGAGGAATTGACCTCTCGTGTGGAACACCGGTTACCCATGGTGGCAATGACTAGGTCTAGGATATTGCTGCCCCTGGTGGGGGTGTGGATAAGTTAATCCAAGGCACTGGAATTTATAAATTCCAGAAATCGTTGAGCACAAGAGTTGATTCATGAGTAGTTTTCCCAGTTAATGGTAGGGTAGTTGAAATCACCCATTATTAGGGTGTTAGGTTGTACCCTAATATTTTCCAGTGTATCAAGAAATGAGGAGTGGGAATCCTGGGGCATGGTGGGGGATCTGTAGCAAGCTACAATTTGCATTGTGGTCTTGCCCAGAGTTAGTTGCACTTGGATAATCTCAGATGCATTATGCTGAGCAACTAGCCTGGAGGTGTGGATATCCTTAATTAATATGGACACACCTCCGCCTTTAGTGCTTCGGTCCAAGTTAGGTGGCCGAAAGGTGTGGTACAAATTATATCCTGGTAATGCAGGGGTGCTCTCTGGAGCCTTGAACCAGGTCTCTGTCACTGCACAGATGTTGATGTTCTCCATTTTAAGGAGTGCCTCGAGTGAGTGCATTTTGAGGTTTAGACTTCTAGCATTGAGTAGCATTACCCTCAGATTTTGCTTGCTTGTACCTGTTATGGTGGTGAATTTGCCATTTGAATCTTTCCTAAAAAAGGCACTATAGGGGTGGCAAGAGCCTTAGCCAGTATCCGGAATCCCAAGGGTGACAGGTGCAGGCCATCTCTGGCAAAGAATCAATATTTGTCGATCATGTCATCCCAGGCAGACAGATACTGGATCCCCTTAGAATGACGCCAGAAGCTTAGCCAATTGTTGAAGTCAATCAGTTTGTCCTTGTACGGTGGTATCATTCTGGGTGATGGCAGGATGCTACATTCCCTATGGTAGACTGACTCTTAGGCAAGATATGTTATAGATATCATCCTGACATCTTACAGCTGAGATGGCTTACTGTTAACTTGTTGTGGGTATGTTGTGCAGGGTCCTGGTTCAAGACTTGCAAGTGCTGGTTATTCTGTTGCAAGGCAGATTTATTCAGCTGTGGAGCAAGGGAAAATGGCAATAATTACAAGAGATCCCTAATTTGGGCCCCTTCACCCCTATTAACACTGCCTTTGGTCAGATGTTTTGCAATTCAATGTAAAATGCAATACACACACATATATATATATATATATATATATATATATATATATATATATATATATATATATATATATGTGTGTGTGTGGATGTGTGTGTGTGTGTGTGTGTGTGTGTGTGTGTGTGTGTGTGTGTGTGTTTGTGTGTGTATATATACATGTATGTCTATATATATATATATATATATATATATATATATATATATATATAAAGAGAGAGAGCTAAATGTGTATATATATATATATATATATATATATATATATATATATATATACATACATACATACATACATCTACATATATAACTACAATTTCCCTACTGTTTAATGTTGAATGACTGTGCTGTATGATATGTTTGAGAAAACATCACATTTGTGTACAGCCCAAATGGCTTAATGGTAAATCACTGCAGCTATGGTGTGCTAAGGGCTGATTATTTTCTTGTTGGTCAGAGCAAGGGCTGCTGGATACAGAGTGAATAAGGCACTTTTAAGCAATTGTAAGTGGGTTTGAGTGGTGGTAAGCAATGCTGATTTCCGGTTGAATACACTTACAGACAGCCATAAAAGTGCTTAATCTTTGTAGCCATTGCTTGCCGCCATGCAAACAGGCTTAAACCCACTTACTACTGTTTAAAAGTGCTTACTCCTGCTTGCCCCTGTGCTAATTGTTTTAAAAGAAAAGAAAAAAGGGGTGATAGGAAACTGGTGAAAAAGGGGGAATGCATAGGGAAAGGCAATAGGGAAAGTAGCTAAGGATGTACAGGACGGTTGTATGGAAGGTCCATAGCTGTCTATTTCTTCTACAGCAACAGCTGTGCATATATACTGAATGTGGAGGTAGATTTGGACACTCACACCAATGAAAGAGAGGGGTGAGGACAACAATAATATGTTGTGAAGCCAATTAGACCAGATTAAATTTGTCCAGTGGACATGTCTGCAATATGGACAGCTATGTATGGGGCAAAATTTTTTGTGGGGGAACAGATTGCCCTTTTTTTAAGGTGAGAGTGGGATGTTGGGGAAGGATAGTAGGCACATTTGGGGGGTAGGTTGGGTAGGAAGATAGACAAGACAGACAAGACAGCATACATGGGGTGGTATATGACACATGTGGGGGATAAACACCTTGGATGGGGAGGCATGTTTGAAAATCAGAAGCCCAAGAGCCCCCAAATGGAAACAGTGGGACTGATGTCCCCACCAATGGGCAGTCACCACTGCACCATCAATGCCCCAAAGGTGGCTGTGCTGGAGACTGGGTAGAAGGGGTGGGCTGACCCTCTAAATGCACCACATGGCCCTCAAGCTAGCGTAGAAGATCTCCAAACTCCCTTCAGAGCTCGCTACATGCCAGTTCCTGGACCTGATGATGGGTGACAGTTTCCTGTCCCCATCCACTCCTGGGGGGGCAAGCCCCATCCCCTGAGATGGTTCCACCTGAAGTTGGTGCAGGACCAGCAGATCAGGGGGTCCTGGGGTGGGTCCCAGAAGTGCTGGAGCCTGGTACCACAGCCAGATAAGGTGGGAGAGGTGGGTCTGCTGGGATCGGCCTTCCCAAACATGCTATGGTGTTGCAATTTTAAAATATATGTGGGTTAGTAATAGTCAATCCAGGATTAGTTATAACAGCATGCATAGATATTCCCATTAACCCAAAATAGCAGATTTAGAACAGATGCATAGCAAACAGAACACATGCATATATGGAACCACAGTGGCCATTACAGCGGCATGCAGGTTACATTGATAGCAACAGGCCACCAATGATAGTATTTCAACATGGAACATTAATAAAAACACATTGCAATATTTATTGAACAATAGGACATATGTCCCAGCAGTAGGTTTGGTGTAAACATACCCATTGATTTGTATATTTAGATTATTGTTGCAGATATGGTGGGGGGGATGTCAACTAACCACTTATATATCCTTGTAGTTCTCACAACTTTAATGATCGTTGCTCTAATCATTAAAGGTACAGGTATTATTACACTACCTTATGGCCTTGGTTTGCCCAGTGGTTTGTTTGTAAACAGTGTATACTTCAACTGTCTTATAGCTAAATTCTACATCTCTTATCTGGTATCTACTCCATAGCATATTGCCTACTCTGAGGTGATCTCTGCCTAACATATAAAGCTATGTTAAACCTAGAGCTGTTGGACATGCTACACCTAAGGAAATCCCAATCCCTCCAAGCTACATGCTCTAGGGAACTAAACCTTGTCACCACAATAAACAGGACATGCTGGAGGGATAGATTCCTGTCCCAGAGACTTCCCATACTCTGGAACAGGCTACTCATCTATGTCAAGCAAAGTTCTTCATTAGCACTCTTCAAGAAGAATCTTGATGAGTGGATGGGAAATAGGAAATACACCCCGGGGATCACTTCTGTGTCTCTGCTCGACAGTGGCACAGGAAAATAACTTTCTTGGGTGGCGTAAGCCAGGGAACCTTGTTGGCTAGGCTTACGTAGGCCATTGGGCCGATAGCCTAGTACCTACCTATGAACCTATGAACCTGTAGAGGGAATGTTTGTTAACACTACCTGACTGTTTCTACACATATTCCTAGATTCTGAGTTAATATTATGCACATCCCTCTCAATCTCTTAATGCACACACTCTGGTCAAAGCTTGACAACATGGGGATACAATTAGGGACATATTTTGAATATTGCTCTCATAAATTTGGAGGGTTGACAGAGTGACTGGATTTGTTTTCATATACATTTTCTGAAGGTTTTAAAGTCTGAAATTCAAATGTATGTCATTATTTGCTGACTACAAATCTGAGATCATCCCACTGATTTGCCATGGGGACAGAGGAACAGGCAGAAAATATGAGCCAATTATCTGGACATTCTGAAAGCATCTGTACAGTTGAGAGGTATGGATATGCATACAGCTTACTATCACTCACAGGATTCAAACCATGGCTGTGTCTGATAAAAATACAATTTAAGTGTCAGCAGAGTGTGCTGTTTGAATATTACTGTATATCTCTTCAGTGTTTTCTGTCTAAGTCTCTTGTGGTTATACAATCTAACCTTCTAATTACAACAGTCTCATACAGACATACTAGACATATTCTTATATAGCACAGTGTGAGAAGCAGTGGTTGACACAACAGTACTGTTCTGATATCAATGTTACTGAATGCTACATGTCCGCCATACAATACCAGAGTAAACACTACCAGTCCAGGATTTCACTACCAGTTCAGGATTTCAATTTTTATTGGCAGGCGTAGTTTTCTTATCTCACAGACCTGTGGAGGGAATGCTTGTTAACATTACCTGTTTCCACACATATTCCCAGATTCCGAGTTAACATTATGCACATACCTCTCAATCTCTTAATGCACAAACTCTGGTCAAAGCTTGACAACATGGGGGTAGAAATAGGGGCATATTTTGAATATTGTTCTCATATACTTGGAGAGTTGCTAGAGTGACACATTTGTTTTCATATAATTTTTCTGAAGGTTTTGAGGTCTGAAAATCAGATGTATGTCATTATTTGCTGACTAAAATTCTGAGATCATCCCACTGATTTGCCAGGGGGAAAGGGTAACAGGCAGAAAATATGGGCCAGTTATCTGGACATTCTGAATAAATGTGTATGGTTGAGGGGTATGATTATGCATACAGCTTACTACCACTCCCAGGATTCGAACCATGGCTGTGTCTGAAAATGATACAGCAATTTAAGTTTCAGCAGAGTGTGTTGTTTGGATATTGCTGTCGATCTCTTTAGTATTTTCTGTCTATGTCTCTCTCGGTTGTACAATCTGACCTTGTAATTACAACAGTCTTATACAGACATTCGTAGGCATTTTTATTATGTAGCACAGTGTGGGTAACAATGGTTAATACAACATTACTATTCAGAGAATGCAACACTAAAAATGCCATACAATACTAGAGTAAACACAACCAATCCAGGATTTAGGGCTTTATTGCCAGGCAGTTACAGTTTTATTTAAATATGACCTGTATGGGACTATTACTGTCATATTGTCTGGTTTATTTAGTACAACCCATACACAAAACAGTTTTTATACTGGCAAGTGACTTTCTACTACTTTTATATTTATTTGGTATGACTACTACAAGCAGGACTGTTACCCACCAGCCTTGCAACGCAGCTTTTGCAGCCTACTCACATGGGCTTCCTGATTCACAGTCTGCTCAGTTGCAGCTGTAAGGGAAATAGAGAAATATTTAGCCATACCTATCCATCATATACACAGGCTGGACATTATTAAACCGTTACTACTATGGGTTCTTACATACTGCTAGGACATCACCCCTCTGCCTTGATTCTTCGACCCACTGGTCCAAGAGCTTCCTCTTCCCACATTTTAAATTGGCATAGTGGTGCCTGACCTGCTCACCAGTCCGAGGGATACCAGTGGCACTGGTGAGGGCACGGGCGAGATGGTCCCAGGCTTCTGCTTTATATTGGGAGCCTTGGTACTGGCCCTGCAGCAGTCTCTAATCATGTTTTTTTTACCAGGAGTCCTCCTACCACAACTTTTGACTCTTGTATGCCCCAGTGCTACACATGGAAGCTCATTTCCTCACCAACTCCAGCCATTCTGCCTACAGTGGGAAGCTGCAACCAGTTATGAGCTGTATTCCTGCCTGTGGGGTTTAAATATGGCCGATTTCCTGTCCTTTGCCATGATTGGATGGTTTTGAATATGCTGAGCTAAGCTAGGCTATGGGAAAACCTGCTTAGCTAAGGTTGGCATTGCTTAAAGGGGTAGGTTCAGCACTGCTTACCAATGGGCAAATCCATTTAGCTGGGCTACTCATTGCTTAGCAGTCATTTTTACATAATGCTTACACCTGGTAAGCAGAGCTGTGCAATGTTTAGCATTGCTTATATTTGTTGTATGGCATTGATTCATCATTCATTACATATGATATATTTGTTTACTGTCCCCAATGTGCTTTCATTACATTTATTCATGTATGACTATACTGTATGGGACACTTGTGTTTATATGAGGATTTTACAACTTTATTAAACTGACACTTCATAGCTGGACTTAATGCAGTACTCCAGTTAACAAATATGTGTTATTTAGTAGATAATACTACCAAAAATTGTTTATGTACTGCTTTCACATGTAAAATGTGAATTGGTTATAGTGAGGATCAAACCAGAAATGGCTGCTTACAAAGTGTACATGCTAGCAGCTACACTATTGCAGTACTGTTTAGGTTGGATGTCTCTTGCTATTTAACTTCTTGTGCTGTTTAAGCTGGACTAAGCATAGCTAAGCAACGGGCACACCTCAGCAGCTACACTTAAACTTTATCGCATTTATAAAAAAAAAAAAAAAAAAAATTGTTGTGTTATTTTGTCTATACCCTTCAGAATACCCCTGCTAATGCTAAACTTGTAATTTTATCAGCTTTCTGCTTCATGGGACATTTGTTCCTTTCGGCTTTGTCCACATTACTTGCTCTGACAGGTTAGGAGATGTGCTTATGCTGCCTGTGTTATCCTAATACCTTTTGGCTTGGTTAGGGATGATTGTCCCTTTTGCCTTTGACCACTTTTGTTTTCCTGACAGGTTGGGGGTGTTATGAGCATTCTCGCTCATTTTTAATTGCCAAAAGGCAATTCTGGAGTGCAGGGACATGTGAGAGCTCTGCTCTCAGACACACCCTTGCACTCGTACACAGCTCCGTGTCCATTTAACAGCACAGGCAGCACGCCTTCATGAATATGCAAGGTGCGCTGCTGTGCTGTACAGGAATGGTCCCTGCTGTGCAGGAATAACTTATTCCTGCACGGCTGCTTTCTGAATCCCAGGGACTATTTCCATATTTTCTCCTCCTTTTTTGCAAGTACTCATACTAAATCTCTCACTTCCTGACTTTCAGAAATTGTTTTTTTTTCCATTACTACTGGCCTTTTTGGAGATTAATAATATTACCCATGCACCCTTATGTTTGTCCTTATCTGTTTCCCTTTTCCACCCTTAAAACACAATCATGTTTCAGCTCTACATGCCCCTGCATTATTTTATCTATCAACACCTACTGTAATCCCTCCTTATACTTCACCAATTATTCCCATTACCAAACATGTATACATCCGTGTACCTCTTTGTACCATTTTACATATCCAACATTCTGCACTCACCCCACTGAACATTTTCTCTAATTGACTGAATATATAAAGGTACTTCCAGTTCAACAGATATAATTGCATAGCCTTGGTCACCTATTTAGATATCTTGTGTAAGTCCAACAACTCTAGCTTCAAAATAGCACTTGTAAATCTCTCTCTTCCATTTTGCTTTCATTTTACTTTATAATATCACAGTTTAGAACTGCTAGTAGTTTATGTTCTTTTAAAACCACTGCCTTCAGTATAACCCTACCTGCTCTCATTCTATAACTGCCTGTACAAATTCAGGCACTTGATCCTCTCCTATTTTACACCACCTCATTTTCTTTAATGATCTTCCAGCTCCCACCAACATCTGACTTAACCTTTCAGCTACATTATATTCTCCCTCCAACTGTTCACAAGTCATTACTTTCATCCCTATCAACAATTGCAACCAATGTTGATCCCTATCCTCCTCCACCTTCAGCATACACTTTGGTTCTGCTGGTCCTGCTGCAATAACTCTGCAGCACAAAGTTTTTTTATCCAATGCAAATATCCCAGCTACTAATCTTCTCCCCTGTTCTAACATAACACTCCCCAGCTTTTAATTCTGTGCCTCCAGTAATGCTGTCCGTATATCATTTCCACTCATCCGCTTATCCTGCTTCTCACAAACCATTCTTTTCTATTCCACTATATATTCAGGATGCAGACACCTAAACAGCAATGTCAGCTAAGTTGTCTGGAATTATGTCTTAATATCAGGTTTCCTCTTATTCCACATTAACCTGCACCATAATCTATTTAATGTTTCTTCATAAATTGCACCTCTTTCAGCCTTAAAAATACCTGTCCCAGGTAAATAAAATGCAGAAGCACATATAGTTGCATGATCTGGATTCTCGAGTCCAGATCTAACACAATAATTTTCATCCATGCTTTCTCATAAGTATTCTTCATTGAATCTTAGACCATCTTGGCTATCTATATCCCTAGTTACCTAATCTCTCTGTCTATTACCATCCCATAACATGTCATCTACCTCTAGATTTAGTTAATTTTATATCCTGTTTTTCTTTAGAATTTCTCTAGTATGTTCTATAATATTGGCAGCCCTTCTCCAGGCTTCACCAATGTAAACAACAAGTCATATGCAAACATACTAATCTTCCTTTGTTTCCCCTTCTAAGTGGACCAACTCAAAAATAAAGCTAGTGACTCCACGTACATTACAGATAATAATGGGAGGCAAGGGACACCACTGCTTTGCTATTCACCACAGTGATATCATTGGACAACCTTGCCCTAGTTTCCACGCTTGCCTTCACTCCCATATATGACCTCTTTGTCACATCCATCATCTTGTCTGATAGACCCCGCTTACCTCTCTGGAGAGAGGCCTTCTCTGTGTCTCATGAGAGTAGGATTAGTTCTTTATAACTTCTCTGTGCATCCTGCAACATCATTAGTACTATCATAACATTATCAACTATCCTCCATTCCTCCACAAACCCACACTGATCTCCATGGGAAATACTTGTCAGCCCTACTTATAATCATTAATTATTGCAGCCATGAGTACCTTGTAATCACTATTAATCATTGAGATAGGGCTGTAGGAGAATAAGGGATAGCACTTCCCCCGCCTTTAAAATCATCATTGTTACCCCTTCCCCTGCATGATTCAGGATGTGGGGCCCTTCTTACCATATTGCTGAATACCCCTCATCATATTCCTATCATTTGTTATTTCACTATTGCCTACAACTCAGCTGTGATCCAATACATACCTGGTGACTTCTTCCTGGCCAGTTTATTCAGTGACATCTTTATATTCTGCTCTGTGATCCACCTTGCACTCTTTCCCTGTCTTCTTCCCATATTTTTGTAACTTTACATGTTCTCACCAGTCAATGTCCTCCTCATTAATTTCCATCAGCTATTCCTTCTTTTATTTATTTATTATTTATTTTACATTTGTTGACCAGGCTAGACTAACTGGATATATGTCCATTTTCAGTAGAGGCCCGGGGAGATAAGCTCCAAGACATGGTCCAAATGCAATAATACAAGTACAAACAAATAAAAATAAGAAATAAAATCTAATATTCTAGTAAAAATAGCAATTTTCCTGGTATGGAAAAAAAAATGCATCAACAATGGTAACATGTATTTCAGCATAGAGGTTGTAACAGGATGTAACATTGAGGTAAAAAGTCACAAACAGTGCAAATTGAAAGAACTTAGACAACAATGCAGGTTAAGTCAGAGGTAGATAAAAGGAAATAATCATAGTAAAAAAGGAAAAAGAAAGAAAGGAAATCATCAGTACTTGCAACATGTGAATTACAGCAGAAAGGTTAGGCAGGATCTAACAATGAGGACCTGCAGTATAATATAGTGCTACTTTTAAGTATGGTGACTTAGTATAGGTTAAGTCAGAAGTGAAAAAAAGGGAGTTTGATGTGTAGTATTGTAGCAAAGGATTTGCCTAAGAAAAGATATATAAAGAGGATAGACATAGTGAAAAAAAGGTAGAACAGAAAAATATAATAAGGTGGGAAAATGTAGTAGAGGATAGTAGGGAGTGGATAGGTAAGTCAGGTTAGTAGAGGTAGATGACTTGTATGGTCTGGAGCAGGGGCATAGCCAGTCTGTTTTGAGGAGAAGTTTAATTCTGTATATAAACAGAGATAGAGAGGTGAGTGAGGTGATGTCATTAGGGAGAAGATTCCAGGATTTACCTACTGTATTAGAGAAGAGAGAATCCCCAACTCTGTTATTAGGTTTTGAGGTGTGGATAAGAAGTTTGTGAGATGATCATAAGGACTTTAGGTTTTTATAGGGGGTGATGAGGGTAGATAAACTTGGAGTATTAGAAGGTTTGTATAGGATGTTGTGGGTAATGGTTAGTTGGTGAAATTTAATCTCTTGTTGTAGTTCTAACCATCCTAGCTGTTTTAAGTTTATACAATGATGGGTTCGGAATGGGTTGCCTGTAGCAGATCGTGTAATGTTATTATAGGTAATTTCCAATTTACTGAGGATATGCTTGGAGAGATTAGTAAAGATGGGAGAGGCATAAAGGAGTGTAGAGATTAAATGGGTGTGGGCGATAGTAGTTTTAGCAGTAGGGGAAAGGAATGGTTTAACCCTATAGAGACAGCCAATTTTTTTATTGACAGTCTTTATGGTATTATTGATGTGGATGTCGAAGTTCAGATTATTGTTGATGGTGACACCTAGTAGTTTGGTGGTATAGTCAGAAGATATTATAGTACCATTGATAGATGTCACTGAGAATTGAAAAGGAGAGGACTTCAGAGTAGAAGTGAAGAGGAGGAGTTTGGTTTTCTTTGGGTTCAAAAGAAGGCAATGCTGAGTGAACCATTGTTCAACTATGTTAAATATTTTTGGGGTGAGAGCATGGGAGGATGTAGCTGAATATAATAGTGTGGAGTCATCAGCATATTGTATACTGTGGCTTGTGGGATAGCTACATGAAAGTCATTAATAAATATGGAAAAAAGAAGGGGTCCAAGTATGGAACCCTGAGGGACACCTAAGGTAATGGGTAAATGGGAGGCTAAAGTATTATGCCAAAGTACTGCTTGCTGACGTTTGTCAAGGTAGGATTGGAACCATTTTATGGAAAGTGGGTCTAATGAAAGAGATTTTAGGATGTTTATGAGAATCTGGTGGTTTAACATGTCAAATGCTTTAGACAGGTCAATAAATAGAGCAGAAGAAAGATTATTCAGGTTTCGTTGTTTGTTAATGTAGTCAATAAAGGACAGGAGAGCAGTGGTAGTGCTGTGTGAGGGTCTGAAACCATGTTGACAGTTGGAAAGTAAATTGTTTTTGATTAAATGGTGAAGAAGTTGTTTATGGATACATTTCTCCATGATTTTAGCTAGGGGAGAAAGTAGGGCAATGGGGCGATAGTTAGAAACTTATGGGGACTGTCCACCTTTATGTAGGGGGATAATATAGGAGATTTTCCATAAGGTGGGGATGTAACCCTCAGTAATAGTCCTGTTGACCAATATGGAAATAGGATATGCTATGGCATTCTTTGTATGTAATTTCTCATAGTACAGTCTGATTTACTCCAAAATTCCCCCTATGAACCTTACCCCCCTCTCTTCCTGTTTCCACTTTCACTTTGTATATCCCTCTCTCTCTGCCCCCTGCTGCTTCATTCTGATTGCTAAATGCGAATGCTCACATGGCCTGTGGTTTTATACCAAAACATGTCTCCCATGAGTTATGTTAAACTGCACTTTTTACCCATTTGTTTCCGTAATAACTGCCTGAGATCCCTTTCCTTCATTACTTCATCCTCCACTTTCTACAAACTTTCTAATCCTTGCAGATTGATTTCTTATCTTTTTATTTCCCCTATCTTTTCTCCTTATATACTCTACTTCCATCTTAATGTTACTCTAACACCTATCTTAACTCTCTCCATTCCACTCCATTTTACTCTCTAATACCATGTATACCATTGTTTCCACACATTTTCCCTTATTATAATGTAATAGATATACTGGAAAAGTCAAATAGAACATTAACTTAATAGCAGTGTGTGTGTGATCTGAAAAAAACTTATTGGCCTCACACTCCCCCTACCCAATGCCTCTGCATTCTCTATAGTCAAAAAACGTTGTTTATCCTCAAACACTCTTTATATCTAGCAGAGTAATACATAAATCCCTCTTCCCACTTACTATTTCTCCTGTACTTCTATCTATTTATGTATCTATTTCCACTATTTCTCCTATATTTCTACCTATCTAACTATCTATTTATCTCCACTATTTTGTCTTTACTTCTCTCTCTCTCTTAATTAAAAATGTCCTCTCTTTAGTCATCTACACTGCTCTAGGTCGCCCACTTATCTTATCTCTCCCTGTTCTACAATTCCAGTCACCTACTACTATAAATATCCCTTCCTGACTTACTACTATCTTTCTAATAACAGCTGTGCATGACTTTGTTGGAATATATACTCTGACTACAGTCACCTTTTCCCCAACAACTCCACCTGTTACTCCTACTAAACATCCCTTATCATCAATGTTCTCCTCAGCTTATGTCATCCATGTTTTCCTAGTCATTAATGCTGTACTTCTTCTCCTCCCCCACATTGCCTTAACAATACTTTAAACCCCTCTCTGTTCAATTATAAATTCTCTTCCCTCTCTGTGTGTGTTTCCACCAATGTTGCTATATGTACCACTAACTTCCTGATATATTGAAAAACACTCTTCCCCTTATTGCAGAGTTCATCAGCCTGTTTGTGTTCCAACAGGCTATCCATAACCCCATTTCCTGAACCTGCTCTCCTTGTAAAATTGCATCTCCCCTACCTCCAGTCCTGTCATCTACTCCTCCTTCTTTCCTTGACCGTCTTTTCTGTGTTTCTTTATACCTTTAATTCTCTGAATACCCACTATTCTCATAACATAAACAAACACGCTGAATATTTTTGTCAGTTTTAAGTTGCCTAAATCCTCTTTTATGTTACCCAACCCTTCAAAACTATTTTCACTTTTACCGTCTCCCCATCAAAATGCATACATACAACTTATACATCTGTCCTTCTTACACTTTTCAAGATTGGAAATCACCTATCTCCCCTATAATTCAGCACACTCCATTCCTTAACCATTAATATGGTTACTGCTTCTGCACAGATGAGTGCGCCTTCCTTGACCTGCCCATTTTAATATCATTCCTTACAGTCATCTGCCACTCCTTTTTCTCCCTTATCAGCTCCACTTCTTCTTTTAATAACTGTCATCTCCAAAATAATGGAAATGGTCAGTTCTCTGCAGCAAGTCCTCTCTTAATCTTCTTCTGTAGATGCGCCTTCTTCTGTTCTTTCCCCAACAGGTTCTTTTCTTTGCAAGTTTTTGAAATGAAACTTCTTATGGGATGGTGGGAGAGCTTGGAGTGTAATGGAAAAGTGAAACAGATGTATGCTAAGTCAAACTCCTCCCTTAGGATGGAGTTTGACTTCCATACTTCTTAGAACGAGTGAGCGATCTTACGTGCATGCACACACATACACACATACACACACACACACACACACACACACACACACACACACACACACACACACACACACGAGTAACTGAAAGCAAGTGAGTGAATGCACATTTTCTATCAAAACCAACATTTTTCTATATTATATACAATACTTGGGAACAACAGTTCAGAGTAATATTGAGTGTGGAAGAGAGGTGAAGAAGAGAGTACAGGCAGGATAGAGTTGGTGGAGAAGAGTGTCAGGAGTGATTTGTGACAGACGAGTACCAGTAAGAGTGAAAGGGAAGGTCTACAAGAGGGTAGTGAGACCAGCTATGTTATATGGGTTGGAGACAGTGGCATTGACAAAAAGGCAGGAGTCAGAGCTTGACATGGCAGAGCTGAAGATGTTAAGATTTGCACTGGGTGTGATGAGGATGGACAGGATTAGGAATAATTATATTAGAGGGTCAGCCCAGGTTGGAAGGTTTGGAGACAAAGCCAGAGAGGTAAGATTACGTTGGTTTGGACATGTGCTGAGGAGGGATGCAGAGTATATTTGGGAAAAAGATGCTAAGGATGAAGCTGCCAGGTAACAGGAAAAGAGGGAAGCCTAAGATAAGGTTTATGGATGTGGTGAGAGAGGACATGCAGGTGGTTGGTGTGACAGAGCAAGATGCAGAGGACAGGAAGAAATGGAAACAGTTGATCTGTTGTGGCAACCCCTGATGGGAGCAGCCGAAAAAAGAAGAAGAATATACAATGACAGAAAAACACATTAAAAGGAGGATATACAGAAGTGATTTTGCCCAACAAGTTTCTTAAGTTCACTGGGCAGTGGAGAAAAAATAAGAGTCTGTAAAGCAAACCACACAAAAGCAAACTGCACAATGATACTGTGCACGTGCACAAGTGTGATAGAGGGAGAGAGAAAATAAGAGTACAGAAGTGTTCACGTCAACATAGTTTTCCTGTTTAGTACATCTTAAGCACAAATATGCTGTCTTGACATCCATCAAATTTGTATGCATTTGAACACCCCGGATAACTGTTAGATTTAGCTGGAACTCGCAAATGAGAGAAACATGTATGGGGCATGGTGCATCATTTAATGTATTATGCACTTACCAATTTTCCCTAACACTTTTTTCATATCCTTCTGTATTACTGCTTGCTTTGAATGCGTTGTTAAAATAATTTCATTAGCAGATGTCTGTGCTTTGGCCACCTGCTTTCTTTATGCTCTTTTGCATCTTGCTGCTGGAAAACTGGTCCAGAATGATTTTTTTTTGCAATCATTTTTATTTGAAAAAAAATTAATAATAATAGACAGAAATATAAAGACCAAAGCAAAATGTAAACAAGTCAAACACTATGTACAACACTATGCATACAACTATATACAACTGTGTTGCGTGAATAAAATTCTGATCATAAACTACATGATTTTAAACATGAATAACATTGCAGAGAAGAGGTAAACTAGAAAAGAAAGTTGATAAGTGAAGATGCCCTTAAATATGAATTCACAAATATATAAGGTGTTGTCCAGAATGAATGTCACCCACTCTAAAAAATAGAATGCACATGGTTGCCACATGCAGTACACATGAAACATCTGTAAGGAAGTGTGAATGACCTTATACTGTACTATACCATTTGCTTTCCTTCACACGTCCATACAGAAGTTTCACTTCTACTGCGCATGTTGATCACACACATATTTTTTTTGGTTTCTGCAAACTTTCATTACCATCACTGGTTCACTAAATGTTTTGAGTGCACCAAAATAAAAATATCAGTTGGGCTTGGTAAGATATATTCTAATGCAACCCCTACTGTCTGAACATCCTTATTACAGACAAAAACTTTGTTCCTTTTCCTTCTGGTCACCAACAAAAAGTCCATTTCAATATGCATTCTGTCTCTCACTGTTTCCCACCTTGAGCTGCACACCTGGCTTCCATACTGCAGACAGTATTATTTCTCAGAGAACACACATCTGAAAGCTCACTATTATCAGTTGATGGTGACTCTGAATCTCATACTGGATTTCCATACTGCCCTGTGGAACCTCTCCACTGCTACCTACCCTTTTCCAAACCCAGTCCATTTGGCAAACAGCTTTCTTATACAATTCTCGTAATCACTGCCTTCCACTTTTTTTTCAGGGATTCTCTTTAGTCTTACATTACTCTACCAAGCTCTATCTTACATGTCAACAAGTTTTCCCTTAACACAATCAAGCTGGGCTTCTGCTATGTTGACCCAGGCCTTCAGCTCTAAGTTTTCATCAGCTATAACTTGAATCACTGTAGCATGTTCACCCGAGGTTATAGTCACCTCCTCCTCCTGCTTCTTATCTTGTATTGCTATGTGCTCCTTCACTATCTCCTTCATTTCTTTAATTTCCCAACCAGATCATGGTAAGGGAAACTTTATTTCTCCTGGCTTCATCCTGTCATGGTTCCTTCTTTTGACTCCCTACTATTTTCAGCAACTTGCCAGTGTTCTCTGTCCTATCCTCCTCTATACTATAATTCTTCCTTTTGGTCTTTCTCAATCATTTTCTGTTTGTTCACTCCCACTTATAAATCCCTTTAACACTTAGAAGCTCAATCTAATACAGCAACTATAACCACTCAGCAGACCTGGTCTGGATCTGTATATTTACTGCTCAAGTGACATACCAGAAGGTACTGAAAAGGGCATTGTCTATCCTCATAGTGTGTTTCTTAGAACTCTTCAAAATTAAAAACAAAACAGAAATGAAAGCTACAATAAAAAAACAGAGACAGTGTATTCTCATACTGTCTCCAAGTTATGGAACAATCTCCCTCCTTCACTCAGGACTACCAGCAATCCTGGCTCCTTTAAAAATCCCTCAAATGACATCTCTCCTCTCACTGGCTATGCTCCTGTACCCCAACAGATAATCCCAGCTCCTGACTGTTCTCTCTGGAGTCTCAGCTTTAATCATTCAGTTTCAAACATCTCCTGTCCTTCTCTCTACCATAATTACTTCTTGCCATCTCATTAACTTGATTCTTCTTTCTATAACCCTGCTGTCACCTCCTTTCTACCCTGAAGTCAACCCTCCTCCGCTATGGATTCTATGGATATATTCATTCTCAAGTGTTACTTAAATACTTGTCATCTTTTACTACCACATGCATACCTGTTTATAAATATTATCACTGTTTTGCTATGAATTCTCTTTAAATGTAAATGTACGACTTGTAATCACTTTGTTCTACATATTATTATTTTACTTTTGTATGTAATTAATGTGGAGCTTTTCTCCCCTGGATTATATTGAAAATGGGCTTTTTATAGGCCCAGTGGACTTTCCCGGTTAACAAATGCAATAAATAAATAAATAGGTGAAGGTGGCATTTGTAAATGCCAGAAGTCTTAATATAATAAATGAATGACTTAAAAGCTCTCAGTGTTTGGGGGATGTTGATATTTGTGTTATTATTGAAACATGGTTTAAAAATCCAAAATGTAGGTCAGGAATTCCACAGCTGATAAGTTCACAGGCTTATAGGTTCAGGACTATATAGCAGGTATTCAGTTTTAATGGCCACTGAGAAGCCAGCCAGCACACGACCAATATATTTAAATTCTCTTAGCCTCCCCAATCAGTGAGTTATAGGACCAAAGGCCATGCATTTCTGTCAGACTCACAAGGAGATGCTCCAGGGTGCCAATACAGGCCACCTGTCCACATAAGATCTCTCCAGCAGCCACACTGTCCACTGAGTGGCTCAGGGGGTCTTTTAAACACCACTCTCAGATGATATGAGAGATGGTAACTGTGGTGAGCCACCCTGGTCACATTTTGCATACAGGCATTCTTCATTCTGCAGAATGGCAAATCTAATGACTAGCCAGTTTAGAGCATAATGGCAATTACCTCACCAAAGCCTGCACTATGGTGAATCCTGTAGAAAAAGAATATAAATGGAGAAAAACAAAGCAACAATTGAAAAATGTGATAGGCATGGTAGATTGGTGCAGGGCATGGTGGCCATCATCTCATCATAGCCTGCATTATAGCTAATCCTACAGAAAATAAATGGAAAAAAAAAAATAACAAAGGCAAAAAGAAAGGAAAGAAAGAAAGAAAATAAAAGATATAAAAAAGACAAAAACAATAAGAAAAAAATACACCATATTAGTAATGTATATTACACTTTATTAAAGCCATAGAGTAGTAGCAGCAATATACCATACTTACCACGCTTCCTGGATAGCCTCTCTTACCTCCTTTTACTGGCCCTCTCATTTTCCTATATCAACTGGGCCATGAGGAAACATAAAACAAAGAGAAATCAGCACAGAATACCCCTAATACCAGAAGGCAATTATAGCTACTGGTGATATGTCTAATGTATACTGCCAAACAAAGAATGAAATACTTACAATAATAAGGTGGCTCCCTCTCCATAACCTGTTCTTCCTACTAGCAGATAAGCTCTGGGCGATACTTCTGCAGATGATTATATTTGTGTGTGCACTGCATAATGAAGTGGGTGATACCAGTAATAACACTCAGTGCTCTCCCAACATGCACTTCTTATGGTCACAGTGCAACAGATGAAGAAAATGTTTACATGCCTTGCTGCAGCATGAATGAACCCTGACAAAATCAGTACATGTAGACACCATGTCCATTTTCGAGGTCTAAAGCAGAAGACAAATGGCAACTTGTAGCACATGCCTGCATGTACTAGACACCACATGATGTGCATCAATGCACACCAAGGTAATGAGATGCAAATACATACATAAATACATACAGATATTTCAGGCAGGGGCATTAATGGTCTTCTAGACTGCCAATAAACCAGAACAGCTGTTCCTATAATAAGTGTCCAGGGTGTTCTTAAATATATCTAAACTAGTGCTTAATTTAATGTAATTTGGAAGTCTGTTCCATGCATCAGCTGTTCCGTCAGGAAATTGATTAGTATGCTTTTCATTCCTATAGAATTTTCTACATAGGTTGTCTGATGATTTTCTATTACTTTTTGATAACCTAAACATTCCCAGAAGTAGTTGTCTCTAAATGCCCTATATACCTGAATAAGATCCCCTTTTAAATATCTATATGAGACACTGTGCACATTCAGATATTTTAGTCTTTCTTAATAATTTAAATGTTTTCATCCATGAATGCCCTTAGTATATGTCTGCTTTACTCTTTCCAGTTTACTCATGCTTATTTTCTTATAAGGTTTCCATATTATTATTCCACACTCATGTTTGGGTCTAATGTAATTAACAAACAACAACTTCATCATCTCTAATATCCTAAACTTTATAAATCTTTTTATACAACCTATAGTTCTATAACTATCATTAACCAATGATTAGAGTAACTCAAAGCTGGATCTACCCACATACCCTGGTCCTTAAACGAATGTACAGTTTCAATTACTGTGTGCTATATTAAATATTCACCTTTCAGTTTATGTCTCCCAAATCTCATATGCTTAGTTTTAGATGTATTTAGCAGCATATTATTCTCTGTGCCCAAATGATCAATTTAGTCAAGTTCTTTTACAGACATGCCCTATCTGTAGCACTTGTAATTAGTTTACCCAATTTCAAGTAATCTGCATACAGGCTGTAGAACACCTCAGATGAAAAAGAAAGGTCTGAAAGATACAATCTAAACAAGTATGGGCTTAGGACAGAGTTGTATAGGATACTGACTGTAGCCAAGAATTTCACCTGTCCAGTTGTTGTATGATACTTGCTATGTCCTATCTGTAAGCCATACAGCTATCCATCTTACCAAGAGTACATCAGTACCTAGTTGTTCTAATTTATTGATCAGTGTTTGTGTATGACCCTGTCAAATTCTGAAGTTAAATCTATATAAATTACATCATAGCACAATTTTTCATTAATAGCTGTTATTATATTGTTATAGAACATGATGTTACAGGTGGTAATAGATTTATATGCATGGTGATATATGGTGTCATGTCCCAACCTTTCCATTTCTGACAAAAGCATATCCAATATTACCTTATCCATTATTTTTCTACAGCATGAATGTAGACTTAAGGGTACATATGACTCTGGGTTTGTCCTACTCTCCTTTCACATAAAGGCAGGTTTAGTAAGCATTTCTCCATTGGTTAGTAGCATGATGTAAATTGTCATAAGTGTGATATAAATTGTCAGAAGTGTGATGTAAATTGTCAGTAGTGTAGTGTGCTTGACCTCCCAGGAGTGAAACAGACAGATATGAGCATCACAGTGCTAACTATGGCAGTGTCTTATATGCTCAATATAGATGCAAGCACATTAAATCACCCTATTAACATAACACAGTTCATGTGCATATGGAATGCAATTTTGAACCCTACAGAGCAGGACAATGACCAGACCTGTGTTAGTGAGATATATATCTCTGTTTATTTTGGGAAATTATACTCTGGTATGCAATGCAGACCATCAAAATGCAGTTGATATCAGAGTGTATGCCATTAAGTTAGACTGCCAGCAGACATTACAGGTAATGGATGTTATGAGTTCAGTGACCGTACATGTAAGTAAAAGGCACAGTAAATGAGCAGAGAACTGTGTAGAGTAGTTCTACACTGGACATGACAGTGGGCAGATAACAAGAGAAAGGTCTCAAACTGACAGAGCACAGAAGCAAGGGTAGAACAGGTTGCAGTGCTGCTTGAAAGACAGTCTGGCAGGGCACATGGTACAGGACAGGTTGCATTCCTGCTGGGA
The DNA here is from genome assembly GCF_019279795.1 of Protopterus annectens. NCBI lineage: Eukaryota > Metazoa > Chordata > Ceratodontiformes > Protopteridae > Protopterus > Protopterus annectens. The sequence continues at coordinate 1,560,449,327 of NC_056739.1, forward strand.
AGTGTGGACACCCAACCTGACAGACTAAAGTATTAGACAATTCAGGGCAGGTTGCTGATCCTGCTGAGGAGGTTTGCAGTATGACACGGCACACAGAAACATGTTCAGTTCTGGTCACTGTCCTGCTCTGTATGGTTGTCAAAACAGCATTCCTTTTGGACATGGACAGTGCTCTTGAGGGACAGGACTGTCCCATGAGCACAGGTTCAATGGGACAGCAAGCATGACTAAGCCTTCCCACTGTAGCCACAGCATGTTTTAAAAGTGTCAGGAAATTACTCCTAGCAGCAGCCCCTATGAAGCTGTGGCCAAGCCCATGGGAGGTGGAGATAGGACTGAGGCAGTTGCCACTGGCATGCACAGTCTAAGCTCGCACACACACACACACACACACACACACACACACACACACACACACACACACACACACACACACACACTAGCACTAGGTTATGTAACCCACAAGTGTATATGTCTTACATCCAGACCAAAGAAATGGCAACTCCCTGAAAAGTTATCCAGATAGAGATATGAGAGGTTCCACCTACAAACTCAAGAGAAGGCTAAAAGATGACAAGGCCATTCAAGGGTTTTGGGGAACTCTGATTAATTTTGGTGTTTTATTTTTGGAAACTTTTAACAGGGTTTGAGGCCATATTTTACATTGGGTTTTCTGTTCTGCACTTTTGTGGAGAGAGCTGGACTTGTTTCCCACTGGGAATTTCTGGTTAAAGTTTTTGCCCCAAAAATTTTTAAATCTTCTAAAAAAATTTGGTACACCTCTTTGCTTAAAAAGTTTTTCCCAAAGGGGAACAAGTTTGTTTTTTAAACTTAACAAAATAGGAACCTTTAAAGACATTGTATTTTTTGTTTAAAGAAGAAAAATTTTCAATATTTCGGGGTTGGATTAAAATTGGGCCAGCCTTTTTTACATTAAAGGTTTGGGCCCCAACGGGGTGGAAAGTGTTAAACCTTCTAATTGGGGCTCGATTGGGGCCAGGGCGACAAATTATTATTTGGGTTTTAAAACACGGGCAAAAAGGCCGGTTAGCTTAAAAGAGGTTCATTTGTGGGGGAAAAACCATTTGGGTTTCTGAGCAGGGAATTTTTTTAAATTATATTTCCTGTTTTAAACTGTTTTTAAATTGGGTCATTGTTTGTTAAAATAATAATACCTTGTAAATTTAAGTTTAGGTTGTTTGTTTTTTGGGGTTTTTTGAAAAAATTCCCAAAAAAAACCCGGCTTTTAAGATTTTGGCCCCCTTGTTTTTCCATTGCATTTTTTTAATTCCGGCCCCTTTGGGAAAAACTTTTGTAATTTCCCTTTAATTAAGGGCCTTTGAATTTAAGTTATGGCACTTGCTCACTAAAAATTAATAAGTACTTTTTTTTTAAAAAGGCATTTTACCCTAAAAAAACCCGAGATTTTTCCCCAAAGGGCCCTTCAATTATAAAGGTTTTTAATCTACAAATTTCCGGTCGTTGCAATTTTCGTAGGGGGAATGGGGGAAATCTTGAGGAATTTACATTCCCTCATGTACAAAGAAAATTTCCCCCAAAATTCCAACAAAATTTTTGGGATGAAATTAAGAAAAATGGGGGTTTGGTTTTCCCCAACTATTGGCGTAACCATCAGGGGAAAAAACCACATTCCAAAAATTTCCCAGTTCCCCAAAACCCTACCAGCAAAATAAACCCTCCCATTCAAATAAAAACGTTTGGGAAAGCCTAAAAGGGCACCCAACCAACGGTACCCCAAAAAAAAATTGAAAATGCTAAAAAAGATTGGGAACAGAAAACCCTTAAGGCAAACAAAATATACACTTGTAAATACCACCAGGAAATTAGTAAAAGGTTTAAAAGGGGAAATTCATGGGTTTGTTTGAAAAACCCCCAAAAAACCAAAGCACTAGGCATAAGGCGAAAAAAATTTGGGGGTCAGTAAATTGTTTCGGGTTGAAGACCTGGTTTTCCTCCCTGGTTCATGAAAAAAATGGGAGTTTACATGGGACGGGTAGACTGATTGATGTTTTAAAATTTAAAAATGTCCCCTTGGAAGAAAGTTCAAAAAAATTGGGCAAAAATTTTGTTTTAAAAAGGGGATTTTCCTGTCCCTGGGGGGTTGTCCAAACCCATTTCTAAGGTTGCCCTGTCCCCGCTGGAATTGGCAAAGGTTTTGCTACCCCATGGTGCCTTTTTAGGAAAGGGGTAAAAGAAAACCCCCATTCCAAGGTTCAAAAGGTAAGAACTAAATTGTTTCCAACAGAATCTAAACCTCAATAGCAAAAAATCTCCTTAAAAGGAAAAACCCTATTCGTAGTAACAAAACCTTTAATTTGGGAAAGATACATTTACCTCATAATGTTTTGAAAATTTGGGAAACCAAAAGGAGAGTATCTTTTTTCAAAACCACACTCCATTTGGGTGGAAGGGGTTGGCTAAATTTGCCCTTGGGGGTTTAAAGGGTTAGAAGCCTGCAACAACCCCCCCATCCCAAAAAGGGGGCCCTCCAGAGCCACTAGAAGTCAACATATTTTATTGATAAAACTTTAACTGGAATATTACTCAAACCCCCCCAAGGTTTCTGATTTTTTCTCAAGCTTTCCCCCGGGGGTCCCCCCACTCCACAAGAGGCCATTCTGCTTACCCTTAAACCCAAATGGGCTTATTTTTGGCAATTATTTTTTGGTTTTTTGAAAAACTTTTTTATTTTCACATCACAACCCTTTTCGAACCCTTAAATTCCTACCTTTCAACTCTTTACCGGGGTTTTGGAACTTAACCGGGGGGGGAAATTTTTCAGCGAAACCTTATAAAAATTAATGAAATTTTCAGAATTTTGACCCCCCAATTAAACAACAAACTAAGGTTTTTTCTCTTTTGCCTTTTAAATTATGGGGTTCCTTTGGTGGCAATCAGGGAAGGGGAATTTTGTTTTTTTAAAAATACGCCCTCAATTTTGGTTTGGGGGGGGGGGGGTTTTGGGGGGGTTGCTATGGAACAAATTGTTACCACTCCCACAAGAGGGGAAAACATACTGGACCTGATCATCACCAACATGGGGACACTATGCTCCAGACCAGAAGTGTATCCCCACTGGTAAGATCAGACCATAAACTAATCTCACTGGATATTCACATCCCGACCCCACCCCTGCCCAGAAAACCACAGTGAAAACTTCTAAAGCAAATTTCACACGCCTCAAAACCGAGGCGAAATCCTTCAAAGCCCCAGGCCTGTGGAAAATATGGCTCAGACCGTAGAATCCTTTATAAACGCATTCTATGAACAATTTCAGGAATGCATGGATCATGCAATCCCAAATAAAACCAAGACCCAATCCTCCAAAGGCAGACATCCTGTCTGGTGGACCCCAGCCATAAACAAACTATACAATAGAAGGAGGAAGCTACTACATCATAGAGCAAAATCTCAAAAAGGGAAGGCATCTCTGATCAGTATTAGCAAAACTACGGGCACGCATAAAATCGCCTAAGGCCAGCTTCGAGAAAAATTGCACAGGACACTAAGGATAATCACAAGGCGTTTTTAGTTATGTTAGGAACCTGTGTGAATTCCCAGATATGCTCAGAATTAGTCCAAATGACAAAAATACACCGAGCCCACAGACATTGCCAACATCCTAGCTGACAGGTTCAGTGCAAACTTCTCCCTCCCCACCAAAAGGACAAATATCATCCTAACAGAGTGCTGCCCCTGACATCTCAGATGCTCAGGTAAGAGCCGCCTCTCCAAAGCAAAAACACAGCATCAATGGGACCAGATGGTGTCCCGGCTGCGCCTCTACATGAACCCAAGAAGAGCTAAACCCAAACATAAAACTACTGTTCAATCTTAGCCTTACTACAGGATATGTACCCAAAGAGTGGCGTACAGCAACAGTGGTCCCTCTCCACAAAGGTGGTGCCTCAACGATCCTGGAAACTATCGCCCCATAAGCCTGACTAGCTTGGTCTGCAAAGCTATGGAAAGGATCATCATGGACCTCATAAATAAAGATGTTGGGGACCTCAGACACTGGATCCTACCCAGTTTGGCTTTTGTTAAGGGCAGATCCTGCCTCTTAAACCTGGTCAATTTCTTTGAAACAGTCATCAAGGCCATTGACGAGGGAAGGTGGTCCACACAGCCTACCTGGACCTCGCAAAGCCTTCGACATAATACCCCACTGGCATTATAGATAAGCTCATCAGCTTAAATATAAACCCCTATGTCACTAGATGGGTTGCAAACTGGCTCAAGGACAGAACCCACATGGTTAGAATTGCTGGTGCCATGTCAGACTCCAAACCAGTTACAAGTGGCGCCCCACAAGGCTCAGTCCTGGGACCTTCTTGTTCGGTATATATTTCAAGGTACAGGCCAACACGGAAGGACTGTGGCTGACCAAGTTCGCAGATGACTGCAAACTGGGCACCATAATCAACTCTCCAGCCGACACAAGCATCCTCCAAAAGGGCCTCATAGAAACAGAAAACTGGTGCCAGAGCCATGGACTCAAGCTAAACGCCAAAAGTGTATAGTCATCCCCTTTGGCAAAAACAAAGTGCCCACAAATTACCACATAGGTGGTAATCCATTAAGCACAGAAGAAGTCATTAGGGACCTGGGGACCCAAGTTGATAGCAATCTCTCATTTGACAACCACGTGGCCAAAGTGGTTAGAAAAACATTTTATATAGCCCACCTAATCATGAAGGGATTCACATCTAGATCAGGGAGGTCATCGCGACTCTTTACTCATCCCTCATCAGGCCCATAATTGAGTACAATGCCCCTTTTGGGATGTACCTTACCAGACACCTGCAGCAACTGGAAAGACCCCAAAAGTACCTCACCAAGAGGATCAAAGGGCTCAAACAGATGCCATATGCTGCCCGGTTAAAGAAACTCCAGCTCTACTCAGTGGCATACCGCCTGCTCAGAGGTGATCTGTGCCTGACGTATAAAGCCATGTCCAACCCGGAATTAATGGAAATGCTGCACCTCAGAAAATCCAAATCCCATCGAGCCACGTGCACTTGAGAGACTTGAACCTCAGCACTGAAATAAATAGGACATGCTGGAGGGACAGATTCATAACCCAGAGACTCCCTTCACTCTGGAATAAATCCCAGTCCAGGTTAGGCAGAGTCCCTCATTGACTCTCTTCAAGAGGAATCTTGATGAGTGGATGGGAGATCGTAGGTTTACCCCGGGTATCACTTCTGTGTCACTGTTAGACAGAGGCACAGTATACTAACCTCGAAAAAGGGCATAGCAAAATAAATTTAAAATGGGTGGTGAAAGCCAAACACACTCTGGCTAGGCTTATAAATGCCCTAGGGCAGATAGCCTAGTATGAACCTATGAACCTATGAACCTATAAACTGACAGAGCACAGAAGCAAGGGTAGAACAGGTTGCAGTGCTGCTTGAAAGACAGTCTGGCAGGGCACATGGTACAGGACAGGTTGCATTCCTGCTGGAGGTGACTCAACCTGACAGACTAAAGTAGACAATTCAGGGCAGGTTGCAGTCCTGCTGAGGAGGTTTCAGTATGACATGGCACACAAACATGTTCAGTTCTGGTCACTGTCCTGCTCTGTATGGTTCAAAACAGCATTCCTTTTGGACATGGACAGTGCTCTGGGGACAGACTGTCCTATGAGCACAGGTTCAATGGACAGCAAGCATGACTAACCTTCCCACTGTAGCCACAGTGTTTTAAAGTGTCAGAATGCTTACTCTATAGCAGCCCCCATGGCTGTGGCCACCATGGGGGGGTGGAGATAGTACTGAGGCAGTTGCCACTGGCATGCACAGTCTCGCTCACACACACACACACACACACACACACACACACACACACACACACACACACACACACACACACTAGCCTAGGTGTGTAACCCACAAGTGTATATGTCTTGTCAGACCAAAGAAATGGCAACTCCTGGAAAAGTTATCCAGATGAGATATAGAGGTTCTGCTACAAATCAAGAAGGCTAAAGATGACAAGGCCATTCATGATCAGGTATGGCAGAGACTGGTGCAGGGCATAAATGCAGAGGATGACCTCACTAGGTTAGTAGTAGAGGTGCATCACAGGATCACTGATCTGTTACTACATGCTAAAACCAAGCTACAGGAAGTTGCCAGAGACAGGTGGACCACTTGAGATGCTCCATCACATAGATGCACTTCATAGTGGTGAAAGAATTGCTAATATCCAGCAGTGAGGAAAGTAAGAGCTATCTAGTCCCCTTTTGCACTACCTTTACCATCTGCAACCTGAAAAGAGGAATAACTCAATCATAAGAGCCATAACTTCACCACTTGAAACCGGAACAGAGGACAAGTCTGAACTGAACAGCCCTCACTAACTCCTAGACTCAGGAAAAAGCTTGACAGTGAAGTCTCCAGACTGGAGCACCATAGGACTATGCTCTGAGACCAGGAGAATTCTTGCTGTCATTGCAACTACACCACAGTAATCAGGTGTAGATATTCTAGCCACATGGCCTGCATTTACCAAATGTCTGTAATCTGCAGTACAATGAAAATTGTCCTGCCAGGGCACCATTCAACACTGTTATATTTTTACACCATAGGCACAATTTGTCTATGCTCAAAGAAGATCTGAGATTCTTATTTTTATTTTTATTAAAGGTTTTGTATACTCTGCAGTTCACTACTTGGTGTATTTTTATTCCTTGGGCACAGAAAGCCTATACAAAAGGTTCTGAGGTCTCAAACTTTACTTGCATTTTTCCTCCTACTTGTGCACATCCATGAGCTCTGTAAAAATGAGTGCTGTGACTTTTTTCCACTGTATGCTATTTCTCTGGATGAATGTATTGTTCAACAATGGGAGTCATCTAATGTAGCTTTAAGTGACTACCTCACTGCATATAAAAAGGTCTTTCTTCATTAGGAGGAACAAGAATGGGGACTGGTCACATTAATCATGTATATGAACCTCTTATAAGCAGGCACTGTAAACCTTTTTTGCTACAAAAGAGAAGATCAGCTTTTCTCAATGTATTTCAGGAGATATGAGCCATATGAACGTCGGCACAGCCTCTCATATTACATGTAATACAAGCAGTGACAAGGCCAAGTCAGACTGGAAAAAGATCTGTAATAAAGCCTTCATAATTGGCTTCAAGGAATATGAGCTCCACAGAGGCAGACACAGCCTCTCATATTAGTGTGTTATAAAACAGGCTAATAAAGCCTGGTGATAGCCTTGCAAAAGCAGGCATTTTAATGATCAAAGTGAAAACCACTATTAGATGTATCTGATAAAGCTCAGGTGAAAGTCTTTTCTTAAATATAGTTCTGTAGTGGTAGCTCATGGTGTGTTGTCATGTTTTGTTTGTTAAAAGTAAAAATAAAAAAAACTTTTAAGTAAGAATGAAGTTCCACAGGCTGCTGAGTTGATAAACCCTCATGGGTCTTTGAGGAATATTCAAATAAGGGACTAAGCTCTAAGATTTTGGATTGGCTTCTTGTTTTTCCATTGCCCAGATTTTCCTCCAATCAGGTCCCTTGGACTCTCCCACCATCTTCTGTAACTGCCTTTCAATAATTGGCCTGTTGAATGTAATGTATTAGAATAAGAACACTTGTCCATCTACCTAATTAACTGAATAAAGTACTTGAATTTTCAACAGGCATCTTTATTCCTCCCACAAGGAGGGTATCAGAGAGAGGGTCTCCTAGATCTATTAGTTAAAGTGATTTTATCTGGACTAATCCTTTGTGCTCTGTTGCATATTATGTAACATGATATGGACCACAAACATCTTGCTGCAGGTCTCTGGAGTATATTACAGTGTGCTGACAAATGTATCAAAGCGGAGGAAATGGGGCTTCAGAGTCTGATCACAAGTTTGATGAAGTTACAAGTCTATGACAGTTTGGTGCTCTCCACTATGGTCTGAAGACCATCAGGGGGAAATCTTAAGCCATGGTTCCAAGGCATATTCAGTATCACCTGCAACATACAGCATTAGATGCTGTTATAAATGTTCTGCTACCTACATTCATGAGAGGAGACAGTTTGGGACTTTGCGTCTGGCAATGTGTGCACCAACCAACTAGGTGACCCTCTGGAAAGTATATATATTGAAATGCTACCAGATTTGGGAATCATGGGAACAACCTGGATGGTGCACAGACACGTTGTATATAAGACTCTGTGTACCACATACCACCAGGCAGTTAATGTAATGGAAGTCCTTAAGAAGGCATTCTAGGGCCTTTAGACTAGTAATCACCTATGATATACCAGATGCACTATGGAGCAAGTAAGTAGGGCTTGACAGCAATGTGGGTGCAGTCAATGGTTTCAAGGACTGCAGGGACATGGTGCTTCTCTTCTCTGCTGTTCATAGAAAGCAAATATGCTCCTCCATATGTGTTTAAATCACATCAAGGAACTGGAGTAGTATGCATGAGGATGATGCTTGTGAAATTGTTAAAATGTCCCCTGTTGGACAGTGAAAGGTTCCTGTAGCAAGGATGATCAGTGCTGCATAAACCTTTGTATTCAGTGGAGTAGGCATTCTATGTATTCCCCTAGATGTTGTGTGATACCAGAACCTGTCTACTAATTCTCATATGGTGTCTGTGCCCGCATGGCAGTGGACAACAATGTCTCAGTCACGAAGGTCAGCAGCTGGTAGACGCTTCTGTGATGCAGAGGGTAGTGACATGAAGCATTGCAGACAGTGGCTCAAAAGGTAGCCACTAACATCTGCTGTCCAATTACTGTAGATGCTAATCCTAGCATTTTAGCAGAAACAATACTCCTGTACAAAGGAAAATCCTAGTGTTCAGAATAGCTAATCACATACACTTATTATGCTAATTTGATACATTTTTTGAATTGCTCCACTATATAGGATTTTGTCATTTGCATATTACATGTGGACTGCCTATGACTACTCTTGTTTCTTCCCACCTCCAAAGACATGCAGTAGGGTGAATGGGGTTGCTAAATTTGCCCTGGGTGTGAGTGTGGTATGTGTGTGATATGGAAGAAAGGCCTAGCAATCTACTTTCATTCCCCCATTTGCTCCATAAATGGTGGAGGCTGCTCACAGAGCCAGTCTAGAAGTCAGACATTATTTGTGAGTCTGAGTGGATGGATATAGTCATTAACATGTGATATATATACTGCACTATTTCCCCAGTAGTGCTATTCTGATATATGTGTCTCTGAAGCAACCCTGCCCTGGGCATCACCGCTCACTGCCTTATTTCAAGACTGTTTGTTTCTCAGTTCTGTCTTAGTCCTTGCAATTCCTGCAAATGGGCTTCATGTGTTGTTTCAATATATTTTTTGTGGAGTTTTTGAGACAAACACTTTTTATTTTCAGCTATAGCTATCAATCCCTTATACTTTGCATACCTCTTAAGAGTTCCTGCATTCTGCATTCTAGTTATCTCTCTTCACGCATGGGTGTTGGAACTATAGATCCAGGGGGAGGGGGAGCCCCACTTTTACAGCTGCAAGACCTGTCATGAAAAATTAATGAAGTGGAGTTTTCATGCTAATGTTGATTCCTGCGGGGAAGTTAAACTAACTAAACTAGATGTTCTTGTTCTCTTATTGCTCTGTGTTACAGGAGTTATGCTGCTGCTGTTCCATTGGTGTTGTCAGAGTCATGCTGGTAAGGAGAGTTTTGTTCTTTTATGTGCAGAAGTTATACTGCTCCCGCGCATGTGTGTGTGTGTGTGTGTGTGTGTGTGTGTGTGTGTGTGTGTGTGTGTGTGTGTGTGTGTGTGTGTGTAAAATGCCCCAGTTAGGTATACCTGGTGGTTAGTGTTACTCAGGCTCAAACAAGAACCTGAATTCTCTACCCATACCCACTTGTGATTCAGGGAGTTGAGTCCATAGCTCTCCACTGTCCAGATTTTTACAGAATATTTGGCTCATACTTTTGGTCTGTTTCTCTTAAAATTTGTGTTTTTCTGGCAAATCAGTGAGAACTGAATTCACTAAATAATGGTAGCTCTTTAAGTTTCAGTCTTCCTATCTTCCAGGAAACACATGGTAACACAAAACAATTTATTTTATCAACTTTCTAAGATTATACAAGCAATATCTAAAATGTGTCCTTGGTTTTGGGCCTTTGCCCTCCAGAATAAATTTTGTCTATTTCCAGATTTTTTGTGCTGCGAAGTTGAGAAATTTAGTTGATTGTCAAGTAGCTTTTATAAGGAGCTGAGAGCTTCAGGGGAAGAGAAGTTTAATGCTGCTTATGCTAGGTTGTTTGCATTGTTAGTAGTACAACAGGTAGTATACTTGAGTTTGATGCAGAAGGCTGTGGGTACTACTCCCATAGTATGCAGCTGGATCACTGGTACTGTACTGTGTTGTACTTTAATGGGAGTGGATGCTGCAGTCCTATGTATGTCCTCCTTTGGAGGAGTTACTTAGTAACTCTGAACCCGTTAGTTTAACATCCATTCCTCATTGCAAAATTACTAGCTTATCATTTTTTAATATAACATAGGCAATTTATTCTTCAAGGGCAACAGGCACTTTATTTGTAGATGAAACAATGAAATATAAAGTTGTTTGCTATCAGCAACCTCTTCATTAGTTACAGATCCCTTTAATGTGGAATTATTTAGATGACTTACTTCTGCAGAGATTTTGCATATTTACTGATATTGGTGGATTGTAATGACAAAAGTTTGACTGGCCTTTTATGAAATTTTCTGAAATGCGTAGTTTTGTCATTACTGGTTCATGCATTTTCTTTCATTGGTCACTAGAAGACTATTCCAAACTACAAATTTAAAACACATTCTAACAAGTGGTGCTGTATTATACAAGGAATATAATTTATTACAATCAGGTTAATACAATCAGGAAGGTGAATCAAAGAATGTATACATGTATGCTTGCTCACAGGATGCAGGAGATCAAAATAGGAGAAGACACAGGTCACCAATGGTGTCCCCCAGGGTTCGGTGCTGAGACTTTTTCTGTTTGGCATATACATCTCAAAAGTAAAAGGACATACTAAAGGGCTTTGACCAACTAAGTATGAGATGACTGCAAGCTAGGAGCAGTTATTGAATCCCCAAATGACTTAACTATCATGCAGGAAGGTTTGTCCCAGACAATAACTGGTGCCAAAATCATGAATTGAAACTAACCTCCAAGAAATACATTATTGTATCCTTTAGGAAGTCATCTATTCCAGGGAACTGCCAAACTGACAATGCACCCTGAGAACTGACCCGGTTGTTTGGCATTTAGGAACCTGTGTGTACAGTGACCTAACTTTTGACCAACATGTGCCCAGAGTCATAAGAAAGTCTTTCTATATTGCACAGCTTATAAACAAATTGATTGTGACTAGATCTAGAGATGTTATTGTCCCCCTTTACAACGCTCTCATTAGGCCAATCATTTTGTATAATGCCCACTTTGGCATATATCTATCCAGACCCATGCAACAATTGGAATACCCACAGAGATACCTTACTAAAAGGATACACGTTATAAACAGTAAGTCTTGCATGGACCACCTAAAAGATTTATCACTAGACTCAGTATCCTACAGAGTGCTTAGAGGTGATGTGTCTGGCATACAAGGCATCCTCTGACCTAATACAGATGGACCTACTGAACATCAGCAAGTCAAATGGCATCAGAAATGCTCAGTCCAGGTATCTAAACTGAATGTTGTGGAGAGATGGATATATATACAGAACAGACTATCAGACTATCCATTCAAGTAAAACAAAGCTCATCACTGTCCATATTCAAATACAACTTGGATCTAAGGATGGGTAATAGAAAATGTACTCCAAGATTACCCCTTGTGCCACTAATGGATAGAGGCAGTTTCTAAATGCTGCATCCCTTACCTAGATCCCCTCAAATTATCTACAGTGTGATCACATTTATTCTCACTAGGGCTAATATACAATTATCAGCCATGGGATAGATAAGACCAATCAGGAAATGTTAATTCAAGCACCAAAATAGAAATTGACTAAGCTTAAAATGTTCTCCAAGTGAACCTATGTTGTGGTAAGAAAATAGTTTTAAAAAATTGCCCTTTCTAGATCACTAAGTACCCCTGTCATCCTCTGCCCCCAGTCTTCAACAGCTAGCAGCTCCTCTGCTTTCAGTTTTTGCAGTAAGTGTCATTAATGCAGTATTTATTCACTCCTTCCAAAAGGGACTCCCTTGCTATCTTTCTATTTCTGTCTCTCTCTCTCTCTCTCTCTCTTTCTTTCTGCCTGTGTTATTCAGTTTGCTAGGTTCATTGTCAATGCTCTACAAAGAGCTTACTAATCAATCATACTGGTAGAATCATCTGCCACTACAGCATGCCTTTAACCCTTCTCTGTTTGTTTTACAGGATGCCTGAGTAAATATTCTGCAGGTTAGCCCTTTCCTCCCATGCACTATGCTGTGAAATGTTTTGGTTGTTATCTTTTGATACTTTTCTCAGTCCTTAGGATAGGCATTGGTTTTGGGTAGCTAAATATAGTTTTACATGGTTTGTGATCACTGATTAGTGTAAAGACATTCACAAAAAAATGTATATGAGAGTTCTCACATGACCATACAATGGTTAGAGCTCATTTTCAGCTTGAATATACCTCATTTTAGCATTAGCTAGTGATCTGCATGCCTTTGCAGTAGTTATTTTATGCTCATTTTGCATCTGTCTTTAATATTACTCTTCTATCCAGTTCTTGCAATATATGACTGATCAAGTCAAAATATGGCAAAGAAGTGAAGGTACTCGCATGTCATTAACTCACAGTATGTTTACTTCTACTTGCTTGAAACTTTAAGAACTTGACCTCCCATTATCTCAGTAATAACACGTGTGTGTGTGTGTGTGTGTGTGTGTGTGTGTGTGTGTGTGTGTGTGTGTGTGTGTGTGTGTGTGTGTGTGTGTGTGTGTATATATATATATATATATATATATATATATATATATATATATATATATATATATATATCTACATATACACAGAGGAAGGGGAGAGGCATAATATGCCTAGAATGCTAACTCTAACTTTAAAGATCCACCTGATCCCAAACTCTAATCCAAAATCTAACTCCCTAACAATAACCCTAAAATTCTCAGTAACTCTGAAACCTTAATATCAAACCCTGCTTTTTAATCATAATTTTAAATCTCACTCCTTAAACCTGAACTCTTTAACTGCAATTTAAACCTAACCCTAATTCCAGACTCTGCTCTCTAACCCTAACCCTGAAATTTCCAGTAACTTACTAAACCTGGTCCCAAACCTTGTTCTCTAACCCTAATCCTAAATCTCCTAGTGACCCATAAACCTGTCAGTTAAACTTTCATCCACTATCACTCCAGCTCACAGCTGTTGTACCTACCTTGCTCAAATTGCTCCCTATTTAAGTGGCAGGCTATGGAAGGTGCCTGGAACATGAGAACCCAGCTATGAGGCTATTGGCCCCAAGTAGCTGAAACTTTCAGAAATAACTCATTGTAATGTCTGTACTCATCCCCTTCTTCAATTTCTGCTATACATCTTGCTGTCTTTCTACAAAATGCATGGATTATCATGTTTGCTTAGTTGCTTTAGTGACCCTGGGATTTGCTAAATTTGGAAAAATTATACAGCATACCAAAAAGTCTTATGACCTGTTTTAATTGCAGATATATCATATCATATCCTATCATATTGTATCATATATTGCTTCAAACATCCTGGAATATGATGAGACATGTTTAGAAAAGTAAATCCATAGTACTTTAGACCATTCTAGGGAGACTTACACTTATCATTACAAAATGTAAAAACAATCTCTTTCAAAAATTTCCTTACTTTTATCAAAACTGCAAACAAGCTTTATTTCATTCCTACCATTAAATATAGCATCATCTGTAAAATTATTTGAATTTTTGATGCCTTTCATCGCTTGCTGTACTGCTGAAAGGTTTCAGTAACAGCAGAGCTTAGCTAATGCATTACTCTATTATATCTCAGCAAACTAATATGGGAGGAGTCAGTTGTAATGCTTCTATTATTTTGGTGAGGTTTAAGTTGTAATTACCAGACCTTAGATCTAATTTACTGAATTATTTTGCACAGCTAAATTGTAGTATCATCTACCATAGCTGCAAAGTGTCTCTGTCAGTATAGCATACTGCCAGCTCTCACAACATCTTGTGGTGTTGTAGGTTTTTGTGGCATAACTCTCGAGGACACTGATGACATAACACCTAATATTCATGATGTACAGTTTATGCAGCATTTTTAACTCTTTTTCAGCCTTTTTCCTTAAATGTAAAATTATATTCCCATATGATTCTGCTACTCCTCCACGGTGGGGTTAGTATATGCAGTGCCAGTGGCACAACAGATTGCACACTTGCCTTTGGCATAGAAAGCTGTGGGTTATATTCCCACACTGGGTAGAGTGATTGTTAACACTGCAGTGCAGCATAAGGAGGGTGCTGTACTTCTGTGTATCCTGTCCTTTAAGATACTAAACATAGGCCCCATCTGCTTAAGTTGGTGGTAACTCAAGTGGATGTAAAAGATCCCATGGCACCTATCAAAAAGTGTTGGGGAAGTTCCCTGATTCCCTGGCCAAATTTTCCCTAGCACTATAAATAAAATCTTGGTTCTCCCCTGAAAAGAAGCTACTGGCCTAGTGGGACTAACCTGGTCAACAAAGAATAACATTTTAAATAAATAAATCTAGGATGCCATGGTAGTTCTTTGGTTTTCCAGTATCATCAGGTAAAGTTTGTATTCATTATGCAGTTTGACTAACTTGCATTTTCTGTGTTCATTCTCAGCCACACTTAGTATCTGTGCAACACCAAGTATTTATATTCTTAGCTGTAGAGTATCTCAGTAAATGTGTTTCATTGCCTTCTAAACCATTGTAAAGAGTTGTAGTCTCTTCCCAATCACATTTACTTATGCTCTAAAGTGGCATTTTGTCTAGAAAGGTTTTGTTAAATTTGTATGGTTAAATTTTGGTATCTGAATTATATGGTGCTAACTTTGATCTCAAGTTATTTTCATATTTTTTGATATTATGTATCCCAAGACACCTTTAAATGTCATCATTTTTATCTCTTGCATTTGTATTTTTAGTTTGACATCTAGTTGGCATAATGGTTAAGGAATTTGCCTCCCACGCACAAGGTACACAGTTTGATCCTGACCTTAAGTCAATGCCTGCATGGAGTTTATATGATCTCCCTGTGTCTCTGTGGGCTTCCTCCCACCTCTGAAAAACATGCTGAGTGTTTCCATCTCAAGCTCACCAATGAATGGATCTGTGGGCAGCAGCACAGACTCTATATGGTGTCCTGTAAGGGGAAGCGTTGTACAGACCAACCAATTTGGGCATCTACTGTGGTGCAGAGTATCCTCAAGATAGGAGAACATGGATCACAGACTGTGTGCCGTAGTAGGTCTAGCCACTTGATGTTGTAAAATATGGCTCTAGGTTATTGAGCCATGATGACTAATGTCGCAAGACCTGGCCTGCTCCAACTTATGCCAGAGACCTATGCTAGCAGTGGGAGGGGTGTATGGGCCCCTATTGGCCAGTGCATGCCCAGCAGCCCTAGGTCAATAAGCTACTGGCTGGTCAGTGTCTAGTTGCCCAGCGTGGGTTACCTGGGAGAGTTCTGTTGAGTAAAAGCTGGACATAAAACCAATCAACCTGCCAAACATGAAAGGAGAATTGCTACACTTATTGTAGGTTCACTGACAGGACACAGCTTGGAAGTGGATGACATGATGATATGGAGGAGGCTGGACATCCTATGCATCCAAGAGACAAGATGGTTAGGATAGTTAGGAAAAGAGTGCATTCAGACAGCAGTTTCAGCACCTCCTAGATAAAGCAGGACAACATGAATTGGTGCTGATAATGGGTGACTTGAATTGGCATATCAGGACAGACTGAACAGAATATGAGGACTGCCTGGATCCAGATAGGTGAGGCAACAGGAATAAAGAAGGGGAGACCCTTTTAGATGTATGTCTGGCAAATGGTTTGATAGTAGCCAACAGGTGGTTCAGAAAGAGAGACAGTCACAAGATCACATACAAGAGTGGCCACATGCAACTCAGGTAGACTTCTTCCTAGGAAGGAAAGGGCACAGGGGTAGAATCAATGATTGCAAAATCATTCCCAGTGTAACAGTCAGCCCACAGCATAAACCACTGGTTGCCAAAACTAGCTTCAAGTAGTGGTCAGAGAAGGCTCTAGGGTCAAAAGAGACCAGGTTGAAGACCTGGAATTTGGTAGCACCACAAGCAGAGGAGGTAATAAGTAGAGTTGAAGAAGAATGGCAGTGCCTCAAAACAGCATGTGTAAGTAATACAGAACAGATATGTGGCCAATCCCGGTATGGAAATAAGGTACATAAGAAAAGCTGGTGGTGGAATGCAGAAGTCTAAGAAGTCATCAAAAGAAAGAAGGAATGCAGGAAAAAGTGGGGGATAAAAAAGACAGACCAGACTAGGAAGGATTACTGGTTGGCCAAGAAAGAACCTATGAAAGGAGTTGCAATAGCAAAGAACAGAGCATCAGAGGCACTATACTAGCTTTTGGAAAGTAACTCAGCAGGTGGCACAAAGAAACTACATCAGGTTGCAAGGCAAAGACAGAAAGATAAAGAAGAAAGTCAGACACCCTTCATAAGAGATGCCAGCAACAACCTTCTCAACAGTCCACAGGACATCAGAAGCAGATGGAAGGAGTATTTCCAACAGCTTCTGAATGAAGAAAACCCCACAGAAGCTGTACTGCCCCAGAAACAGGCTACAATGGCAGCAGAGGAGGAGCCCACCCTACAAGAAGTAAGAATAGGAAAATGAAGTCAGGGAAAGTAGCAGGCTCAGATGAGGCCACAGCAGGTATGATAAAGATGCTGGGTGAGATGGGGTAAATGGCTCCTTAGGGTACTCTTAGCAGTGTCTAGAGAAAGGTGCATTCCAGATGATTGGAGAAAAAGCATACTTATGTCAATGTGCAAGAACAAAGGGGACATCCACAACTGGGGGCAATACAGAGGCATCAAACTCCTGTCACATTGCATGAAAGTTCTGGAGAGGGTGATTAATAAACGGATATGCAGAATAGTAGAATATAACATGGGAGATGAGCAGTTAGATTCAGATCAGGATGCAGCACAACTGACTCAATGTTTGCAGTGAGACCGATAGTTGAGAACAAGTTAGAGATAAGGAAATATTCCACCTGGGCATTCCTAGACTTGGAGAAAACATATGGCAAAGTCCCAAGAAAGCTGATTTGGGCAGTACTGCAGTGGCTCGAAGTCCCAGAAATATTGGTAGAATTAGTGCAGGCTATGTACAAGGACCCACTGACTCAAGTTCAAACAGTGTTCGGTCCCACAGATGGGGTTCCCAGTTGGAGTGAGTGTGCACCAGGGTTCATCTCTAAGCCCACTGCTGTTCAAACTGATGATGGACTACATTAACAAACAGGTCAGAGAGGCCAGATCAACAAAGTTGCTGTATGCAAACAATTTGGCATTACAGGCAGGCTCTGAGCAAGAACTTCAGCAAAGGACCGGGGAATGGAATGCAAAACTAAAGGCACATGAGATGAAACTAAGCACAGATAAGACAGTGGTAATGGCAGCAAATTGGGTAAATCAGAAGAAGCTGAGAACTGAGAAAGAAGGGAAGATAGTGGAACAGGTTAATAGCTTCATGTATCTGGGAGGGGTGATCGAGGAGAAGGTAAGTCTGAAAGAAGAGGTCAAACCTAGAATAAAAGGGGCTGCAGCCAATTGGCATAGAGACTTAGGTGTAGTCTATGACAGAAGAATGCCAAAAAATTTGAAAAGTAAGGTGTTGAAGACACTGGTGCAACCAGTACTACTGTATGGTACAGAAACCTGGACACTAAAGGCAGAGCAGATAAAGAAGCTATAAGTGATGGAAATAAAGTGGCTGAGAAGGGAGGTAGGATGCACACTGTGGGAAAGATGAAGAAATGATGAAGAAAGAAAAAAATGAAGGGTTGGGAGGGTGGCCTAATGGTTAAGGTGTTTGCCTTACAAACACAAGGTGCAGGGTTTGAGTCTCACAAGGGATAACTGGCTAGGCTTAAAATGGCTCGCAAGGGCAGTTAGCTTAGTATGAATCTATGAAATCTAATCTATGAAAATGAGGATATAACAGCAAAAGCCAAAGTAGCGCCAGTTACAGAAAAGATCAAAGGGAATGGATTATGGTGATTTGGACACGTGCAGAAAAGCAGAAGACAATCTGGTGAAGAAAATTTGGGACAGACAAAAAAGGGGTTAGATGAAAAGAAGACATGCAGCAAAGAGAGTGAATGGATCGTGTGAGAGAAGATCTGTGACAGTCAGGCATGAGTGTGGAAGAAGGCAAGAGTGTGGTATTGAATCGAGAGAGATGGAGAAAGTTAACATGATACTCCAATCCCAAGTAGAAAATGGGAAAAAGTGGGATGATGATGATTTTAGTGTGTTTACTCTGTGTTTTCTAATTAAAGTATAGAGTTATGCTATTTTTTTTTTTTGAAACTGTACAGGTTTTGTTACCATCGCTTTGTATTGTATTAGTTACACATGCTCTCCTGTTTTATTTCATTAGCTCTTTTTGACTTACAGATCAACATTTCTTGTATTACGTCTTGTCACTAGTGCTTTACTTTTGTTGTTCTTAAAATGCTTGTTTCTTTCATTTTGCACACACTTTAACCAAGACTGGACACCATCCATTACATCTGACGACAACAGAACCAGAAATTTATTTTATAACTCATTCTACTATCTGTTAGAGTTCATATTTCTCTTTTGCTCCTGTTTCTTTCACTTCATTTTACCCTGTTTATCATTCATCCTCCTCTACTTTGGCTTCTATTTTATCAACTATTTTTTCTTACATCCTTCCATTTTTATTTCCTTGGATTATGAAATTGCAAGTTCTAGTAATTTGCCTACAATCATTTCTGGCTCAGTCAGGGCTTTCAGAATTATCCTGCCACTACTACAGGACTGTATTATTTGAGCATTTATTTATTTATTTAATAATATATGTAAACATACAATGCCTTACTGTTACATTTTAGTCTTGCATAATATGGCCATTTGCATGTACCATCCTTTTATCTACTTCTGAAATTCTTCTTCTTCTTTTTCTTTTGGCTGCTCCTATAAGGAGTTGCCACAGCGGATCATCTGTTTCCATTTCTTCCTGTTCCCTGCATCTTACTCTGTCACACTAACAACCTGCATGTCCTCTCTCACCACATCCATAAACCTTATCTTAGGCCTTCCTCTTTTCCACTTACCTGGCACCTCCATCCTTAGCATCCTTTCCCCAATATACCCAGCATCCCTCCTCGGCACATGTCCAAACCAATGCAATCTCACCTCTCTGGCTTTGGCTCCAAACCGTCCAACCTGAGCTGACCCTCTAA
The DNA here is from genome assembly GCF_019279795.1 of Protopterus annectens. Lineage (NCBI taxonomy): Eukaryota > Metazoa > Chordata > Ceratodontiformes > Protopteridae > Protopterus > Protopterus annectens. Next base: position 1,560,468,812 of record NC_056739.1, read on the forward strand.
TGTACTCATTTCTAATCCTGTCTATCCTCATCACACCCAGTGCAAATCTTAACATCTTTAACTCTGCCACCTCCAGCTCTGGCTCCTATCTTTTTATTAGTGCCACTGCCTGCAACCCATATAATGTAGCTGGTCTCACTACCATCTTGTAGACCTTCCCTTTCACTCTTACTGGTACCCGTCTGTCACAAATCACTTCTGACACTTTTCTCCACCCACTCCACCCTGCCTGCACTCTCTTCTTCACCTCTCTTCCACACTCACCATTACTCTGAACTGTTGATTCCAAGTATTTAAACTCATCCACCTTCACCAACTCTACTCCCTGCATCCTCACCATTCCTCTGTCCTTCCTCTCATTTACACAAAGTCCTGCCAACCTCATTCCTCTCCTCTCTAGAGCATATCTCCACCTCTCCATGTTCTCCTCTACCTGTTTCCTACTCTCACTACAAATCACAATGTCATCCACAAACATCATAGTCCATGGGTACTCCTGTCTGATCTCATCTGTCAACCTCTGCATCACCATTGCAAATAAGAAAGGGCTCAGAGCCAATCCTTGATGTAATCCCACCTCCACCTTGAATGCATCCCTCACTCCTACTGCAGACCTCACCACTGTCACACTGCCCTCGTACATATCCTGTACCACCCTTACATACTTCTCTACCACTCCCAAAGTCCTCAGACAATACCACAACTCCTTTCTAGGCACCCTGTCATATGCTGCCTCTAAGTCCAGAAATATGCAATGCAACTCCTTCTAACCTTCTCTATACTTCTCCATCAATGCCCAGTACATTTTCCTTCATTACAAATTATCATTCTGCTTAACTATTGCATGTCAGTACCAGTCAACTGTTCATGCATGCAATAAATCTGCTTTCCTGCCTAGCAGAAATGTACATTTTTTTAGTCCATCATGTCTAGAAATTTTAGATATAGTTGCATAATTAAACAGTCTTTATACCTATTTACTTTACCATAAGGTTAAGTAGTAGGACTCAAAGTCGACATTAAATGCTGGCAAGCTAAAGGTTTCTACAGATCTATTACTTATTATATTCCTCATATAGCTCTTGTATGTGACAACCTTGTTTGGAAAGTGTGCTGAAAAGGCAAGTACATTTTTATTTTTTGCCAGAAGTTCATTACCTGTAATTTATCTTATTCTGGTATCATAACAACAAATTTAGAACTATTAAAAATAACAAAATGACTTTTCCACTGTTGTAACTTTTTAATAGAAACAGTCATTCTCATTGATAGTTTTTTATAATGTCATGTAAGAGGAGCCTGTAATAGAGTAAATATGAAATTTTCACTAATTGAGGGCACCAGGTCAGAATCAACACACAAAAGTACAAGTACTTGAGGGTATTGTGCAGCAGGACTGCATTTGTTCTTGTCATAAAATAGAAAAACTGAGCCCAAAATGGGTTCAGATAACAATGGCATTCTTTAATGACAGTTTTGTTTGTGCATATATAACTTACCACTTCTATGCTTAAAGCCAACAAAATACTTTTAGAGCATTTGTCTTCCTATCATCTATATATTCTAACATAGAACACAAAATGAACATTGGACCAAAAGTTGAAAACTGTAACTGCCTTGAGGTGTACAGGGGCAAAGCCCTTAGATATGTGTTTGATTAGTGGCAGAGGTGCTGGAGGGGCCATAGGGAGAATGATGGAAGTGAGCAGCCAATGTCAGCTCACTAATTCTGATAGAAGAGAGGCAACATAGGCAAAATGTAGTAAGCAGCAAAGAAGCTTGGCAAGCTGTGCTGCAAAAGTGATGAATTTCCAGGTCAGGGGGATGTACATGCATGCAAGCATGCATGCTCCTCATGATGGAAGTGATCACAGAGCTGCAAAGACTGATGTAAGCTGATGGGAGATAGCAACTCTGAACCAGCATCCTTGATCTCCTCACTGGCCCTGGAAGTGGGTGACATTGTGCCCAAAGAATGCTAAGGCAGGTCCAGTAGACCTAATAAAAGAGGAGAGGTACTGGTGTGGCAGGTAATGGTCAACTGCTTACAGAAAAACATTGAAAGCCATATAAGGTAATAATTTCTTAGACACATTCCTTATCTTTGTTTTCTGATTCAAAAATCAATGGTCATCTCATATGTGTACTTTCTACAAGTCAGAAGTATGTAATGTTACACTTGGGGGAGAAATGTGAAAGCATCATAGGTTCATAGGTTCATAGGTAGGTACTAGGCTATCCGCCCGAGGGCCTACGTAAGCCTAGCCAACAAGGTTCCCTGGCTTACACCACCCAAGAAAGTTATTTTCCTGTGCTACTGTCGAGCAGAGACACAGAAGTGATCCCCAGGGTGTAGTTCCTATTTCCCATCCGCTCATCAAGATTTTTCTTGAAAAGTGCTAATGAAGAACTTTGCTTGACATAGATGGGTAGCCTGTTCCAGAGTATGGGAAGTCTCTGGGACAGGAATCTATTCCTCCAGCATGTCCTGTTTATTGTGGTGACTAGGTTTAGGTCTCTAGAGCGTGTAGCTCGGAGGGATTAGGATTTCTTTAGGTGTAGCATGTCCAACAGCTCTGGGTTTGACATATCTTTATATGTTAGGCAGAGATCACCTCGGAGTAGGTGATATGCTACAGAGTAAAGCTGGAGTTTTTTGAGACGGTCAGTGTAGGGCATCTGTTTGAGGCCAGTAATCCTCTTTGTGAGGTAGTTCTGTGGCCTTTCCAGCTGCTGCAGATGTCTTGTGAGGTAAATTCCAAAAGGGGCATTGTACTCTATAATGGGTCTAATGAGTGTCGAGTAGAGGGGAACAATGACCTCTTTTTTCCTGGATGAGAACCCTTTCATGATTAGGTGTGCCATGTAGAAGGACTTCCTGACTACTGCGGCGATGTGACTATCAAAGGACAGACTACTGTCCACCTGGGTCCCAAGGTCTCTGATCACACATTCTTCCAAGTAGTCCATGGTATTTGGATATGAGTCCAGGAAACCCCTAGCTGCATGTTTAGACTGTTAGATGCATTTTCTTTTAATTGTTAAACAGTCTACTTTAAAGTTACACCTGATCTTTTGAGAGTATGCATAGTTGACAGTCCATCAGGGTTGTGTTTTACAAAAAATTATTGTGAGTTACATGTTTTACAGAAACTAACAGTATTATATTTTTTCCAATAGGAAAAATGACAAATGAAATATATTTTTTTCATTATTATTATTATGGAGCCATAACACCTCCTTTGGTTTCTAACATCCATGACTATGTCACCACTAGGACATGCACGCATGTACTCTTGGATAGTAAAGGTTATCAGCATCAGCTTGGAAGCAGTAAGCACATGACCTTGATTGTGTGAGTGCTGGCACTGTAGCAGTCAGTCTGTTTTAGTCGCTCTTAGATGAGTATGTTGTGGCTGTCTGATTCCCACACTTCCATGCTAGCTCTTGAAACACCCATATCTGCTAGTCAAATCCGTGTTTTCTGGGTCATAAACATGGCTTTATCCTTCTGTGCTGCGGTGGTGTTGGCTTTTAACATGAGTAATGATGAAATATGCAACCTAACTGTCATTTTATTATCTCAGGAAAATTAATCAGCTTACAAAAGTAGCAGCTTATACATAGTCAACTTACAAAAGTACGTTACATCCTTTGAAAGATCATTTCATGGAAGACAAAACTAGTACTACTAGTCTATGTGTAACGTGCAGTGATGTAGATATTCATGTTTATAAATGACAAGATATCTACAACAAGATATCTGCAATTCAATTAATATAGCAAACAGTTTACAAAAATGCATAGCATCATGTCAAAGGGAATAGTTATTTATTTACTGACATTTCTTTACTGGGAATGTCTAACTTGGCAGAATTTCCCCATTTGAATGTAGGCCTGTAGAGAAAAGCTCCTTGAAAGGTGAATGAGATTTACAGACAGATGAATTATAATACACAAAATGAAAATGCGTATTATATAAAGACATACAAAATAGGTTGAAGTAGGTCAGTGAGAGCAGGGCAGTTGTTGAGTTTATGGATGATACCGTGGGCAGTGGTTAATTGGTTAAGAGACAGTAGGTTGGGTAGTTCAATCCATTTGAGTTGGTGAAGTGTGGAACAGTGATGAGATCTATGCGTTGGTTTATGGCAAACTTGGCTGTCGCTTTTGTGTTAGGACACGAATAAACGAATCTTCGTGGGTTCTGTTCAAGCAGCTTTATTACATACAAACACATTATTACTGTTGACTATTGACTCTAACTTAAGTAACTTATATACAATTAATGACTATGATCATGCATGCTTACTCCTTAGCTGCTTATACAAAATGGCACTAAGGTTGTGCACGTGTGTGGGTTATATAAGTGCATGCTTCTTGAAGATACAAGCACACACACTTTACACTGAGTGAATTTGCTTCACAGATACAATGTTGTGATTGCAATGATGATGATGGTTCTGGTACAGGAAGAAGATGTTTGCGATTCTTCCTATACTCCATTACTTCAGTATTTACCAAGTAAGATCTCGGCTCAGCACAAATGCATGTAATATGTTCTATTTGATATTGAGCCTTGATAGTTTTAATGTTCTTTGACTTAGGCTGCAACAAACTTGAAGAAATAGGTAGCATAGTTCCAGTCTGTCTGGAAAGTAGTCGTTGAGCAGGTGAGCCAAGAATATAATCATGGGGTATGTTTCTGAGATTAAGCAAATTCAAGAATACATCGGTATTGTCACACTTTGACCTTTCAAGTAATTACTTTCCACTTTGTGCTGCTCTTTCAGCTAAACCATTGGATTGAGGATATTCAGGACTACTAGTGACATGTACAAAGTCTCATTCTTTTGTAAATTTCTCAAACAACTGGCTAGTAAACTGAGTACCATTGTCAGAAAAAAGTTTGTGTAGACTACCATGAACTGAGAAACGATGTTTCAACTTAGTAGTAACAGCAGTTGAGGTTATGTTTGGTAGTAGATCAATTTTGTACCAATATGAATAAGAGTCTACCAAAACTAAGTAGTGTTCATTGTTGCACTCAAAGATATCAGTTGCTACAGTAGATCAAGGTTCTCTTTGCAAATGAGATCTGGTACTATTGCATACTGAACAAGTAGAAAGAACTCTATCAATGTCTTTTGATAATACTAATTCTTGTGCTCTTCTCTTAGTAGATGTAGTTCCTGGGTGACTGTGATGGAAAATCTGGATGTATTCTTGTTGTAAGGAAACAGGAACAACAATTTTAGGACCTTTGAAAATAATACCATCTTCCATCAGCAATTCATCTTTGTAAGGAAAATACGCTTGCACTTCAGGTAATACACTACATTGCTTTGGCAGCCATCTGGCACTAACATAATAACTGAGCTTCTGTGCAACTGGATCAGTCTAAATATGATCTGTTAACTCATCAAGTCTAGTGGTGGAAAAATTACACACTGGCATCACATCAAAGTCAACATTCTCTGCCTTAAGCTGTTCTGTTGTATTTTTAGGAGATCTGGATAAGGTATCAGCCAGATAAAGCAATTCACCTTTAGTGTAGACCAATTTGAAACTGTATTTTTGCAATTTGAGAATCATTCTTTGTAATCTCAGGGGAGCAGAATGCATAGGCTTCTTTAGAATAGTAACTGAAAGTTGATGATCAGTTTCACTCTAGATAGCTTGACCATAAACATAATCATGAAACTTGGAGCATGCAAATACTATTGCCAACAGCTCTTTCTCAATTTCAGCATACTGCATCTCAAGTTTGCGTTAGTGTTCTAGATGCATAGGCTACTGGTCTGCCCTCTTGAAGTATAACTGCACCTAAACCAAATTTTGAAGTAACACAGGAAAGAACAACTGGTTTGTTCACATCATAGTATCTTAAAGTATGTGGGGTGACAATTTTCTGCTTAAAGTCTTCAAATGCCTTTTGATGATGTTCTAACCATGACGATGCAACATTTTTGCATGTTAGCTCTCTAAAAGAGACTGTCAACTCACTGAAGTCTGGTATAAATTTGTATAAATAGTTGGCCATGCCCAGAAAATGTTGTAAACTTTGTACATTATCTGGTGCTGACATCTCTAGAATATCTGCTTGCTTGGTCAAGTCAGGTCTCAAACCTGTACTTGTAAACAAATGATCTACATATGTAACTTCTGGAAGTCTGAATTTGCACTTCAGAGGACTGAACTTTAAGTTCACTTCACGCGCTCTGTCTAGAACTTCCTTTAGGTTTCTGTCATGCTCTGCTTCACCATTGCCTCCAACAAACAGATCGTCTACTACTATGGCACATGGATAACCTGAAATAATTTGCTCCATTGTACTCCGAAAAGCTTCACTTGCAGAATTTATTCCAAATGCCATCCTCAGGAATCTGCATGTGCCAAACTGAATAGCAAAAATAGTCAGAAATTAGAATATGTGATCCAACATCACTTGCCAAAATGAACTCTTTGTATCCAAAACAGAAAATACAGTGTCATTCAGTATTAGAGCTGCAACTTCTTCAACTGTGTGCATTGGATGATAAGTCTTTTTAATGCTTTGTTTAGATCTCTTGGGTCAATGCATATTCTGATTTTGTCTGATGCTTTGTTGTGAGCAGCTACCATGGACGACACCCATTCCGTTGGTTCTTTGACTGGACAAATCACACCTTGTTGCACCATTTTATCCAACTGAGCTTTAACTTTATCTTGCATCACTATAGGAACTCTTCTTGCTGGTCTGACTACTGGAGTGATCTCTGGGTCTAACTTCATGGACTACACAACTGGAAGTTTGCCTAACTTGTCATCGAAAACATCATCATACTCTAAAAAAATGGCTTCTGAAAAACTGGAACTTGGAACTGCACTTACATGATGAGCTTCTCTGGCTAAAGAAAGTAGATCCATTCTTAAACTATCTTTGAGACCCAATAAAGATTGCACTGGTCTTTAGACTATGTAAAATAACAAGTTGTAACAGTTCTCAGACAAATAATATGAACATATCACCGAACCTTCGGTTTGAATTTCTTCACCTCTATAAGCAACAAGTCTCACACTATTGGGTTGTCCTTGTCCGTTAGTTCTCACTCTTGCAAATGTGTCTGCTGATATAACATTACATTTTGAAGCAGTATCTACCTTGAGCTCTGTCGTTTTTCCATTAATCCAGACAGTACAAAACATTTCACTTCTTGTTAATAAGTTCATTGCATCAAGTGTATCACCAAGCACTGATACACCATCTACTAGAAAGCTGACTGCTTCAGCTCTACTTGATCAAATTTCTTTTTTGTGTGACCTTTTTAAAAACTGTGTGAGGCTTACTTGATCTGCCAAACTTTTGGAAATGATTTCATTTTTTACACTTGTGACATTGCTGACCATATGCTAAGCACTTCTCTCTTTTAGAGTCATGATTTGCACCACAATTGCGACGGTTAACAATAAAGCTAGACTTGGGTTTTGCTGATTCATGCTTGTTTTGCACTGAGCTGGGGTTGGAGCTTACACCTTTCTTGGAACTTTCTGGAAAACCTTGTGGCTTTTTTGGAAATCCTATAGCTGCCATATGCTTAGGCCTGTTCTTGTTTGCCACATGTTGCATACTATCAACATGCACTCTGTTATCAACTGAAACCAAGCTCTTGCCACTTGCAAGCATACTTGTGTGTTTTTCTATCACCTCATGGATCAGACAAATCTCTATAGCTTTGCTCAACGTTAAATCACTGTCACGAAGTAAAATCTTTCTCATAGCAGCACTGGTATTACCACATACAAGCCTGTCTTTTTTCAGCTCATCTTTTAGATCACTAAACCGACACGTTTTAGCTCTGTTTCTCAAGTCACTTATATAAGCTGCAAATATTTCCCCTGGTTTCTGATCTGTTGTGTAAAACAAATGCGTCTCTAATGTAATAATCATCTGGGGATTACACATTTCTCTGAACTTGTGCTTCAAACACTCGGAGTCTTCCCTTGCTTCAGCTTGTACAACAATATGGCAGTCTGCACCTTCTCCTTCATATACTGCTGGTGCATACACAAATTAATGCTCTCTTTCTATGGCCTCTGACTCAGCTAGCTTTAGCAAAATGAATGCCCTCGTTCATATATAAGCTGCTTGTATGAAAATATCATACTCTTGCTCAAATATTCTCCAGTTCACTGCAATATTCTGATCAAATACAAGCGGTAGGGGTTTTCAAAATCCATTTGTCATATTATTACATGCCAGCGAAAGGGTTTGCAACTAAGCATAAAGATACACACATGCACATATGCCAGAATTAATGCCAATAATTGTTCAATACCTTTGCACTTTGAACTTGTACCTTTGTTGGACTTTTCGGAATTATGCAACTAAACAAACTCATAGTACTTTCGAATAACTGGACTTTGTGAAATAAACTTCTCGGGCTTTTCGATACTTTACTGGACTTTGCAAAATAACTTCTCGGGTTTTTCGATACTTTCGGAATTTTATCAGTAAAGGCAAAATGCTAAGTCATTTATCATCATTTGCTGTACTTTTGGAATTTTATCAATGAAGGCAGGAATGCTACAGTCATTCACTGTCAGTTATTAAAGTCGTCACTTTAAGAAACATTTGAGAACTTTAGGATGCAACTGAATAATTCACAGCACTGTAATACTTTTGCAATGTTGTCTTTTGTAAAACACCTCTTAGTTTAAGAAACATGCGAAGTAACCTGCACAATGCGAATAAATCAATCATCTGTTACCATAGACTCAATAACTTTTTGAAATACTTGCACTTTGCAAATAACTGCATACTGCACACTGAAATTTCTCCAGAATGGCGGTACCTCACTAGGCAACTCTCTGCAGTACAAGAGGCACTCTGTAATGGCAGTACTTTGCAAATAGACACACCCAGAACAAGAAATGTTTTCAAAATCGCTGTACTGTGACTGGATTACCCGAAGTAGTTGCACTTTGCACACAGCAAACTCTTTGAAATACATGCACAGTAATAAGCACACACTGTAAGCACTTTTACACACTCTGAGATACTTCGAATAACTTTAGTTATGCCCTTGATACAATACAAAGTCATAGTTATGCTCAAATACAGCACTTTGCCAAAACACATACAGTCACCTTGTTTTATTTTCCACTTAATGTGCTCTTTATTTTTCTTATTATAATCGTTTTGCTCGTTTAAGCCCTTTTTACACTGAATATACTTTTCTTGTGCTCATTTTTCTCTAAACATACCCAACTTTGCCTCGTTTTGCTTTAAACACACTTGTTTTCTGCTTTACACATGCTTGTTCTGCTTTACAGTTAATCGTTTCATCAAACACTTTTATTTTAAACATTTTCTTTAGTTAAAATCTTTTCATACTTTCTGCTTGTCTGATAATGCGGTCTGTTCCCTTGTAATACCCCTTTATTGTCTTTCGCATAAAGTAAACAGTTTGTGTTATTTCTCATTACCTTTGTTTCTTTCTGGCTAAGTTTGTGCACTTTTCTCTCAATTTTACCTTCACTTTCTTCTTTACATATTATGGCTGGGAATATTCTTCTATCTTCCATACCTGTTCTGACACCATGTCGCTTTTGTGTTATGACATGAACAAACAAATCTTCATGGGTTCTGTTTAAGCAGCTTTATTATATACAAACACATTACTACTGTTGACTATTGGCTCTAACTTAAGTAACTTATATACAATTAATGACTACGATCATGCATGCTTACTCCTTAGCTGCTTCTACAAAATGGCACTAAGGTTGTGCATGTTTGTGGGTTATATACGTTATATACAAGCACACATACTTTACACTCTGATCTACATTGGCTATTTTGTTATAGCAGGTCTCTAAGCTATTCATATCAGACTTGCACAGGTTGGTAATGATTTGGGAGCAATAAAGGAGGGTGGATAGTAGGTCGGATCTGGCAGTAGGTAGTCTGGCATTGTTCGTTAGGTATGATTTGGCGCTATAGAGTGAGCCAAGTTTGATGTGGACTTTTTTAATTGTTAATGCTATATCTTTCTCGAATTTTAGACACTTGTCTATTGTTACACCTAGAAGCTTTGCTTGATCAACTGGTTCAATTTCTGTACCATTAGAGGAGTGGATGGAGAGAAGTGGTTGGTTATTTTTAGCTATTGTATTACAGAAAACCATTAGCTTAGCTTTGCTAATGTGAGTATGCATTTATGGTTAATGAGGTAGTATTCTATGTCTTAGAGAGATTTTTGTTTTTTTCTTGTAGTTTCTGAGGTGAAGGGGCTGAGCAGATAAGAGTGGCATCATTGGCACATTGAATAATAGAGGCTAGTTGAGTGGAAGTACTGATGTTATTGGTAAATATAATGAAGAGGAGAGGTCCGAGGATGGAGCCTTGGAGGACTCCAACAGAGATGGGCAGAAGGGGGGAGAGTTTGTTTTCCCATATGGTAGACAGCTGTCTATTAGAAAGATAGCTGTGAAACCAAGTGAGGGATGTTGTACTGAGGTTATATATTGCTAGTTTGTTAACAAGAATTTGGTGGGATACTCTATGGAAAGCTTTGGAGATATAGAGGAAAACTGATGAAACAAGTTGGCCTATATTTTTGAGGAGGTTTACAGTGTTAGTGAAACTGATACGTGCAGTATTACTACTATGCTTAGGTCGTAAATCATGCTGATAATTGGATAATGGGTCATTTGTAAGGAAGTCGACAAGAAGTTGTTGAATGCATTTTTCTAAGATTTTAGCTAGGGGGGAGAAAATGGCAATAGGTCAGTAGTTGGAGAAGTCTGTAGAGGGGCTGTATTTGTGTAGGGGGATGGTATGTGATATTTTCCAGAGAAGAGGTACGTATTGTTCAGAGATGGAGTGGTTGATTACTAAAGATATAGGATAGGAGATGGAAGTAGCATCTAGTTTTAGAAATTCATTGAGAAGTTGATCAGCTGCAAGGGTACATGGTTTTAATTTGGTTAGAAACTTTTGTATTTAACTAGTTTGTATGGGTTTAAAACAGAATGCTTTAGGATTAGATGCAGTTGGGGTGGGTGCTGTTAGGGGAGAGTTAGCATTATTTTCTTATCAGGGACATTATTGAATTGATAAAGTGACCATTGAATTGTGACTCTATGTACTCAGAGGTATTTTTGGTAGATGGTGCTGGGGTTGAGGGTTTTCCAGGATTTAAGAGATAATTCATACTTTGCCAAAAATTTCAGGGGTTATTCTGGTGTTTTTGTTGGCATGTTTGGAGGTATAAGTTATTGTCATTTTTTACTTGTTTCTTGGCTTGATTTCTTAGTTGTTGATATGCGGTGAGGTTATCTAAGTTTTTGGACATTTGGTAAAGGGACCAGGCCCTGTCCCTTTGTTTAAGTAGTAGTTTAGTATCTTTTGTTAGCCAAGGTAGTTGTTTGGTTTTGGGTGTGGATTTTCTTTATCAGAGCTAGGTTATTTAATATCTCAAGGAATGTATTGTTAAAGTATTGTACAGCGAGGTCTAACTGGAGGAATTTTAGTGGTGACCAGTCACACTGGTGTAGCAGTGAATTAAATATAAATTCTGAAGTTGCTCCCTAGGAATTAGGGCTCGGTTGTTTCTAGGAATAATCTGAAGAGATGTTCTATCCACAAATAGCCCTCTTGATCCCATTGTATGCTATTGTGGGACTATATCCAGGATTAGCACTCTTTGGAGACAATAAGGTTTTTGATACTTCCATATCCACAGAGGTGAATATCATTGCTTCAGAAACCACTATGGCAATTGTTATATGCCTGAATCCTGAAGTTCCTAAAGAAAGTCACCAGGAAAAAAGTGAGATGTAGAGTTTTGCCCATGGAGCATCTTGTTTCAGGATACACAAAGGGAAAGCCATGGAATCAATTTCTGAACTTCAAAAGGCTGGAGAAACACATTGTAAGTAATTAAGGTGTACATTATCTTCAATAAGCCATAGCCTTATCATGTCATTTTCAGTATTCATTATTCTGGGCACACTAAAAATTATTCCATGTATGTTATTGTCTCAATCAATCTGGGTTCAATTAGCATCTCAGGCAATCAATGGAGTAGCAGGGAGGGATGGGTGTGCCCATCCTGGGTGGGAGAACATTTGTTGCTGATACTCCCTTAGAGGAAGTGTGGTTCAAAGAGGAAAGTTGCCCTCAGACTTAAGCAGCAGGCACATAAGGTGAGGGAGAGAGGGGGTATGAAGGGCATCTACAGGAAAAAAAAGCCTGGCGCCTGGAGGCCCTAAGGATCCACAACCAGTCCAGTGATATCAGAACAAGTCCAGAGAGACTGAAGGCAAGCTAGTAGACCCAGCATGGATGTGGGGTACTGGGGGTCGGGTCAATAAAATGATGACCCAAGGGAGACCAAAAATATTATTTTTAAATTAAAAAAAATGTTATAGTAGGTAAGTTAGTTGTTAAAACTCAACATGCAACATGAAGATAACCCTACTTGTAGATTAAAGGTTACTTGATTTAGGAAATAGTTTTGTTAGTATTTTGTACTCAGGCATTGTTGTTAACCTGATTTTAAACACTCGATTTTACGTTTATTATAATAATTTACCACAAAGAACATTAAAACAGATGAAATTCAAACAGATTAGCACATGCACTAAATGGAATACATTTTAATATATTTTGAAACAAACACTACTAAAACACTGGTTTAAATAATGCATGTGCGTTAAGATACATATAACAGTAATAGAATAAAATATAGCGTCGTGCTAACTTAAAAAGTTAACATAAACATTGCTAAATATTTGAAAATCACAGTGGAACAACATTTCAGCATTTCAGATAAAAATATTTATTAAATGCAACATATTGTACAGTGTATAGTTTGCTTTCAATGTCAAACTAACTAAAGGGAAATAATCCAGTGGGAAGTAAAAATAAAATGGTGAATAAAGGAAGTCCTGTTATCTTTCTTCTTACTTTTAGTAGCAATTCTTGAAATAAGTGATGGTGTATGAAAGACACACAGAAGTCCCTGGTCCTACATGACTCAGGTGATCTTTGTTACCATAAGCTGTGTGCATGATATTCTGGAAAAAAATATGTAGAGATCTAAAGATTACCCTACGCTATAGGCAGCTCTTTCTTCATCCACGCTCACTTTATGACTTTAGAAATAGTTCCTCCATTTATCATCTATTCAGATAAGGCCATGGCTCCATGCTCAATGTCTGCTGAGAAGTTCTATTTCTAGGGCATAGAACTGCTTGAAGCTGTAAGATGAGTTTTCCTACCAAAGGCCAGATCATCGTGGACAGAATGTGTAGGGGACATGAAATGGTTTCCATGGTTTGCTGATATGCCACACGACTGTGGTGCTAGCTGTCACAAAGTTTTATAATGACACAACATGTTCTCTACAGATATAATGTTTGTAGTGTTGATGTTTTCACTCAGTTGTTATCCACTTTTAGCATTCAGTGGTGATCTGTTTAGTTTTTCCCTGTATGCTGTCTCCACTAAACATGAAGTATAGCACTAGGTAACAAGGCATAATTGTCTATCCAAGCTTCTCAAAGGTCTCATGTACTGTGAACCTAGTAACTATCTTTGTTATTTCATAATATACCTTTAGCCTAACAATTCTAAAGGTTTTACTTAGTTTGCCCATAAATATCTTTATCAGTCCATTAACATCAGGCAAAAGTTGTGCAACCTTTTCATGGATTAGTCCTTTGTTCTTCACAAGACTGTCTGAACTGGGAATTATTTAAGGGAGTTAAACTATCAGTCTTTATTGTCTTTGGTATCCCACATGATGCAGAAATTCTGTTATACACAAGTACTACAACATGAGCTAACATAGATGTGGCAGGTTCTATGACAGGGAATCTCAAATGTTCATCAATTAACATAAGCTAACAGTCTTTACTGTACTCTGGCCTAGAAAAGTATAAGTTGACATTTGCACATGATACTTTAGGTAGATTAAACATTTGGATGGGTGCCCTATTACAATAGACTGCAATGCTTTAGCATGATAAGGTTGCTGTCTTTGTTTCTATCAAAGTAATCCATTTTTGTGCACAACAATTTTTTTGTTTTCATATAGTATCTAAATTTGCTATTTTTATCTCAGTCTTTCCCACCTTTTAACTATGGGAATTGTTTATGGCAGTTCAAGCGTATTTGTTTTTTGATAGCCTAATATAAAACATTTCATTTCATTTCTTACAATGCACGCAGAATACTTTCCTCTCTTTTTTCAACCAGTTGCATTTATGCATTAAAGTTACCACTCATTGTGAGTTGTCTTTGTGATTTATAAGCAAAAATTCATGTGCTGATTTTCTGCAAGCCAGATTGTTGTCTTGGCCTACATATACATCACACTTATCATTGTGTTTACAGATGTTCCTGAGTCTATCAACATCTTAACATTTTGGTTTGGTATATTAGCCCCTATTTCCGGCCTTGTTGCTTTCTCGGTTTCATTTATAGTATTCACATAAGTATCTTCTTTTCTATCATTCCATTTTTTCTCATGTGCACTTTCTTTAGGCAAGGCAAATTCTTAATGGGTGACCATTTTGTCTTAATGAATCTTTAAGTCTAATATACTTATTCTGTTCAGTGTTGTGACGTTTTACTCCTGCTACTGTTTTCATATACTCTGGCAAAATATTTTTTCTTGCACTTGTCACATTTACCCTTTGCTGGACACAAATATTTGCATGGATACTGGCTATTGCTATATCTAAATTCTATTTTGTCACTGCTCCTGTTGGTATTGAATTATCACACATACAACTAGCTTCACACTATTTTACTTCTTAATGATTTTTTTTTTCACCATGCAGTTTTACTTTTATACTGTCAGCTTAATTAATTGTTCTTGCATTATGGGAACCATTTGAAATTGTGAACCAATAACTGCAAATGCCATGAAAGATCATAAATGCAAAACTGGACATTTTTCTAAAACCATTTTCCTTCTCTGGTGGTAAATGACTCTAAGTAGTCTATATAGAAATAGGGGGTATAGGGCAAATAACTTCACTGCACCCCTTACAAAAGTATTTTAAGAGGCCCACTTTTGCAATTGCAGCCTTGCAATTTCAGTTGCCACAATTTAAACAGAGTCTTCTCTGAGGTCTTTGAGTCATTTGGCTTCATTTCTAATAATGCTAGTATATCATAATGCTTTGATTTTTCCTTAGAGTCCTCTCTACCTTCCTTCTTTTCTTCCCAATTGTGCATATCTGCATTTATTTATTTATTTTATATTTGTTCTCCAGGGTAGAACACTAATCTCCATGGAGCATTCTCAGACTCAGTCTGGGAGTGGTGTCTGGTTAAGTGACTTGTTCAGAGTCACAGAGTTGGGCAATGGATTCTGCGTCTGAGGGGAATCAAATATTGCACCACTGGAAATTAATGCTGTCTTAAATCTTTTTATTCATATAAGGCAAGTCACAGTTTTGTGCTAATGCTCTTAGTCTAGTGTAATGTATACACACACACACACACACACACACACACACACACACACACACACACACACACACACACACACACACACACACACACACACACACATTATTTATGTTATTTTCCAGCATTTCTGAATGCTAATTTCTATCAAATGTACTGTTTCATCTCTGAATTTGACTCTTTTTATTACCATAATCTGATACAGTCACTAAATGTTTTCTCTTGGGTATAAAACAAATGCTTTAAGTCTGTCATTCATAGTTATGTTAAAGATAGTGATATAATTACTGCACCTATTTATTCCATTGTGGCTCTGTGTTGTGTGTGCATGTGCGTTTCTGTGCTCATATGTGTGTGTGTGTGTGTGTGTGTGTGTGTGTGTGTGTGTGTGTGTGTGTGTGCGTGTGTGCGTGCGTGTGTGTGTGTGTGTGTGTGTGTGTGTGTGTGTGTGAGTGTGTGTGTGTGAAGTCCCTGTTAATCACCTGCAAGCTTAAAAAATCAGTAACATTTTCTTGTCTATGTGTTTTAACTTTAACCTGTGCTGTCGTTTGTTTTTTGTCTATGTGCTATTTCCTTAATACAGACTTTATGGTGTAACACAATCACTTCTTTTTCTCTTCGGATTGCATGAAAAATCTAACTATTTTTTATTGATTTTCTTGAAATTGAATCCTTCTGCTTCTGTGTTACAAGAATCACATATCTTTGACAATTAAAATAATAAGCATGTTATTTCTCATTTGACTAAACTGTTTTACAATAAATAAAATTATTTTACTTATTATTGGTTTGTTCGCTGTCATGTATGGAGTATTTTATAACACCAAAGTCACTGTAATACAATGAGAAATGGGACACTGATAGCTGCATAGACATAAAAGTCAATGGATCCTGCATGCAGCAGAGCAATACAGATAATGTTTGCTTTTCCTCATCAGTGCATACCACATTTAGGAACTGCAGGATTAAAATAACACATTTAAATGTATTTAGGCAATCAGTTAGTTGTGTCACAGGGCATGTTGAATGAAAAGTCTAACTGTCAAAAACAGAATAATTACACTGGATAAACAGCTCCAGATGGCATTGCAGAACATAGAAGCATAAACCAATTTATATTCACTGTATAAAGAGTCCACATGCATTAGGTATCAATACATCTTTTAGATATACTGGCTTCTAAGATTAATTTATCAACATATTGTACCAGATGATCTCATCTAGTCAGAGCATTTCAATGCAATAGCAGTGCCAGATTACACAATTTTGCTTTGAAGGCATTTTTAAAATACATTTTACTGGCTGGTTGACTGCAAAATCACGTACAGACACACACACACACACACACACACACACACACACACGCACACGCACACGCACACACACACACACACACACACACACACACACACACACACACACACACACACACACACACACACACACACACACACATTCCACAATGAAAGATGAAAACATTCCCCTTTATCACTAAGTTTGTTTACAGCTGATTGAATTTCAAATGAAGAAGAACCCAACAATTTAACATAAACAAAACAAACAAAAAAACAGAAAGATTCAAGCAGAATTTCAAGTCAAAACCCAGTGACATGCATGTTTTTGGAGAAAGGGGAGGCCTCTTCCTTTTTCAAGCTCATCTCCCCACCACCTTGCTTAATTATTTTCATGGCAAAGACACATCTTGGAGAAAAGGCAATACATCTTTTTCCTCCATGTACTTTTCATACCCTCATGCTTGCTGACCATACAACCCCAGCTACTGTCCCAGTTTGTTCCTTATAAGGTGACAGCAATTGATGACTTCATTACCTTACAGGGCCTAGAAGCAACAACACCCATTAATTCCCCTAAGTGAGGCTACCTGGTGGCAAGGCCATCAACAAGGCAGCCATAATGAGGTTTAAAATTATGTCTCTAATTACTCCTTGTCATGTTGATGTAGGCATCTATATCTCTACATCAGCTTGCATGCTCCCACACATGCTCACACAGGTGCTATTGTCACTGGTTTGGGTGGATCACAATCTTGGCCTGCCCTGCCTTGTGGGTTGCTTTGGAAATAGCCTTCTTGCTTTGTCCCTGAACTAACTAACATCAAAGGCTGACAGAACACAAGTTTGTCCCCACAGGTGGGCAGACTGACAAAAAAGTTATTCCTCTCTTAGCCCCTACCAGACTCTTCCACTATACAAGCTCAATTTGAGCTCAAGTTATGATCTGTGTTGCAGTTATGGATCTAACTCTGTTCCAAAGAGCTGGGTTTAAAGAACAATACATATTTCAGTGTTGGTCTTTATCCAAGTTGGAGTGGTCCTGGAGTCACTGTGTCACCATGGGATATATCAGCAGTAAAAAAAAAATACACACACACAAAAATTACTGCAAAAGAATTGAAGGCAAGACACATATTCTGCAAATATGACTACAGTAACTATCTCTCACAAAAGCACAGTTCCATACCAAATCTCTGATGAAAGCTAAACGAAAGCATTTGATAAATCATAACATCAGCTAGTAAAATTTAGAATACATACTCACCCAAAGTGACTGTGCTCAGTCTTAAGAAACTCTGCAGATAATAATATATTCAAAAAGTATTATTTGGTTGTATGGAGTGGAATAATTTCATAAAATAAGGGAAATTCTAATTTCTGGATGGAGAAAACGAATTTTACTTAAGATATGGAAAAAGACAACTTCCACGCTTGTGGGGCTCTGTACCCATTATGCTTGTATATTAATGCAGAAGCATTCTACTCCTGACTTCATCTTCCATGCATTTTTCTGTTACATAAAATGCAGCCGATTACCTAATACTAATCTCATGATGAGCCATACCACTGTAGAAAGATCATCCCAGTGTTCCACCAATTTGTGCGAGCCGTCTGAAGCAGCACAGTCTTTCTATTTTCAGAACAGGCTCCATGCATTAAGGCAAGCACTGCACTCTGGCTCAGTGGTCATTTCTAGTTCATTCTATTTATGTGGCTATTTCTTATTTCTATAACTTGGCAAATAAGTAGAATCAAGAAAGTCAGCAGAATGTTTGTGGAGAGTGACATTATAGCAGCATAAGTATGATATTGTTCTGAATGGCAGTTTGGTGGTCTACAAGATTTATTGCGAAAGCCTATCTTACCAAGCAGAAAGCATGAGGCAGAGAAACAATCCTGGATGTGATGCTGGTCAAACACTGTCTACATACATACATACTCATCTACAACACACATACCTATGGGCACTTAAGAATATTACAAGTTCAGTTAGTGGAAAGTCTCTGAGATGGGAGAAGGAAACAGAAGTACCCAAGAAAAACCCATGGAGGTATAGGGAAGATGCACAAACTCCACTCAGAAAGCACCACATCTGGAAACTAAATTGAACGGCCAAACACTGTGAGACAGCAACACTAGCTTTTGCACCACTTATGTAATAAGTTCACATAAATCTTACCATCCATCATTCTTTCAGAATAAAGTAAAAATATAATTTTCCAACTGGGATGAATGTTTTATTTTTATCCCAAAGGCAGAATCAATCTGCATTTTGTGAAGTGTCTTTCTGTTCCACACTGGAAAATAACACTTCTTACACTGATGAAGTAATATCATAAGACCAATCAAATGATGTTTTGAGACAAACAGACTGAAACTTGTTAAGATTAACATTAGTGTTGTTTAACAAGTGGGCCCTTGCAACTTTATAAATATTTAATAATATCAGCATTTTATTGATTTATTTATTGACATTTGATTAACAGGAAAGTCTGACTGGGTAGAAGCCCATTTTCAGAGGAGGCATAGTGAGAAAAGCTCCAAATTATTACAAAACCTTTTAAGGACAATCATTTTACAATCTTCAAAAATAAAATAAAAACATCTGCAGTTTAAATAATTATAACAAATTACTGATAATATAAAAATATTGGTTAAGAATTGCTACAAGTTATATGACAATCATTTCATATTTATAGAAATGTTAGACAGTTTGTAAAGAAATTAGTAATTTAGTAAGGTAATTTAGTCTAATACAGACAAGAATATGTGAAGTTATGGAAAAACAGGCTTATGCTCTATTTAGTGAGAAAGTCAGGGAAGAGAATTTGATCAAAGTAAGGAGGTAAGTGAAGAAGGGAGAGTAAGGCAGTATAAGGAATTAAATGTACTTGTTCACATTAAGGGATATAGTTTATCCTGGTTTTGAGCAAGAACAGAGCTAAATTTTAGCTAAGAAATCTTTTAGAGTGGGTTTGAATGATGGGAGAGAGGATATTGACCTGATGGATACAGATAAGGAGTTCCAGGCCTTAGAAACCTTGTCTGAGTACAGACAATGCTCAGGAGATTTTAATAGTTTTGTAGACAGACAGGAGTTTTTGGTCACTGGTTCTCAACGATCGACTGGGAATAGTCAAATCTTGTGTTATATTGTTTTTTGATAGAAATTTGAGGTAGCCTTTATTTCTGAGTCTTATATTAAAATAATTCATTAATTTTTATGCCAGCCATCAGAACTTTCCCCCGTTTGCATGCATCGGGCAAGATATAAAACTAAATATAAAATATCTGAGGCAAAATACTAAAATTTATCAAAGGTATGACCATGCTTTTACTTCTGGGAAGCTGATTCAATCATAAAGACCCACACTCTCTCTCTTCCTCTGTGACACATATATACGCACACACACACACACACACACACACACACACACACACACACACACACACACACACACACACACACACACACACACACACACACACACTCACAGAGACACACACGCACACACACACACACACACACACACACACACACACACACACACACACACACACACACACACACACACACACACACACACACACACACACACACACACACACACACACACACACACACACACACACACACACACTCACACACACAGTCACATACAAACATGCTGCATTCAAAAATGTGATTCTGTACTTCCTGAGAAAATCTCTTTCTAAACAAGTCTTTAATCAAGAATTTGTTTTATTTGTCAGGTATAATCAGAAAGAATTAGGCAGCATAGGAGAAATGAGAAAAACATCAACATCCTGATCACATATTTAATTTTGTTATCCATCCTGATAACTTATACAACTTACAGAACTGAATACAGATCTAATTCTTCCAATGAGGATGTTCTTTCTAACTGACTTATGGAGACAGCATGTCTGCTTTCATAGATGCTCACAAAAATTGCATTCTGATATGTGCCTGTCCCTTTCCCCAAGTAGTTATGCATAATGAAAATATTTTGAATGTAGCCTGAAGGATTTTACTTTTTTTGTTGCATCTGTTTAGCATATGTGTTTTATCATAATCAGTAACAAAACAGAGCAAATAATCAACTGCCAAAGTATTTTACTTTTGTACTTCAGGACTTCACTTTTAAATTAATCTGTAGCCTCTGGGTTTGCTTGTCTGTTATTAAAGATAACTATGTGCTTTTATAGATGTGATTATTTTTTTTTTCTTTTACACTGGTAAGTTCTTGTTCCATTTTTTTCAAGAATATTCAGAACATGGCTGTCTATATCCTATCCATTACACTTAGAGTGTTCCCATATGGAGTATTAAAGCCATCTCCCAGGTTTTGCAAAAAAATATATTAAGTAAATACATATGAATACTTGCAGATATGTGGTGCTGTTAACAAAACATTACATAAAAAGACTGTATAGGATTAGACTGCTTTCTCTTCACGTTTATTTATATCCTGTAGTTTAAATCAAGTATCTGACTTTGTTATTTTGTTACATTTTAATGTTCCTCTTTTTTCCTGAAATGATGTACATATACTTTTCTGATCATTAGCTAGATGTTGTGTGGCTATTAATTTCAAGGTTCTTTCTATATTCTTTAGCTTCCTCTTTGGTTTTAGTCTTGTTTGTGTTATGTTCTAGCTCCAGAAGCCATCCATATCACATTCTTAATTAATTAGTTACTTATGTGAAATTCTCAGTTCTACTGTGGCTTTAAGTCCTTGTTCACTTATGTTTCTGTCTGCACTATGGTGCTTTGCCAACTTACTTGGCTGTGCCTATGTCGGTTATAATTGTTCCACTTATACTTATATGGTGTTTCTACAGACTCCTGAAGTGCTCATTAGCAGATAACTATATTAATGTACAAATATTGCATGAGTTCTATTTATTACTTTCTTTAACAATGTTTTTCTTTTCACTATAAAATACATGCATTATTCTTTCTTTCCTCTCTCACTAGAGCTTTATATTACTGAAATTGTTTATTTGGTTATCTTTGCTTTACCTGCTTCTTTTATGTTGCATTTATAATGATGTAGTTGCTCTGGCTACCATACGATACAATGGCAGACACATCATGGTTACTTTGTAAGGTAGAAAAAATCGTCCATTTGATGATCAACTAATGCCTGGCTGGATGCTTAGTTAACCACTGCTATAAACAATAAGTGACAAAGGCAGCTCAGATGGCTAAGTGTATTAGCAGATATGTTTAGACATGGTTATAAAAATCCAGTTGCTAGCCCAGTCTTGAGAAAAGAATGTTGTATAACAAAAATCCTCATTGTTGCTTCCTAATTTAAATCCTTTTACGACATATTACACAAGCACAGAAGTACATGCATGCACATTGTGTTGTAAAACAATCTAACTCCACATGGTGGATGACAGGAATGTGTACTGTCTGTTGTAATTTTAATGTCCTTATGTACTTAGCTGCAGGTATGTGACCCATTAACTAACAATGTACAAGAAATACTGCTTGGGTGCCCTACCTACCAGTGTGGTCTCCTGAAAAAAGAAATGTCTTCTGAGCTGCAGTCTGGGTCGTCCAATCAGATACTCATTCTCTTTTTCACACTGACACTGCTAACAGCTCAGTGGAACACACTGCGATGTGTTACAAGTTAAGAACCGTGTTCAGAACTGTTATTATATCTTTTATAATCATTGTATTTACAACCTGCCTACCCAAACAAGAAACACCTTCATTAACACTTGATGCATAATAGTATGCAGTCTTTATAATACTTTTGAGCAAGCATTTGTCTATCAAGAGAATCCCCAGCAAACAGTTATTCATGCAAAGGAACTGTTAATGGTCTGAATTATGTTAAGCTCGTAGTTCAGAGGAGATTGATTCACTACCATACCTCTCAACTGTACAGATTTTCCTAGAATGTCCAGATTTTGGCCTCATATTTTTGGGCCATTTTTCATATACTTGTGGTTTTCTGGCAGCTTAGTGGTAAATCATTACAGCTTAAAGTTAGAAAATAATTACAGACATTTGAGTTTCAGGCAGAGCAATATTTAAAAATCATCCCTATTTTTGGGCCATTGTCCCACTTTTATTTATGGCTTTGTCCTGATTTCTTGCTCTAAGAGGCTGGGAGGTGATTCACTTACTCTGTTTATGCTATTCTCCTCCTGTTACAGCACTAAATTCTTGCAAAGAAGAGGTCCATTTTTTAGATAATATCAGATATTTATTCCAGTTCATGGCCAAGAAATGCTGATAAATAAGGCTTAGGCTATCTCTGTATATTTTTTTATTGAAATACTTACTTACATATTTGGGAGTGTCTTCTGTGTGGAGTCTGCATGTCCTCCCTGCGGTTGGTTGGGCGTTCGAAAGATATGCGTAAATGGGCTTGCCTTCATTGAAGGTTGAACGTTGAGCTGGCACATCGGCGTTCGTCAAAATCTACTGCCAATCATTAGTGGACCGGAGTTCCACTGTGGCGACCCCTAACCGGGAAAAGCCAAAAGACAACAACACAACACTTACTTACATATTTAAATATCCTTGTACATTCATCTAAAAGTCATTACTAAACGTTAAGTAACATAATATATCTGAGTAAGAATATTTTCCCATAGATCAAATTCCCCATAACCACCAGGTTGAAATAGTAAATACAGAATAAAGCTTCCATGGCAACTATAATTATATAAGTCCAGTTTTAATTATATAAATGTGCCTTTTGTTGAAGACGTTCCTTTTAGCTGCTTAGATTTCAATCTTCTCTTAATAATTTTCTGATGATGAGGATATTCAGCATATCTGACCAAGTTTCTGTGAAATCTGCTCACAAAATCATTATAACTTATTTCTAGTTGTCATTCTTAAGTGAACAGAGTTTAAGTTAACTGGAAAGATGATAGTAAGCCACAAACTGTGCTAAACCTCAATCATTTTAAATTTTGTAGTTCAACAAGCTGAAATGAAAAAAATGCAATAATTCTAGTTTTTAATTTAACTTATTTTTATATAAATTATTTATTAATCAAGTAAGTGAAATGATCATTCAAGGACTGCTTTCAGCCATGACCCAGGCAAAAAGAGAAATATTAAATGAAACTCTTATGGACAATTTAGAGTATTCAGTCAATTAGCAAGTTTTTGAAAAGTGTGAAATGCTGGAGTACTCAGAAGAAAGACCATATGGTTAAATGGAACATGTGATCTATCTACAGACAATGATCAGAAGCTAGAAATAATCCCCCAAACCTGTAGCTGTGTGACAAAACCCATAGTAATGAATCACCATGCCAGAAGTAACCAGTAAAGACTGCAAAATAGACAGTTAAATGTAGAACCTATGCCCCAAGAACAGAGTCACAGAATCTGACAATAGGCATTAATACAGAGAACCTTCATTCAGGTTTCACTTATGCTGTTGTTAAGCCCTGAAATCACAGATGCAAAATGTATTAAATATTATTTACGTCTTCTGATTCATCTCTGGTAAAATTATCTTTGGTTATGAACATATACCTCTAGTGTCAAACCAGAGAAGAAAAATCCCACCTATATTTTTGTTCAATGATATTAAGATCTGTAATATAAATAATTACAACATAACTTTTTTGTTCAACATTCCTAGCATGGATTTTTTTAAATATTTATCCCAGTTTCTCATTGGCCATTTTGCCTTGTCTTCCCCTAATGTGGCCAATTTGCTCTTCCCTAAATTTCTGTCATCTGTAAAGCAGCAGTGACTGGGAGTAGGAGGTGGGAAATGGTTGAGGAGTTTGTGGTCATTATCCTGAGAAGACATGACAGTTGTTTCAGACTGCCCTCACCCACTCCTCTCTGTTGTTTGGCTGTTAGTTTAATTTCTCCAAGTCGTTTGGGTTTCTAATACCATGTTAGGAATGGAGCCCTTTCCTAGGTCAAAGCATGATCAAAGTTTGCGAAATTAGTATTGTTTCAGTCTTTGATGTTAGCCAAAAGTGCTGTTCACAGCACCTACAATATGCCCTGAACTGACTCCTGCTATTCATACAAAGTTACATGTATCGATACCATATCTAAATAAAACTGTTTATTTGTTTATGAGACCCATTGCTCCTACTTTTTTTGTCACTCTCTAGGTATTCTTCTTCTACATAACCCTCATTTCTTCCTGAGAATCCTGGTACTTAATGACTTTGTGTCTCTCTGTACATAAGATACTGTAATAACTGAGTGTAGCAATTTCAATTATCAATTCTACTTGTCTCCTTTGTTTCATGGACTGCTATATCTGGTTTCCTCGCATCTATTTTTTGAACTGTTGGTAATGGGTGATCCCCTGTGATATAAACAAATCATTCTCTATAATGCTTTGTGGCTCATGTTTCCAATACTTCTTAGCTACTTCAATATTGTAACGTTTGCACAACCCCCAGTGCAACAGTCTTGCCACATTATTATGTTTTTCAGTATACAGGGCCTCTGCCATTAGTGTATCACACCCAACAACAAGATATGTGACTATTTTGATTTTTGTTTTACAGAACCTCAATTTATCTGTATATCCCACATGCTCAATGGACTTTGTAAACCAATATGTATGTAGTCCATTATCCTATGCCGCCAATATTAACCTTTCATCTTTGGTTTAAATTCACCTCTCCTTACAATTCCTGTATCAGGTCCTGATTGACATGTGATTGTTCTAGGAGTTTTCTATACTTACAACTATATTTATGCCTTTTCCACATTTGTTGCCTTCTCATCTAATCATTCTCCTTATATTCTTTTCTGTTTTTTGGCACATTCAGTTGCTGCCTGCTTTTTGTCTGCTTCTGGTTTGATCTCCAGTCCCACTTAACATCATTTTGCTTCTGCTAAACTAATCAGAGAGTCATCTTAGACTTGTTCTCTTCATGTTTCAGAACTTTTGCTGTGTTTGAATCTGATGAGGTCACCACCAGATATGTATGCAGTCCTATGATTGCAGATCTATACATGTAATCAGTTTCGAGGCAGTCCATACCTCTTTCAGAATGAGGATTATATAATCTTGGTATACTCTGATATATATCATTTGATAAGCATAAAGCATTTTCTTGTTTTCCTGTCCAACTGATCCAATACATTTTGGGTCAAGTCAGTCACCCCAAAACTGTAAGTTAGAAAGGAAGCTTGGACTTTGTTCATAGATGTCAGGGCTGTTTTCAGTATTAACTTCAGTCATCTAAAATATCTCTTACTGAGTTTTGTTCACATTTATTCATGCTTTATTGTCGATCCTTCAGTTCCAAAATATTTATATACTCCTTCCTGATCAAGTTCCTTTATATCACATTCCTGCCCAGACTGATATTTTCTTTGTGCTGCAGCTTTCTTGCTTTAATGTTGCATTTGCATATTTATCAACACCAAATGCAATTCTTACATCATCTGAGAAAGTTTTGACTGCTTGCAGTTGTGCTTTTGGCTCCTCATCTGATAAACTATGCAGTTTTAAATCATCCACAAAAAGAAGATGAGAAATCTTTACACTTTGTTGTTTTCTGGGAGCCAAATTGTAACTATAACCTCTTCTGTTAAGTAGACAGCTTAATGGGTTAAGGGCAAGACAAAAGAGCAATGGTGACAAAGAGTGACCCCAGAATATCCCCCTTTGAATTAATATACATAGGATAATAATTTGTCATTTATCATGGTTTAGCTGCAAGGTAATTTGCCACTGTTTTATGGTCACTGTAATATAATTGATCAATGTTGGGTGTATCTTATACATTTATACTTAGAGTCTTCCCGTTTTTACAATTCTCCATTATGACTTTACTTAACAACAAATGATCCTTTGTTTCATATGACTTCCTTTTTTATCCATTTATTCTACTGCCATGATTGAGTTTTTTTCTAAATGACTATAAACTCTGTTGGCATCAATTCCAGTATATAATTTATACATTATAGGTAAGCAAGTCACTGGTCTATAGTTTTAGGATAACTTGAAAGTACATTGTTAAGGAGGAGTTTTATTTTTCTTATTGTTAACCAGGTTGGCATCTGTTTGGGGTTCACATTTAAGTAGTTCTTACAAAGGGCTAAATTTTTGTGTAAAAATGATAATATGTTTAGCCAGAAGTTAGGTACTGCATCTGGGTCTGGGGTTTTCCAGATATGAGGTTTTCTTAATTTTATTTCAATTCTTCTGGCTGTTACTCCATCCCATATCCTGTGCATTTGAACTTCTTACTGTCTTTTTTTTACTTGCTCTGTCCATTCAGCATATTTATAACGATTCACAGAGTTTTCCAAATGTGTCTATTTCTTCCTTTGTTGTGGTATTTCTATTCCTTTTGCTTGATCTCCCAGTTTTCTAAAAAATGTTGGGTCATTAATGAAATGCTTTTTTTTTACACTTTTCCTTTATATTTAGCTCCATATCTTCTCATTTTTTTCTGCCTGTGGTGATATCTTTAGCTAACTATTTGCAATATATACAATAGATCCTGGTCTGTTCAAATGCTGCACATTGCTTTTATTATGTCTGTTTTCTATGTATTTTTGTTGTCTTTATATGTATTTTTGTTAATATGTTCCCTCTTCTATACTCTTGTCATAGTGACACTTCATGTCTTAATTGTTTTACAGTTTTCTTTATTCGATACTTCCATAATGGCATTTGATTTCTCCTCTTCTTTTCCCTTATTGCCCTGTATTTTTGTGGTAAAAGTTTGTTATTAATTTAGCTGCACAGTAAACTGTTTTTCAGCTTTTCCCGGTTAGGGGTCGCCACAGCGGAACTCCGGTCTGCTTGTGATTGGCAGTGAATTTTTACGGTGCCGAGTTGCCAGCTTGGCACCCAACCTTCAAAGAAGGCACACCCCACACATGCTCACACCTACCTGCATGTCTTTAAATTCACTCGACCACGGGGAAGACATGCAGACAACGCACAGAAGGCGCTCTAGACAAGAATCAAACCGGAGAACCTCTTGCTGTTAGCTGCACAGTAATATGTACTATTTATTTCTGTTAAAACAAATTAACCCAGCAAAGAAGACAATTTAACAGACTTCTAACATTTTGGGTCTTATTGACTTTCTGTAATTTGTTTCTTTCATTGATCTTAATATATCTACCCATCTCTATTAAATCAAGCAACTCTTCCCTTAGATTATTTTCTTCTAAAAGGAGAGCACATTCTTTGTTCTCCTTTTCCTGCGGGCATTCTACAGAAAGTTCCAGAGCATCTTCTTGTGCCATATTGTTTTCAGCTACATCCTACATCATCCATCGCTCTTTCATTTGGGGATTCGCTGGTTTATTACCCCACAACATTGACTGCATCAAAGTTGCCACCATTTCCTGTTCCTTCTCTTGCTTGTACAACTCCAACTGAAAATTAAAACAGCAAACACAATAACAAGCAGCTACAAATCCTAATTTTTTAAAACTTTAAAATAGAGCTCAATAACAAGCATAACAGCTTTCATTCCTTAAATTAGAGACTTCTTCAGATAAAATAACTAATCATATGACTAAATATATACAAGTCGATCACATGAGATTTTGAATATGGAGCCAAATATCTTAAAGACACATGTAGTAACTTTGTAGCCAAGTAACAATATTGTAGCTACTTGTAAGCAAACTATAATGCCACTGTGATCAATACTTAAAATTATATAAGCATAATTAACTTAAAAAATTACTCAAAATTTTTTGTAAGCATGTTGAAAATATTAAAACATTAATTTATATCACTATTGCCTAGTACTGAAATATGGAAATTCGGGTCTATATTATTTGCATGAAAACTGAATCATGCGAACATGCATTGAGCGACACATAAAGAGCGAATATTCAAAATATCGAAGGTATGAACAGAGACCGCCATAGGGAATTCTTCCATTTGCTTCAATGGAGTCCGATCTTGGAGTTGGCATATTTAAGTAGGGGGGTGGGGGGTGCAGAGCTGCTTGCCTCTCTGCATACAACAGTTAGTGACAGTATTTGTTTGTTGGTTTTGTCATGTTTGGAATTTGACGTTTTGGGCTTTCGCCCATTACGTGTTGCTCAATACGTGTTCGCATGATTCAGTTTTCGTGCAAATAATACAAACCCGAAAATTTGATTATAAGTATTATTTTTGGGTTCCTATTATATGAACAAACTTTTCAAAGTTCGAATGTCATATGGTCGACACCATATGATCGAACTTTGAAAAGTTCGAAGGTTAAATGTAATGGCGCCATACAATACAAAATGAGAGAATTTCCCTTTTTTGCACTGAATTGTGATCTCGTAGTTAGTATATTTAAGTAGGGGGGGTGTGAATGCTCGGAGTGTTAAGGTAAGTTTTATTTTTTTTATGTTTTATTATATATTCAAAGTTTCAAACTTCGATCATATGTTGTCAAACATATGGGATTCGAAATTTTGAAACTTCGAATATATAATATAAACCCCTTTTTTAAATAGGCTTTAATTTTCAAGAAACTTGTAATCAAAATAATATTATTTAGTTCCGGAGGCATGGTGGCACTTAAAAAGATTTGCCACTAGAGTTCACATTGTTCTAAAATGCTCTGCGGGCCAACTCTTGGGTTTATACCCACTTTTTCTAACATAAGCTGAAAATTATGACCATCATTTTTTGGCATTATGTTTATACAGGGCATTTGTGGACTTGGCATTGATAATGTCATATATATGTTCGTACACTTGTTTCAATTTGCATTCCATTTTTCCTACATAGTAAGCAGAACAATGGGTGCAACAAGCTACATACATAATCCCTGAAGTGGAAAAATTGAAATACCCTGGTGTTTTTATCATTTTATTGCCAAGAAGGATTTCATCACCACAGTATATATAATGACATCATGTGCAAGTGCCACATTGTGACATTTTACAACTCTAAGACATCTCGGGTACCAGATAAGTTATCTAGAATATTTTTGAAACAAGTACCACATGTATAAATAATTTTTGGATGTGCTCCCTGCTGTTTATATATATCTTTGTCACTGGGAATAAGATGGCAATTTTTATTGATGACATCAGAAATTTGTTTGCTGTCAATATTATAAGTGCTGATAGAAGAATTCCCATGATTTGAATTACTTTTGTATAAATTACAATGTTAGATATCATCATGATGTCTGGGTATTTGCATTTGAGGCCAATCTCCTTGATCAAAATTACCTTTGGTTTCAAAATTTGTATCCACTGTATACAATAAGGGGACATAAACACCTGGGCATCTCTTATGGATGACTTCCTTTTTTATTTCATTGATGAGTTGTACTGGATACCCTCTATTGGAAAACATGAGAGTAAAGGTAATATATTCATCAATAAACTCATCAAAATCAGTGACCATCCTGGCAGCTCATACCATTTGCTATTGATAACTGCCCTCTTTTGGTGAAATAGGTAGTTACTGCTAAAATGTAGGAAATTGTTGGAATATGTTGGTTTACAAAATATGCTGGCTTTTAAGCCACACTGGTTAGTATCCTTTGTAAGTTGCACATCTAAATAAGACATTAAAATATTTCAAACAGTATAGCTAAATCTTAAAAATTATGTTGTCCTGCTCAGATAATCTATGAAGACATCAGTCATATCACTGGGCCCCGTCCAATCAATACACATATCATCTCAATACCTGGTGTACATTTTTATGTACTTAAAAAAGGAACTTGTATAAAGATACCAATGTTTGCAGGTGGACACTGCCCCCATAGTAATCCCTTTCTCCTGATTGAAATATTAGCTCTCATAATATATATATATATATATATATATATATATATATATATATATATATATATATATATATATCTACTGGCTATGTTCAGTCTAGCCAATAAACTACATACTCTGTATGGAAGGTACTTTATTTACATTTTTGTATTTACTTGTCCATTATTAAGTTTATCTCTCTTACTATAATATCTATATATTTTTTAAAAATTGTCTTTTGTACTTTGTTGTTTATACTTATGTAAAACCAAATTATAATTGTCTGTACTGGAGCTTTTCTCCTTGGGCCTATGCTCAGTTGGACTAACCTGGTTAACAAATGTGAAATGAATAAATAAATATAGTTGTTTTTAAGGACCATTTCAACCAATGGCACAAAGTGTTGATTTTATCTTGACTTAATTCAAAATTATCAATGAGATAGAAAACCATTCCAAGCTGATATTATGGGAGATACAATAGAATAGGTCTTTGACATCTGTAGGTTCATAGGTAGGTACTAGGCTATTAGCCCTAGGGCCTATATAAGCCTAGCCAGAAAGGTACTCTGGCTTTCGCCACCCAATAAAATTATTTTCCTGTGCCCCTGTCGAGCAGAGCCACAGCAGTGATCCCTGGGGTGAATTTCCTATTTCCCATCCAATCATCAAGATTTTTCTTGAAGAGTGCTAATGAGGAGCTCTGTTTGACATAGATAGGTAGTCTGTTCCAGAGTATGGGAAGTCTCTGGGACAGGAATCTATCCCTCCAGCATGTTCTGTTTATTGTGGTGGCAAGGTTTAGGTCCCTAGAGCAGGCAGCTCAGAGGGATTGGGATTTCTTTAAGTGGAGCATGTCCAACAGCTCTGGGTTTGACATAGCTTTGTATGTTAGGCAGAGATCGCCTCTGAGTAGGTGATATGCGACGGAGTAAAGCTGGAGTTTTTTGAGACGGTCTGCGTAGGGCATCTATTTGAGGTCAGTGATCCTCTTTGTGAGGTATTTCTGTGGTCTTTCCGGTTGTTGTAGATGTCTTGTGAGGTACATACCAAAAGGGGCGTTGTACTCTATAATGGGTCTAATGAGTGATGAGTAGAGGGGAACAATGTCCTCTTTTTTTCTGGATGAGAAACCTTTTGTGATGAGGTGAGCCACTACAAGGATTTCCTGATCACTGTGGCAATGTGATTATCTAAGGTGAGACTACTGTCCACCTGTGTCCCAAGGTCTCTTATCACACTTTTGGCATTAAGTAGACTACCACTTATGTGGTAGTTCATGGGTACAGAGTTTTTACCAAAGGAGATGACAATACACTTTTTTGCATTGAGCTTCAGGTGATGGCTTTGACAACAGGCATCTGTCTCAGTGAGGCCCTTTTGTAGTATGTCCACATCATTAGGAGTTTCGATTATGGCTCCTAGTTTGCAGTCATCTGCAAACTTCATTAGCCAAAGACCTTCTGTGTTAGCCTGTACTTCAGAGAAGTAGGTACCAAACAGGAGAGGACCCAGGACTGAACCCTGTGGTACTCCACTTGTCACTGGTCTGAAGTCAGATTTGGAGTCTGCTACTTTCAGAATGTGGATTCTGTCAGTGAGCCAATTGGCAACCCATCTTGTGACATAGGAATTTATACCTAGTTTAGTGAGTTTATCTATAATTCCAGAGTTGGGGGATGGTGTTGAAAGCCTTGGTGAGATCTAGATAAGCTGTGTGAATCACCTTACCCTCGTCTATGACTTTGATGACTGCTTCAAAGATGTCAATTAGGTTTAGGAAACATGATCTGCCTTTTAAAAACCCGAACTGGGTAGGGTCCAGAGTTTGGAGATTACCAATGTCTTTGTTTATGAGTTTCATGATGGTGCGTTCCATGGCTTTGCAGACCCGGCTCGTCAGGCTAATGGGGTGGTAGTTCCCGGGGTCTGTCAGGGCTCCCCCTTTGTGGAGTGGGATAACCGTCGTGGTTCACCATTCAGTGGGCACAAAGCTTGAGGTGAGGCTATGATTGAACATGGTACTTAGGTAGGGTGCCATTTCATTCTGTAGTTTGTGTAGAATGCAGGCTGGGATATTGTCAGGTCCCATGGATGCTGTGTTCTTGGCTTTGGAGAGTGTGTTTTTTACCTGTGCAGCCATGATAACAGAAACTTTGCATTCTTCCGGTATAGAGATGGGCCCTCTGGGGTGGGGGGTAAAGTTAGCACTGAACCTATCTGCCAGGATGTTGGCAATATCAGTTGGTTCTGTATATTTAGTGCCATTGTGCTGTAACTCAGAGCAGATCTGAGTGTTGCCATTGAGATTCTTGACATATCTATAGAATTCTTTGTGGTTGTCTTTAGAGTCAGTGGCAATTTTGTTTTCATAACTAGCTTTGGAGGATTTTATGAGGGATCTCAGCTTCTTACTGAGGTTGACCAGGGAGTTCCTCCAGTCATGGGATTTTGCTCTTTTTTGCAACAGTTTCTTTCTTCTGTTGCAGAGTTTGTTTATGGCAGAGGACCACCAGATTGGCTTCCTTTTTTTAGAGGATAGCATCTTGGTTCTATTAGGGATAGCATGATCCGTGCACTCATGTAAGTGCTTATAAAGTGCACTTGTGTAGGATTCAGCAGTTGTACCTCTATTGTCCATCTGCATGGGTGTCATGAAGTTTGCCACTTCTGTCTTAAGAAGTGTGAAGTTGGCTTTGGATAAGTTTTTTATGGTGGTTTCCCTAATTAGGGGTGGGATGTGGATGTCTAGGGTGATCAGCTTGTGGTCAGATCTGATCAACAAGGAATTGACCTCTGGTGTGGAACACCGCTTGCCCATGTTGGTAATGACCAGGTCTAGGATATTGCTGCCCCTGGTGGGGGTGTGAATAAGTTGATCCAAGGAGTTGGAATTTATGAATTCCAGAAAACGTTGAGCAAAAGAGTTGGTACATGAGTAGTTTTCCCAGTTAATGGTGGGGTAGTTGAAATCGCCCATTATTTGGGTGTTGGGTTGTACTCTAATACTTTCCAGTGTATCAAGAAATGAGGAGTGGGAATCCTGGGGCATGGTGGGGGGTCTGTAGCAAGCTACAATTTGGATTGCGGTCTTGCCCAGAGTTAGTTGCACTTGGATAATCTTGGATGCATTATGCTGTGCAACTAGCCTGGAGGTGTGGATATCCTTAATAAATATGGACACGCCTCCACCTTTAGTGTTTCATTCTGGGTTAGGTGGCCGAATGGTGTGGTATTAATTATAGCCTGATAATGCAGGGGTGCTGTCTGGAGCTTTTAACCAGGTCTCTGTCACTGCACAGATGCCGATGCTCTCCATTTTAAAGAGTGCCTCGAGTGAGTGCATTTTGAGGTTTAGACTTCTAGCACTGAGTAGCATTGCCCTCAGATTTTGTTTGCTTGTACTTGTTATGGTGGTGAATTTGTCATTTGAACCTTGCCTAAAAAAGGCACTATAGGGGTGGCAAGAGCCTTAGCCAGTATCCAGAATCCCAAGAGTGACAGGTGCAGGCCATCTCTGGCAAAGCATTGTGGTCTGTCGATCATGTCGTCCCAGGCAGACAAATACTGGATCCCCTTGGAATGACACCAGAAGCTTAGCCAATTGTTGAAGTCAATCATTTTGTCCTTGTATTGAGGTATCATTCTGTGTGATGGCAGGATGCTACTCAGGACTAGGGTCATACCTGCCTGGGCTACAAGATCAGGGAGCTCCTCCATTTCTCTTTTCATGTAGTCCAGGGAGGTGCATCTCATGTCATTCACACCAACATGGACAATGACAGTGTCATATTTGTACTTGTTATGGAGTGACCTGAGTGCATGCGTTATGTGGTGGATCCTGGCACCTGACAGGCAGCTGACAGTAACTTTCTCCTTGTTTAACCTGGTGAGTGGAACATCAGTGTGCCTGACTATAGAGTCACCTATGACTAGAGTGTTGTGTACGTTATGTCTTATAGGCTGTGGTTGAGTGGCACACTGAGTTTGTAGGCTATGTGTCATTTGGGTTGTGTTGGGGGGTGGAGTTTGCTTGCATTTCTGCTTTGGAGATCCCTGATGCTTGGGCAGGCTTTTATTGAGAGCCTTCTGAATGTAGGTGTGTGTTTTGTGTTTCTATGTGTGTGTTTTGGTGGTGTAGGTTTTGAGGGACTATATGATGAGTGTGGTGTGGTGCAAGTGTTTACCTTCTCCTCTTGACTATCTAGTCCAGTCTTGGGTGAAGAGAGCTTTGCTTCCAATTTGGCTATATAAGTGAGTGCATCTCCCAATGGTTGTAGTGTTGGGTGGTAGGAGGAGAGGGTTGTCTGTGTACATGAGGCAATTGCTGCATTGTCCCAAGATGCCCAGATTCATCAGGTAGACAGGAGAAATCACAGGAAGCTGACCCTTAGACATGCCTGGATAGATGCTTATTTATTAAGTAGTAAAAACTGCTTTCCTCTAAACAAGTGAGGAAAGTTGAGTGCAGTAGTAATTTGTAGCATATTTAGTGCTTACAACAAGTTCTGAACAAGTGTTGAGTTCAAAGAAACAGATTTGAGTGCTGAAACTAGAAAACTGACTAGTTCTAAGAAACAAAATTAAGCTAGAAGGCTTCCCTCCAACACATAAAGGCTTGGGGGCTCAGAAGCCTACAAACAGTCTAGACCACTTAAAGGAAAGGCAGGAAACAAGCTTAAAATGTTTTTTTTTCTTTCCCAGATGCTCTCTTTGTACACAGTAGGAGTGCCTGAAATCAGAATATGATCTCACTGCACTCAATTGAGTGAGCAAATGAGATGGGCCCAGAAGGAGTATCCAAACACAAATCTACAAGAGGAGCGGGCAATTTCAAAACCATCAAGATTAACACCAAAACCAAACCAAGGAGGGTGGGTGGGGAACTAACTGAAAAAACAGAGTCAAAACTTCCAGTTCAGTTAATATTCAATGCAACACAGATAAATCAATTAAAATACTGTATTATTTGAAAAAGGTGCAGATAAAATGTACTTAAATTCTCTTATATGTCCAGTTGAATACAGCTAGATATAGGGGCTTCATGGGTATTGTATGGGCGATACCTTGATGATATTGTCCTGTTTTGGAATGAATGGGTTTTTCTCCTATATTAATGGTACTATACTACTAGTTTACTATTTTAGTTTATGAAAAGAGAGCTAAAAGACAATTATTACAATTATTTAGATTAGACTAACTGTGAAAAATAATTGTTTACATCTCAATTATACAGAAAAAACCAACACACATTCATTTATTTTATTTTTTACCAAAGCGCACCCATTGCACCAAAAGAAGGCCCTTGTAAAAGGCCAATATGTTAGACTGGCCAGAATGGTATCTGATATTGAGGAATTTTCTAATGAGTGTGATGTAATGCTGAACATGTTCCTAAGAAGAGGTTACACTGAGTCCTTCGTTATGGATACTATTCATGAGGTCAAAAATAAGAAGACTAGTGGACACTTCACTGCATTATTGGGACATGGTAATTATGAAAATCAGGAGAATGTGAAGCAGCAAAACATAGATTTTTCATGTGCACTTACACTTACCTATACATCTAATTTTAACAAAATTAGGAATGTGATATATAAATATTGGAAAATCTTTAATATTGATACGGATGTACAGGGAAGAGTAGGCAATAAGCCTACAATAGTATACAGGAAGGACATCTCACTTAAAGGACTACTTGAGAAAAGTCAGCATGACTCAACTATGGGGGGCACCTTTAAATGTGGTAGATGTTCCCAATGTCCATACATTATGGACACGGATAAGTTTAAGCTTAAAAGTTTTGGATATATAACTAACAACAAGAGACTGTATTGTTATAGTAAGGCGGTTTGTAAAACATGCAAAAACTACTATGTGGGTAAAACAAAAAATACACTTAGGCTTAGAATTTACCAACATTTGTATGACATCAAGCAGATGAATATGAACAACGCACTATACAAGCATATTAGCAATCAGCCAAATCATGCCTTTAGTTTTTTATACTAGAGCAAGTTGACTTGGGACCTCGGGGAGGACCTGTAGATGATTATTTAGAATTTATTGAATTAAAATGGCAAATTAGATTGAATGCATATCATCCCCCAGGCCTCAATGACAGAATCTCATTAACTTCGCTTTTGAGACTAAAACATATGTTCATGTTATGACAGCTATTTAATGGTCTGTTAGTCATTATACTATATAGCATTTTGCTTTATTAGTTGTTGTATGTCAAATTTTACGTGATGTCATTATTTCATATGTATACATATATGCATTTATAAGCTATTGGAATGTCTTTACTATTACATTTTGGTTAACTGGGAGGAAGTGATGTGGAGTCTACCAGTCAGCTGATTGGATTGACACAGTATTTTAAATCTGCTAAGCCAGCAATTTTATGTTCTGAAAAAGCCAAACACCTGATGAAAGCGCTTAACTTCTTGTTTTATATGTGTCTACGTTATTTATTGCTGGATCTTGGAGATTTTTCATTTTTATGTGTATCCTGTGTATCCTGTATGTGATTTGGCTACTTCATTGTGGCTACTACGTGTGCTGGGATTTATATAAAAGCATTTTATACAAACTAAGGCTCCGTCTTGTTGGTGAAGTTACCCTACATCTACTACTTCTTGGTTTGTGACTGCCTCGATTGATTTAAAAAACAGAGTCAAAACTTCCAGTTCAGTTAATATTCAATGCAATACAAATAAATGAATTAAAATGCTGTATTATTTGAAAAAAGTGCAGATAAAAGGTACTTAAATTATCTTATAAGTCCAGTTGAATACAGCTAGATTTTATCCGGCCAAAGCTCAGGTTTTAAGCAGAAAATATTCCAAATTGTACCACTTAAATAGGCAGTACCAGGATATCAAAGAATGAGACTACCCCCAACTGCAATTACTGTCTATGCAGGATTCTAAAAGGCAATACAATCTAGCAAGCACTAACTGAAAAAACATAATCAAAACTTCCAGTTTAGTTAATATTCAATGCAACACAAATAAATCAATTAAAATGCTGTATTATTTCTAAAAGTGCAAATAAAAGGTACTTAAATTCTCTTATACGTCCAGTTGACTACAGCTAGATGTTAGCTGGCCAAAACTCAGGTTTTAGTAGTAGTAATAAAGATACCTTCTGTGTATGCCTCCAATTGATTACACTGTGGAAGAAAATCCTAAAAATCCCTACATAAATTTGGGAATTCAGAAAGTAGGGTTTTGAGATGGCGATCAATAAATCTGGCA
Source organism: Protopterus annectens (assembly GCF_019279795.1). NCBI lineage: Eukaryota > Metazoa > Chordata > Ceratodontiformes > Protopteridae > Protopterus > Protopterus annectens. The sequence continues at coordinate 1,560,506,557 of NC_056739.1, forward strand.
ATGAAACTGGACTTAGAATTACTTGCATTCACAATGGGATGAAATGGAGGTTCCATAAGGCTTTTATGGATTTTTGGAGTGACAAAGACAGTGGAAATCATAGGGCATTCCACATACATGATCTTAAATTCCATTGAAGTGATTTGGCCTTGTGTAAACATATCTTCAAAGTACTAGCCAATATTCCTGTAAGATATATTGATCTCATTGATAGATGCTTCAAGATATGAATCACTGAATAATAAATTGAACATCCATTGTTCATAATCTTCTTGGTTCATGATCATAGGTTCATAGATGAATACTAGGCTAACTGCCTTTTAAAGGCCATTTTAAGCCTAACCAGTAACCAAAGGTGAGAATCAGACCTTATACCTTCTGCCTATGAGGCAAAGATTTTAATTGTTACGCCAAACCTCCCTTATCACTATACCTCTGCCCTTATCAGGATACATAATTCTCAAATAATTGAGCTCCAGAGCATCTTCTTGTGCCATATGCTTTTCAGCTACATCATGTGTCATCAATTGCTCTTTCATATGGGGACTCTCATCACTCCACAACATTAACTGCATCTGAGTTGCCACCATTTCCTGTTCCTTCTCTTTCTTTTACATCTCAAACTGAACTTTTTACTGGTTTCCTACTGAAGGCTACAGAGTATCTTTATGTGGCAACTGATTAGATGCTTTCCATTCTACCTGATTCTCCTTAATTTGGGGCTCACTCTTCTGTCATGCTGTGATGTTACCAGAGATGGATTTTCTACACTAAATGCTTCAATTAGGTGGTAATCCATAACTTCGATTTCTATGTATTTAATCTCTCTGTTACTAATCTTTTCTACTTTCCACTTTGCTTTCCTATTTTTTGTATTGTAAAATTTTCCATATCCAAATGCCATTGCCTATATTTCACTTCAAATATTCTTGGTGCTACTTTTTTTATATTGATTAGTTTTACTATCTCCTTTACATAAATAATGTACCATATTAAATCTTTTTTTTCTTTCCCTTGTCCATATTTCTACTTCAGATGCACCTCTAGATCATATAGATTGAATGAAATGTGTACCTTGAGGTCAGACTCGAATACTTAAATGCAGTACAATATTAAATTTAATCCTATGTCTTACACTATCTTGGAATTTGTTATCGTAATTCATAGGTTGAGTATAACCTTAATTGTAGCTTTATGTTAATTTTATTTGTAATTCTTTTTAAAAAGAAACTATTGCAGCAAACATACAGTTAGACTTAGCACCAACCGTAACCCTTATTATAGTTCTGTCCTTTAGGTAATCCTGATCACTACCACAGTCTACAATGTCACTGCCAAAATTACTGATAAAGCTAGGCTTAATCCATAGCCAAATTATGATACTGAGTCAGTTACATTCAAGATAAGACTAAAGTTAAGACTATAGTTAACTCTAACAATAGTCTGAAAGTTTATGTTTAGGGTGACAGTGTAAATACTATGGGGATGCTAAGTGTTCAATTTCTTTCTAATATACCAGTCACTTTCCCCAAAGCAGAGTATACTGAATATTGTGCATGTGATGTAGTATTCATAGCAAAGGATCTTCATAAAACATCAGGGTTCATGTTTTACAAAATGTAATACAAAATAGTTGAAAAAACACACCATGAAGAAGCAGCTGAGGAGTCAACAATGACAGGAGCTCAAAAGTTTGAAAAAGGCTTAATAAAATACAATACAGGTTAAGCACTTTCATTTCTCCAATAAGAAACTTCTACAGAACAATTAAATCTCATCCTAAAACAGCATTTATACCCCACTACCAGTCATGTGACTGATACATAGTCAAAATCAAATGATCAATTAACCATTTAATTATATGCAATATTCATATTCATAAAATATGACATGCTAAAATGAATAATGAAATAATTACACCTCTAAGTTCTTATTATTCATTTAGTTGGGAAACTGAAGAAATGGTTGCTGAGGCAGTACTAAATGTTTTTTTGATTTTCAGCATGGGCTATCTTCTCTTTTTGCTAAGACTGGTGATGCTGTTAATCATGGACCTATATTGGTAAAAATTTATACTTCTGATTTTATTATATATAATTATTCTAGCAAAATGTTGACCGAGAACCATGTTAATGTTCTTTCAAAAGGATTAAGTTTTATTATGCATCAGCTGCTTCTACATAGTGTGCTTTTACTGAAGTTTGTCAATTCTGTGTGTATTCCAGGCTGGACTTGGTGGGTAATACAAATTGCTATTAAATCATGTGGTGACAATAGGTTTACATGTAGACCAAAACCAAATTTAATGGTGTGTCACAAGAACTTACATTCTGATATTATGTTTTTGCTCTTAGCTTTAAATAACAGGCATATGTAAGGAAAGAAAGCTACTGGTCACTATTTTGTAGTTATTATAAGCACCGTCTGAGGCAGTACATCCTGGTAGGGTAAGTCCTGTAGTGCTATTTAGCTACATGTTACAAACATCAATTTAAGAGGATTGAGACAAGCTAGTGAACATTTATGTGTGAATGGATTAAACATTTTTATATGTTTTTATTAGCTGTGGTCTGGAGCCTCCTTTGCCTTTTCTATATTATATTTTCATTTTTGGAGGAACCGTTTACTCTCACCCTTTTCTTTTTATTTGCTGATTTATGTGTGAATGCCTAAGCTACAAAGAATAAGGCTATAAATCAGACATTGTCAAAAACATGCATTATGAGAGCAGGATACTAGCAGTGTACCCATGTGGGAGGCTGCCTCCCTGAATCCTCTGCTAAGATATTCAACTTCAAGGCTGCCTCATAGATGCAAAAATACAAATACTCATTTTCTGAGAAAAGAAAGAATCTGCCTTTCTCAATTTTCAAAAGCAGAAAGAAGCATTTTCAAAGCACAGTGTTAAAAATGTGCAATTAATTATTTGAGTGTTAGCAAAATCTAAATGTCCTATTTTTAATTCTCTTAAAACCATCTGCATGTTGCCACTATGGTGGCATAGAGAGACAGAGTCCTGACTACAGTCCAGCTGACCCGGGTTTGATTAGCAGCTCAAGTGACAGATGGGGTAACAGGAAAAAGTGGATGGTTATGTGCATGTTCCCAGCTGAGATCCCTGGCAGAGGATGAGGACATTCCATGAGGTGTTGTAGCTTAGGAGGGGTAGAGTGGTGGGTATGGCTGAGGTGCCGCTGATGCTGGATGGTACTCAACTGCCCCCATTGCTCACCCACCCCTCAAATACTAACATGACACCATGCTAGGAGGGGGTACAGAGGATATGATATAATTTAACCCCCTCAGTAGAATGTAGGTAGCCAAGATCCCCAGGACATCCTAAGTCTAGGGAGGACTGTAGAAGCTGGTAAAGCCAAAGTGGATGTGAGGCTCTGGGTAGCAATGCCATAGGATGATGTAAGTGGGGAACCAAATTATATTTACAAAAAAAAATATGCATGCTGCTTGACAGTTTAAACTTCACATTCAGATGACATACATAGTAAGTACACCACATTTCCTTCAGAACTGATGTTTCTTTGTTTTTCTGGTGGGTTAAGCAATTTTTTTTTTTTTTACTCATATAGTAAACTCTCAGTTAACTGGCACCCATGGGGATTGGTAGGTGCCAGATAACTGTAGTTTCTGGTTGCTTGAGTGTCACTATTAAAAATAGGCCTGACTAATACTGTACCCTATACTATTTGTTTGGTTTGACTTGTTTTTAGGTTGGGGAGAGAGGGAATTTATTATTATCCTTTTTAAAACTTTGAAACTTTAAAAACATAAGGTATGTTTCTGTGGGGAGAGGGGAGCAGTAGAAAGTGCAACACATAAAAATTGTACTGAATTTCTTCGATTTTTTCTGGTTGCTTAAGAGTTCAGGTTGCTTGAGTTCTGGGTAACTGAGAGTTTACTGTAGGAAGTAAACGTATTCCATAACTTCTCACCTTGCACATTGCATCACCTTTACATAACATATGTTCTACATACAAGACCACTCATGTCAAATGCTATGTATACAGTTTTTGTAATGTGCTGCAACAAACATTCATTCATTTTTTTAAAAGCAAATCTGCAAAAACAGACATTGCTAAATGGCAGGGTGATGAATGAAGGTTTGTCATTCTGGAGACACAGTACTGGAGGATCAGAGAGATTGAATGTTACTGGTTTCTGCTTAAGTTTGGGTATGGGAAGGAACAAAGGCTTCTACAATTCCTGGAGGAAGGAACAAAGGCCCCCACAATTCCCAGGGTCATTTTATAGAAAACATTTTGCTTCCTAGGACTGATTTTCACAGAAACCTTTCAGAGTTTTAATTCAAAGAACTGCAAACACTACTAATATGTCACTGTGTCAAGTACAGATAGGAAATGGCAAGTATGAACTCATGTGCCTCATGTCTGAGCTACACGTACTAATTTGTGGCTATCCTTCACCAGTAAAGGAATTTGTAAATAATGCCTTTTCCATTACAGCTTCTGTGCATGGACTATAAGACTGCTGCAATGACTATTCTAATCTGGACAGCAGGGAAGATTGTTTCTTTGCTAGCCTTACCCACAAAGCCAGGCCACAGTCTACCGTGACTAATTCTTTATCCAGCTTTGTCTTGTGGCATACTGTGCATGCTGTTAATTCTAGATAGAAAATTGACGTACGTGTGTAGATCCTGCTTCTTTCATTCCATCTCACAGGATTACTATCATGTGCCATGTGATATTATGTTGGTAGTTGAAATGTTATGTTGCTTTAAGTACATCACTGAACTGATGATGCTTCACTATATCACCTCATGTTTTGTCACAGGTACTTTTTAATGTGGTCTGTCAGTTGGGCACGAGTTTTAATTTGTTCTTATGTTTTTCCTTTTCTTTTGTATGACCTCAAACATAATATTTGTAAATATTAGGTCAAGGTGAGAGTTGCTAACATAGTCCCATAATGGAGGAGGAAGGCTCCTACATCACTTTTGTGTAGTGTTGTGAACAGTGATATTATGTGCTAGCTTTTTCTGAGTTTTATGTGTTTCAGTTTCAATATTTTGAATCTCATGTTTCTAAAACTCATTGTTTCATTGTTGAGTCCTTTGCTTTGCTATGTTTTCTTTATAACGTATCTATGTCTAACAGTATTTCTGCACTATTTTTTGAAATATTCTGTCTCAGATATCTAAGTCCTTTACACAGCTGGTAAAATCAGGAAAGATCAAGTTTAGTGATCTGTTAGTATTAGTCACATGATAAAGTTGCTTGAGGAGATAGATCTCATTGAAGGGGTGGTCGAAGAAGAAATTCATTCAAACAGATGATAGTTTTTTTAGCATTGCTATATCAGAATCTAGAATCTGAGATTTTTTTTTCTGATCATGATTGATTACTATTTCTTCTAAGCTAGGTATGTGGCTCTAAAAGGATTGCTTAAGACTAAAACATCATTGATGTTGGATGTCAGTTGCAGTCTAAACCTTATTCTTGATAATAAATCCAAGACATCAGTTGTTATAATCAGTGTACATGAAGGAAAGAAAATGGCCATGTAGTTAAGTAAGAAAGACCTGAGGACAACAAAAGGAAAGCAGAGATTAGTTAATACCATGTCCAGAGGTTATATGGCTAAACATCCTGTCAAACTTCATAGCAACTATTTCTTTCATCATCGCCAGCTATGACAAAAATGCAAAAACAGCATTTTTGCAGTGGGGCAAGGCTCTTCTTGCATAACCACACCCCAGATATCTAAATATGCAAACTCCATGGTTGCATATCTTTTGGAAAAAGGAGAAACTTTCTTACCTCCACTGTTGTGCATCTTACTCTGTTTCATAGCCTTTTGCTTACAAAACATGGGAATCAGTGAAACTAAGTTAACTATTCCTGGGTCATTAGAAAAGGACTCTATGATCAGAAATTAACCATTTCATGAAAAGACAAATGTACCTTCCATATTAAGAATGGAGAAGAGGATAACATCAGATGAAGGACTGGCCGATTGATCACTAGCAAATTAATTCAGCTCTTCAATTTCTGAAAAACCTTGTAACTCCAAGTTGTGTCAACTATCTTGGCATTAAAGACAGCAACATTAGAAGTCCTGAGAAATAATGGAATTAACAGATGTCAGTAAGTGTAAGGATAGGAAATGCTGAAAAAATTCTCTGCTATTTGCCATGTTCTGGTCAATGAACAGCTTAAAAATTATGGCTTGTCTCACTTCAAACATATTTCCTTAGCAGCTAAGATGAGACTATCATAATACTATGAAGTTACATAAGGGAAGAGGAATAGACTATAGTAACTCCTTCAAAACTTAGTCCATGTACTGTATTGTTCATCATTTATATTACTTCATCAAGTTTTCAGAAACTCGAAATTAATATGGTTGAGACCATGTGATCGAGTTTCCAGAAACTCAAAATAAAAAAAAAATCTACATTTTTCCAAGGGGGACAAGCCCCCTGTACTCCTTGCACCCCTGTAAATTATATATAGTAAACTCCAATATTGTACTACAGTGGGAAGAAGGGTAAATTCCCTTTGAAGCAGTTCTATATAGATCATGGTAGAGTGGGGATTGGGGACTTTATCTTTTTCCCCATTATAGTATGATGTCAGAGTTGGCATATATCATTTGCAGTGCATCTGCGTGTGCAGGGGGGTGGGGGGCTTGCCCCCTTGCAAAAACATAGGTTTTCTTTTTATTCTGAGTTTTTGGAAACTCAGTCATATGGTCTTGACCATATGAATTTTGAGTTTATATAAACCCACTGTAAAATGTCCAACTAATGAAGAAACAGGAGAAAAAATAATACACAGAAACCTGTAATTCCAGCTGACAGTTTAATGAAGCCAAAGTATCCATAAGCTACTAGATGTTCAAAAGTTGCCTAGGAGTAATGCTTCTTGATTTTGAGATGTGGTAGAAAATTGTCTTGCCTTAAAAGTTACATAGATTCCTCTGATATTTGTTTTATTTTATTTTTTTCCTTTTTTGCAAAAGTATGCTTACAGACATTTTGCTAGCTCTTTTCATAGTGGTGTCCATACCAAAATAGATGTGCTTGTTGCTTGCAGGTCATGCAGGATGAGATGGAATGTACCCTTAAATAGCTGAAGGTCCAGTTTATCTCTGTATGAAATAAAATTAAATTCATTCTGATCAGTTTATTAACAATCTGCACCAATGTTTGTTGTATTACTGAAATTTTGGAGCTATACCTTATTCAGTGCAATCCTAATATCCTTTGACATTTGATACTAGTATTGCTACTGTGTTTCTGCTGATTTGTTGGGTTAGGTGGGTAACTAAACATGCTAAAGGTGGCCAATCATTTTTTTTTCTTTTGGCAAAAGTGGAATTTTAACCCTTTACCTTAGGAAGACTAAAAAGCTCACATGTTGCAGGCCCTGTGATTGTTAGCATAGCTGACAGTCAGTCAAATGGCATAGCTCAAAGTGTCACAATTCTGAAATGTGATTTATTTGTGGAAATATTTGATATTTACATTCTTTATATAAATCTATGCTAGACTAATATGGCACTGAAAACCAGTAGTTAATTGCCTGGATGCCAGCCTCTCTGGGTAACTAGGGGGAACTGATAGCTGGTGGGCAAGAGGAAGTAAAAGCATATAAAAAAAGATGCCCACAGAATGCTGAAGGACTGCAGGTGTGGTCCCAAGGAATTCAACTTACAAGGGATTTATATACAGACTGTAAGATGCCAATGTCTCGGAGTACTTCTGATACTCTGAGGTACAGCAACTTCACAGTTACTAGGTATAAGTAGAATGGATATCTCTGTGTGGGCGGTACAGTCTAGACATTAAGGAGTGTGGGAGTGAAGCCCCTACAATAATGACTGAAATGAATAACAGTGAGTTTTCAAACTCATCATTATTCTGATCAAATTCTGTCTTATGTTTTCAAAGTGACTGAACTCATATTGCCAGGTGTCACATTTCTTTTTTCCATTTCCACTAAGGTTCAAAATTTGAAAAGGATTATCACATACATGCATTGTTTACCTAGCCAACATGTAAATATAGTGAAGTATTTATTTCACGCATATATTAATATCTTAGAAGAATGTCATTGCATAACAATTATTTCAGTTTATACTTCTGCTTTGAGCCACAGTTTGCTCCTTTCAGATGACAAATGTCCAACATTTATTATAAAAAATACATTTTTCATCTCCGTAGTAGGCTTCCTATAGGGTACCATCACTTGTTGCAAAGTGAAACTAGAAGTGTACAAGAACATATGCATACTCATTTTCAAATTAAAACAAAAACAATAATTTGTAGCTAGTGTAACTATATCAAATCCAGAAAACAACAAGCAGTGACCCTTTGAAAGTTTCCTTTGTAATAATGCATTACTGCAGACGTGCACAAACGTGTAACATTGTTTAGCTTATAGCTTCAAGATCCATTCCATTTCCCTTCCTCCATCTCACACCACCAGTGACAGGGAACACAAGCTACATGGTTCATCAAATGCCTACAGTTTGTAAGGTAACTCTGATGTTTGCAAGCATCAAAAGGAGACAGTGCAATGTGTGGAATTCTTTCAAGTAATGAAATTAAGCGAGTGAAGTATTTATGGAGCTGGGGGGGGGGTGGGGAGTCAATAGAACATTGTATGTCACTGAAAACTCATAGGCAGAAGCATTTATGTTAGCATTTCTTCCAGCATCAACTCTGCAGCATATAAGAGGCCTTTATGTCTATAAGGTATAAATCATTAACAAACAAATAAATGAAAAGTGCGGATGTGCAGATGGTATGTAACAGCGCAGAGCTTTAAAAATAAATTGTATGTTAACTAGCATGTCTTCTGAAAAAACACATCAGGGAACAGTTTTGGAAAAATAATGATAAGTGAGAATCATGTTTATCAAGACATATACAATCCATTCATCAATTTATCTATCCATACATGCATACATACACACACCCATTCATACATTAATCCATGCCTATATGCACACATGTACATTCATACATACACCAATACATGCATACATGCACACATGTACATTCATACAGACATACATTAATCCATGCATACATGCACACATGTACATTCATACAGACATACATTAATCCATGCATACATGCACACATGTACATTCATACAGACATACATTAATCCTTGCATACATGCACACATGTACATTCATACAGACATACATTAATCCATGCATACATGCACACATGTACATTCATACATACACCGATACATGCATACATGCACACATGTACATTCATACAGACATACATTAATCCATGCATACATGCACACATGTACATTCATACAGACATACATTAATCCATGCATACATGCACACATGTACATTCATACAGACATACATTAATCCATGCATACATGCACACAAGTACACTCATACAGACATACATTATACATGCACACATGTACATTCATACAGACATACATTAATCCATGCATACATGCACACAAGTACACTCATACAGACATACATTATTCATACAGACATACATTAATCCATGCATACATGCATACATGTACATTCATACATATGCATACATGCACACATGTACATTCATACAGACATACATTAATCCATGCATACATGCACACATGTACATTCATACAGACATACATTAATCCATGCATACATGCACACATGTACATTCATACATACACCGATACATGCATACATGCACACATGTACATTCATACAGACATACATTAATCCATGCATACATGCACACATGTACATTCATACAGACATACATTAATCCATGCATACATGCACACATGTACATTCATACAGACATACATTAATCCTTGCATACATGCACATTCATACAGATACACATTAATCCATGCATACATGCACACAAGTACACTCATACATGCATGCATGTGTACATAGATATGTACATATATACATGCATCCATGAATACATACTATGACAGTAGTTCAAGTTCTGCTGCTTGACAACAGGTAAGTAAGTCATGAACATATTTTATAGGTTTAGTCTGTCTTGCTATAGAAGGGGTGGGGTGAGTTCCACTTTAAATAGACCATAGAGGGTACTGGCAGATACTTAAATTCAAGTCTGTTCTGGGGAAAGAAGGAGCCTTTGATTTGTTGAACTGTGTGAAGTCAAACAGTTTTGGAAGTTAAAAATCCTGTATACCTTGGGACAGAACCAGAGATATTGCTTTTCCTAACAGGTCTGTCTTTTGGTAATTTGAAAGATTCTTAACAAGAGCCAAAGGAGTGATTACTGCTAACTAATAATGACTCTCTTTATGGGTGTTTTTTAAAGCTCCAATTTATTTATATCCTGAAATCATCCAGAAATTAGAGATACATGTGCAGTCTAGCCTTACAATGATCACCACATTTAACATCTTCTAAAAGTAAAATAAGGACTGCTGTACCATCATTATACTGGTTTTACATTTATAATTAAGGTAATAATTTCAACCTTAGATCAAATATGTGTCCATATCAAGTGTGTAGTCTCTGAATGTACCTGATCAAATATTAATGGTATATGCTTTTGGAAAGAGAGTTTGTAATTTTTTGTAAAATCTTTTAACACACTATAATCACCTAAAAAAGAAAACACGCTCATTCATTTCTGAATTTTTGCCCATGAGCGTCTCACATCTGGCAGCACTGTCCTTGTTTTGACAGTTGCCTGCTAAGTAAGACTGTGTCTTGACAATTTTTTAAAAAGCTGTGCCAGGTTAAGTGGAAGTCAAGTCATGTGCAGAAATTTCTAGTAAGATATTATGTTCCTGTTGCTTTAAAGATCTGTTTGTTTATTACTTTGAAAAGCTGTGCAAAGAAATTGTTTTGTTTTATTGTATATTGCTGATGCAAAGAATATTCTTCTGTAATTTTATTCAGTTTTCTTAAGATAGAATTTAAATAAAAAGTGGGCTGTTATACTGACATTGCCGTCCCCTGTTCAAGGCATTTCCAGACAAGCAGCACTGTGTCATAATACATAGATAGATAGCTAGATAGATAGATAGATAGATAGATAGATAGATAGATAGATAGATAGATAGATACAAAAAGACTACCTCAGTCACAAGATTTCCTTAATTATATTTATCATCACCATAAGTACCACAAAATGCAGATTTAAAGATTTAAGAGCAGCCATTACTGTTCCCATTTTTTTAAGGAGGCAGTTTATTCCAGTGACATACAACACTGCTGGATCTAATTTTGTGTATGTGACAGAGGTCTGTAATCTAAAATCACTTTATATATCAAAGGCATTAGAGTAAATCTGTATTAAAGCATAGCTTATAAGGAATGTGTTATTCTAAGTCTGGAATAAGCTGTATAAAAACACCCTGCTGTCTTTGTTATCCAAGAGAAAATAGGACCATAATTTTGGTTATGGACTGACTAGTATTGAGAAAAGAAAATACAATAAAGGTATTTAATGAAATGACATTGAGCATTTTTGAATTTTTGAATGTCTGTAGAGAATGATGTAAGAAAACACAATACTGAAGGTAAACCTTGTGCAAATTTTAAAATGGGATTCAGAATAATAAGGTGATAAAAACTAAAAAAAAGTGAAAGACAGATCCAACTATTCTAACTCTGTTAATAGTGATGGTTGTGATATGTTTACTGTATTTCAGATTGTCACTGATACATGTCTTATATCAGATTCCAAAATCTACTGTTTTGAGCAGATATTCTACAAAAGCAGGAAAAATAAAGATTGTGTTAGAAATGCCCATAATTTTAGATATAATTACATTGTCATAAACATATGTGTTCTAAAATGCTGAAATAATCTACAAGGTAATTCACATGTAATTAATATAATTCAAAATACTGAAAACTCAAAATACTGAATTTCATAATATTGAAAAAACTACAGGATATAAACACTTTCTATACTCCAGCAGAAGGACATAGAGAAACAAATAAAAGACAAAGCATATTAGTTTACTCCAACTATTATCGGGGGGGGGCAAGAAACTTTGCACCCCCTCATGTGGGGGCTGTGCCCCCCACACCCCCTGCTACTTAAATATATCAACTCCGAGATTGCACTTTAGTACACTAAGATGAGTTATGTTGTATAGCAAATTAAAAGGGAACATGACTAAGGTTACAACAGGCAGTCATGAAGCACATAATGGTATGTTTGCCATTTTCTTCCGTGCAGTGCGATCTCAGAGTTGATATATTTAAGTAGCAGGTGGTGTAGGGGTGCAGCCCCCCTCATAGGGGGTGCAGGGGGGGCTTGCCCCCCTGCTTATAGTTTTACAGCAGTAGTATAAATTTTATTTTATGAGGTAACAATGAAGCAGAAACACAGCAACTTTAAATGTTCTAGTCCTGGTGGGAGTTTCTACCATTCTCTGTCCCACTGGCCCACCCCCTCCGATGTATTAGTTCAGCACAGGGGCTCATGACTTCACCAGCCTCTGTATGAGGCATACAACATATGTTAAAATTGGACACAAATTAATCTGCCTCTCTCAGTCTTGCAAGCAGGGTAATCAGTCAAAACATTCCTTATTAAATACAGATGCCCAAACAACACTTTGCCAAAAATGCAGTGCTTTCTGAAAAGCTGACTCTTACATCTGAAATCAGTGCAAGCAAAGATATTCTCATACTTCAGTATGTTGAAAGAGTCCATTATGATTGCTGGCAGGGGATGAGGGAAAGGACATATATAGAAAAATAATTATGACACCTTCTTCTTACTAGAACCACTTCAGAGACATTAATGGCAGTTATTTCATGCTGAGGTAACTCAAAAGAAAAAAACAAAACCAATTGCTCTGGTTTGCTTGTCCTTCTAGAACTCTTCCTTTCTTTTTATCTGTATCTCTCCCTGTTTCTCTCATTCTTTTTCTACGTACTTCAACTCTATGATTCACATCATAAATGCTAAACTTCCCTTTTCACATTACCATGACAAGTACAGTTTATACATATTCGCACAGTAGTCTGAAAACTGCAGTTTGGAGCTTTCTGGATTGCTGAGCTCATTATATGTAAACAAGGTTCTCATTTTCCTGTTGTGGAACATTCCCCTGCATAATGCATTGAGTATACCCAGCTTTATGGAGTCTGGAAAACTTAAACAGAAATATCCTGAAACAGTAGCCAACATTTCCTCTTAGAACCCTTTCTCATCCTTTCTTTCTGACTCCCTTTTTCAATCTGATTCTGAATTTTGGATGTTTCAATTATAATATTTTTAATTGTTAAATACTTCATGGACCCTCCATAATTTCATGCTCCTATTCCTTATCTACTGCTCTGTCACTGGATAACACAAACTAACAATACCATTTGTTGCTGAAGAAAGGCTGGAACTCAAACAAGAGCCTAATAATACCAACCCAATTTATTAAAGTCATGCAAACATTCACTCATTTTGAATGGCAAGTACATTTAAATTGGGTCTATTCACATAACAGCTAAATTAAACAGTTAAACTAGCTACTGCAAACAAAGAACATCAGTATTAAACACAGCTGACAAAGTTTCACTGGGAAAGTGAAGGTGAATGGTTTAAAAGTCGCAGACAGTCATTTAGGTCATGCATGAAATGCAAATGATCTGGCTAAAGCAGATACTTTCACATAACTTACCCATCTGTCTTTGTAGCTGAAACCAAAGGAATAAGCAAAGCATGCAAGAAGGAGAGCCTACACTATTCTGTGATGAACACAGTAGTCACAAACTACAAGGCACTATCCACAGAATTCCCTTATCTGTATCTGATAACAGTGAAAATGTTTGCTCACATGGTATTCATACCGTGAATGCAGAGGGGGAAAGAATAACATCTTAAGCAAAGAAATTACAACACTTTAAATGATATAATCAGCTAAGACCACATATAATGCTGGAGAACAATTTCATTCCAGTGATAAAGGGGTTATAAACTACTGCAGGTAGCAGATAATAACCATTAGATGCAGCCTTACAGAAAATTCTAGAAATAATCTTTTAACTTAACAGTTTTGTGCATTTTGAGTTTAGCCTAAGACATCATTAATGTTATTCTGTCAGATGGAAGAATGGGTTATATTTTTATTGGGCTTATTTCATCAGTGAATGACACCACTGGTCTCATAGCTAACAAATCTGTCTCACTGAAGCAAATGAAGCTTGTCAAACGAAAAAATGCAGAACCCAAAACTTTCCAGGTAAACATTTTGCTGCATATGAAGGCAAAAGGTTTAAAGATATTTCTACTGATCATCTTTAATGGAAAGCAGGTTAAGAAGGAGACCAATTCCACATAGAGATCTCTGTGACACCTGAGAGAAAGAAGTTGTATACTGACAGCTTCAAGTGAGCATTTACTCACCTGCTACAGGTGAATGCAGTAGTGTAATCCTACAGCAATGAGCCATTGCTGTGAGTAGTGCCATATTAACAGTAGAAATCAGCAGCACAGCAACTTGTAAATCGGATTAGGAATGTGCTCTTCTCACTATAAATGATAATTAAAACCACATTTCCATTCTTCAGGAACCGGTATAAAAAGCAGTTTGCAATAATCTAAATCACATTAAATCAAGATTAGATAACATTTGCCTTTCAAAATGGTGTTAATCTTGTTGCAAACTTTGTTTATTTGTAATATTTTAATGTGTCTTTATTTTTTTAAATAAATTAACAAAACAAAATTTTATACAATTATGAGTTTTTCATGATTTTCTGGTGAGGAGTCAGTGTTCTGTCACAACCAACACAACCAGCAAAGGCAAGAAACATTATGAAATGCTATGTTCCTCCAGGGCAGGAACATGGCACCACAGGTGAATCGACTGTTTACAGAAAAGGAGTTCAAAACCGGAAATCTCACTTATGTTGTAAATGGTAAGAAAGCAAGACCTTCTGATTCTGCATCTGTATAAATTTGTATTTTTATTATTTGTACATTTTAGTGACTGGGGATAACTTGGGTTCTAATCTTTCTGTAATAAAGTCAGCAGACAAATGTTAAGGAAGATACTAGAGACACAGTAGGAATGACATTTGTCATGAAGTCTCAGATGGACTAAAAGGGAAACTACATAATATGTTAGGAGGGCCATGTTCTATTTATGAAGAAAGTCAAATGAGAGTTAATTGTCATGCATTGTATTATTTAATGGACTACACACTGAGCTAGCTTGTCAACAGACCCCCTCAACTGTCCCTATTTTGGAGGAACCTATTTTCAGGCCTGATTTATCCCTGTACAGGCTGTCTCTATTACTGGAGTATGTCTTTACTTTCAGGCTTGATTTATACCTTCACATAATTTTCTGAATCTCCATCATCACATGTGATTTTTGTAGCTGTCTAGTACAAAGAAAACTACACTACACAACCAACATACTAGTGGCACCAATAGTTTAACATAATTATTGCAGTCTCCCTGATAGTGTGCTTATGTTTTTCCATTTTGTCACTCTGTTTTTTAAACAAGTGTTTCTGAGTAGTATCCTACATTCTTATGGGAAGAGTTATGTGCTGTTTGGTACTCACATTTTATGATGATTAGATTTTCAGATTTTTAGCTGGATGCTCCTACTTTTCAAGACCCTTTGTTCTTAGTGTCAGTTTCGACAGGTTGAGAGATATGCTTGTCAAAATAAAACAGTGGTGAGCCTAGTAGGAATTGTACATTTTACAAAGTAACACAGAATGCATGTCATCTTCATTGTGGACTTAGCTTAGATTTTTTGTCGTGGCAACAGAGTCTACCATATTAAGCTGCTCTATATGAGGTTGGGTCAAGATGTAAGAACAGTTACTTTTATTAATCGAACATACTTCCTGTGAAATTAATATGACACTATGTGCCTAAGTAACCAAGGTCCTGAAAAGCAGTACAGCAGGCTAGGGAATTGCTGGAACAAAAGCAGGCGATGTGGCTTGAGCATTTTGAGCAAAAATAGATTTTTTTTCTGAAGATTTATATCCAATCCATAATAGCCTGTAAGCATAGAATGGGTTATAATGTTGCCATACAACCCATGAGATTGCTTTCACACAATCCTGGACTCAGTTCAGATAATTTCTAGCCTGCTACTAATACTGTCTTTCTAATTCAAAGAACAATAGTTGATTTAAAAGATTATTCCCCTGTTTGAGGCCTTTAATATGAATTGTGACTGGTTTCCCTGAATGTTTATGTGGAATATATATGTAAGGCACACATTTCCTGCATTAAGCATATGCACTGCATAGACATAAGATGGCCTGCTGTCTTCAATGGAATGATCTGTATAGCAATCATTACTATGATCTTTAGACTGATGTGGAGTGTCACCCCTCTCCACTAAAATATTTTGTAAGGAGACTCAAAACTAGCTGACCCAACACTCGAAGCACGATGAAAAACAAAAATTGCTGATCTGGGAAAAAACACCAAACTTAAATCCTTTGGCTCAGTTTTCCTTCCAGGGAAGGATGGCAACAGATAAAAACTGAAAGGAATCTATTTAGCAGAACAATACTTGTAAGGAAAGTCACACTTTCTGTAAATCAGGGAAGGCCCACTGATTGCTCAATTCCATTGTGTTGTAGAAGTGATTAAATGCAAATTTAAGGGCCAAAAGACTCATCAGTTGCTTTGACTGAGATGCATATTATCGACGACCCGTAGAACTATAAGCTGTCAATGTGGTATACAACTAGGAACCATTCCTGTTGTGATATTAAAGACATCTTCTGGCGTGGGAGAAGTGAAGAATAAGTGGAAAGGATATATTAAATAAGAGATTCCATGATACTGAACAGTGGAACTATGTTGAGAAGAGACCATTAAATTTTACATATTATAGTGAATGAGTGCTTCGTAGATAAGGGCAGCACTTCAAACAATTTAATTTAATTAACTTTTCTTAGTATTCTGTACCTGTAAGTGGTCATGTTGTCAGCAAGAATGTTGAATGTGCACCGTGGGGAAAGAAGCCTTAAGACAGCAGGCCTGGCTGAGTTGGTCGACACCATTGAGCATCTTTACAAATTTCTATTAGGAGACATAAAAACTTTTTTTAACTTTGAATAGCAGGATCACTAAAATTGTTTCTTCCCTGACTGTATTATTTTTGTTTTAGGGTGAGCTTCCTGTGCTGATGATTGACCACTGCCCAGTAGTAAGGTAAACAAAAAGGCACTGAAATATAACTTTAGGCAGATATATATATATCTGCCTAAAAAGAGGTACAGCCGGCTAGTTTTATGCTGGTTCATTTGGAATAACAACCACATGGTGTTTACACCTATATGCGAACGATGGTCAGTCGATTTTGATATATGTTTGGTTTCTTAACAATATTCAATGTGGTCTGAGTAAAAATCAAAATGGAACTACTTTTTGGCGAGAATGGACTGCTGGAAACTATTTTTATATGGTGTAATCACACTTGTATGCTTCGATAACATCCACACCATTACAGGAATGGAAGGGGACATTTTGTTGATATGCTGATACAGAACTTAGTTTTACAGCATTCGGGACAATAATAACCTTATCCTGAAGTCTTCTTGCCAGCTTTTTATACATCTATGTGACTACATTGACCAAATATATATCTTGGTTGGCCAAATTAACAATGGAATCCATTTCTATACTACCCAACCAAGGAACCACAAACTTTCTTACAGCAACATTCGAGATCCGTGGTTTGGATGCATATATTTGGATCTGAATTTATTCTTGACATTTTTTCATTAGTTTATTACTTAATTTGGTCATTTTTGTAGCTGATCCACTATTTGCATAAACTGTATTACAGTTGCTGTTTATGTTATACTCCAGGGACATTGTTACATGGAACTGGGTGTTACAATACCATAGTATTTATTTAAAGAAGCATTTATAGCTTTTTTTGTTTTTTCTTGTGGCAGATTATAATGCTCATTATCACAATTCTTTCTTTTATCATTGTGGTATGATATAAATTATGTCAGAAATGAAAATAATTCAGTGGAACAGAACAGAAATATGAGCAATAAACCTGGACAGTCTGAAACAATCTGGCCAGTCGAGAGTTATGCTCAGAACCACTTAGTGCAACAAATCTGGACCAAGCCTGACAAAGGGGGTGGGTGTGTAAAGCCATGAAACTGGGAACATATCCCAAATATTGGAGTAGATAAGATGACACAGCTGATGCAGTAACACCCTCCTGTCTGTTATAACATATATTGACTGGAATAGCCCAAGTCCAAAACCAAATTACTTCCCACTAGTTACTGACATAGATCTTCACATCATCCCACTGATGTGTCAGACATACACAACATGTATGGGGGGCCAGACAACAGTACATATGATAAATACCGGGGCATAACATCACAGTAGGGAAACTTCGCTGAGCTGCTAAGCATGTCACCAAGTATGTCTAAACTACAGGCAGACTGACACAACACTAATCCAATTTTGCTATGGGAGAATAAATCAGGCACTATAGGGATGTAACAGCACTGACCAACAGACACCAGTGTGAAAGTGCATACTCAGAACCAATCTCACCACATTCAAAGTGACATACTGGTAAGCGACATGAACAACAGAGTATATGAACTGTGTGAACAAAATAATCAGCATGCTTGCCACTCATACACTACCCCCTACATATACTGGCCCAATTCACAGTGTTGTCTGATGCCTGACTTTAGTATGGGACATATGTCATTCTGCCCCTACAAATATATACAGCTGATAGAGCAGCAGAAACTGGAGCAGCATGCAAAGTCAGATAGAAAAGGACCCATGAAACTTACATCTACCCCCCGCCCTACACAGGCCAAATAACACATTCACAATACACTGCTACACAATCCTGACAGTCTGTCAACAATTTCCAGAAAAACACAGTCCTCTCAACTGTATAGAGTTCCACAGAATGTCTAGGCTTTGTCCTAATATATAAGGCCTTCTACACATAACATGTCTGGCAGTCTAATACATCACTGGGATGATATCTGGAATAAAGTCACTATATAATGATATACTATACCTATTCACCTCTTACAGCATGACATCTGGACAAAGTCTGACATACTTGGAGGCAGAGGCCCAAACACAGGGGTATTATTGTCATATTGCTGTTAGAAACTAAGAAAGTTGTTGGTGTATCAGGGTTGTTGTAACATATCTGTTCTGAGGGCTATGAAGTCAGAAACACACATGGATGTTACCAATTACTGACTGCAATCCTCAGAGTATGCTACTGAATTTTCAAGGCCAAAAAATGTGTGAGTAACACATCAAATATAAGAGTCCAGACTCTGGCCAGTCTGAGGATAGCCCTACAGTTGAGAGTTATGTCAACCACATAACACTATCAGACAGAGCAGCCATATCCACACAAATCCTGACAAACTATCATTACTTCAACTGTATAACAGCAATACTTACATTCTGTCCCAATGTCTGGAACATTCTCCCCCAGTTTGTTGGACTGTCTCCACCGTGTTTGTTGTAAAAGGTATTTCCAACTATCCTCTGTGATGCTGTTTGTCACACACCTCCATGAAGACCTCCTCACAGGCAAGGAAAGGGGCAATGCCCACATGAAGTACTCAGTTATAGGAGTGCGTTTCCATGCTATTGGGTAGGGGAATGATACCACAGCTGTTCTACATGCAATGAGCAAGGGTGGACTCCAAATGGTGCACAGCTTGCATCAGCTGCTTATGAGCATTACCTACTAAAGGCAAGCTGCGGCCTATACAAAACAGATGTATATCCTACATGTGTCTCACAGAGAGAGAGACACACACACACACACACACACACACACACACACACACACACACACACACACACTGAAACTGATGGATTATACCAACTGAACCAAAAAAAATACAGGTATGTCAAACAATTAAGCATGTAATGGAATGTAGTAGGGGGTATGTAAACATGGAAAATAGGAAGTTCAAACAATATTATGTCTCAACAACACGCGCTGTACTGATATATTGCTGAGCAGAATCTATTGCCATAGCATCTGTGTCTGTCTGAAGTGACATAGAACACAGCTCAGGGCCCTGAGTCACACCAGGAAAGGATAGCTCACATATGACCACTACTGGAGTGTGTGTTGCACAATACTGACTGTGACACTGCTAAGCCAGCTACTGGGATGTTGCAGATATACATATGTTAATTGTCACACACATACACACACACACACACACACACACACACACACACACACACACACACACACACACACACACACACACACACACACTGAAACTGATGGATTATACCAACTGAACCAAAAAAAATACAGGTATGTCAAACAATTAAGCATGTAATGGAATGTAGTAGGGTGTATGTAAACATGGAAAATATGTTAATTGTCAATACAAATATGATATACATGTTTGTCTCAGACATCTGATGGATTTATACAGGGTATTTGCATACTGAAATACTGACGCAGCTGTGTGTGTGTTAAACTGCATGTGATATACTGAGCTCACACCATTCACCCGTCCAGTGTTATGCACAGTGACCATATGTGTGCCTCATATTCGTAGTTATGTCATCAAGAGTTGTGTTATGTCTGGCAAATAATTGCAAACCTGTGAACACTGATATTACAAAATCACCTTCTCTTTCTTTTGGCTGTAGCCATTAGTGGTCGCCCCAGCAGATCATCTGTCTCCATGTCTTCCAGTCCTCTGCATCTTGCTGTGTCACACCAACCACCTGCATGTGTTCTATCACCACATACACATACCTTATCTCAGGCCTTCCTCTTTTCCTCTTACCTAGCAGCCGCATCCTTTCACAAATATACTCAGCATACACCCTTATCACATGTCCAAACTAACATAATCCTGCCACTCTCTGGCTTTGTCCCCTATAACTTCTTATTATAGTAGTTTTTATGAGGCTTCCTTTAAATTTTAATTATACTTAATTAGATTGATTGTTAATTGATTGTTTAATCAGTCTTTTGAGCAGTATAAAATGACTGTGTTTTAATTTGTGTATTGTCTGATGAAGTCTGCGTATTGAGCAGACGAAAAGCGCTTCACTTGCATTAAAACTTAGAGGTGTCCTGTGGCTTGCGTTTTGATTTATGAAATTGTCACACTACTTTGGATCCTTTTTGTGATTTTTTTTTTTTTATTTTGTCCCCATGTTGTCCAACCTGGCCTGACCCCCTAACATACATATTACTAATTCTGTCCACCCTCGTCACACCCAGTGCAAATCTTAACATCATTAACTCTGCTACGTCCAGCTCTGACTTGTGCCTCTATCACTCTCAATGGTACTTGTCTGTCACAAATCACACCTGACACTCTTCTCCACCACCCACATCCTGCCCATACTCTCATTTTCACCTCTCCCCCACACTCACCATTACTCTAAACTGTTGTTCCCAAGTATTTAAACCTATCCACCTTTGAAAACTGTACTCCCTGCATCCTCACCATTCCTCTATCCTCCCTCCCATTCACGCACATATATTCTGTCTTAGTCTTGCTGACCATCTTTCCTCCCCTCTCTAGACTCTACCTCCACCTCTCCAGGGTCTCCTAAACCAATTCCCTACTCTCACTATAGACCACAATGTTATCTGCAAACAGCACAGTCTAAGGGGACTCTGATCATGTCTGTCAAACTGTCCATTGCCATTGCAAATAAGAAAGGGCTTATAACTGATCCTTGACGTACTGCCACCTCCACCTTAAACGCACCTGTCACTCCCAATGCAGAACTCACTGCTGTCACACTAGCCTTGTGCATATCCTGTAGTATTCTTATGGATTACTCTGCCACTCCTGACCACCTCATACAATACTACAACTCATCTCTAGGCATCCTGACATATGCTGTCTCTAAGTCCACAAAGACACAACACAGTTACTTCCAACCATCTCTGTATGTCCCTATCAACATTTGCAGAGCAAACATCACATCTATACTGCTGTTTCCTGGCATGAAACTATGCTGGTGATCAGTAATCCTCACCTCCCTACTGAACCTAGCTTCCACCACCCTTTATCATTACCTCGTGCTGTGACTGATGAATGTTATCTGTCTGTAGTTACTACAGCTCTGCACACCACCCTTATTCTCATAACCATTACCCAAGCACATTTTATCCATTCATCATGCATCCTCTCACTTTCCAAGATTACAGTAAACAATTTGGTTAAAAAGACCACTGCCATATGTCCTAAACACCTCCATGCTTCCACAGGTTTGTCATCTGGACCAATAGCCTTTCCATTCTTAAAACTCTTCATAGTTATCCTTACTTCCCCCTTGATAATCTGTTGCATGTCCTGATTTATCATACCCACATCATCCAACCTGCTCTCTCTCACATTTGCTTCATTCAACAGCCCATCAAAGTATGGTTTCCACCTGCTTGACACACTCTCCTCACTTGCGAGTACACTTCCACCATTATCCTTTATTAGCCTTATTTGCTGCATATCCTTCCTAGCTACATGCCTCTGTCTAGCCAATTGATACAGGTCCTATTCTCCATCCTTGGTGTCCAGCCTTACATACAACCCTTCAGATGCCCCATCATCAGCCTTTGCCACCATGCTCTTTGCCATGCACCCCATCTCCCAATACACCTGACTATTTTCTTCATCTCTATGACAATCCCACTTCTACTTGGCCAACCTCTTTCTCTGCATACTCCCCTATACCTCCCCATGCCACCATCAGGTCTCCTTGTCCTCCTTCCTCTGTGCAGATGTCACACCCAGACCTGTTCTACTCATCTCCCTTACTAGCTCAGATGTAGTTACCCAGATATTTGCCAAGTCTTCACTGCCACCCACTGCCTGTCTTAACAATTCCCTGAACTCAACGTCACAATCACCCTTTCTCAGTAGCCACCATTTGATCCATGGTGCTGCCCTTACACTCCTCCCCCTCTTATTGATCACCAATGTCATCCCACAGACCAACAGTCCTTGCTGCCTAACTACACTTTCCCCGTCACAATTTTACAGTTACCAATCCCCTTCAAACAGGCCCACCTGCATAGGAGATAATAAACCTGTGTGCATCTTCCTCCACTCTTGTATGTCACCCTATGTCCCTCAGTCTTGTAAAACTATGTATTTATCACAGCCATGTCCAACCTCTGTTGCAAACTCCACCACCATCTCACATTCTGCATTCCTTTGCTTAACACCATACCTACCAATCACTTCTGCATCCCCTCTATCCCCTTCAACAACATGCCCATTGAAATCTGCTCCAATCACCACTCTCTTACCCTTGGGTACACTCATCACCACTTCATCCAACCACACTAAAGTACATCTGTCTCATCCATCACACACACAATTAGCAGAGCATATACACTAACTGTCATCATTACACCATCAATTCCCAGCCTCATAAACATCACTCTACCCGACACTCTTATCACCTCCACAAACACTCTTGGCATAATGTTCCTTCAGGTTAACCCCTACACCAGTTCCCCTCCCATACACACCATGATACAACTATTTGTACCCGACTCTGATACACATAGCTGTACGCCCCTTCCATCTTGTCTCTGGCACACACAATATATCCACCTTTCCTCTGTCCAGCATATCAGCTAGATCTCTCGCCATACCAGTCATACTCACAACATTAACACTTACTATCCTCACTACCACACACCTAGCCTTTTTCCTCTCTGCCTGCCATATGAGCGCCAGACATCCTCCAGGGTATGTCTGTAAATGCAAAGGCTACTGTACTATCAAATGACATACATGTGTTACAGCAATATGAAGAAAGTGTCACTAATTGTGACCATAATCCACCATGTATGTGAGGTGTTCTCCAGTTGTCCTGCCCTAACAGGTTGACATGACTGACTGAGCAACAATACTGTAATTACAGTGTGCCATACTGACATAGAACAGAAATGTATAGCAGGTATTACTTGTGCATATGGGTGGGTGTATCTGGCTGCCTCATAACAATTGACATGGGATGCAAAATGTCAGGTAAATAAGCTGTATATGTTGTATATGTGTGTAATCTTAGTTTCTGTGCATCCAACAGAGTTACACTTCTATAGCTACTGGTTGTGGCATTGCCCTGACATAGACATAGGTAGTATAATAAGCATGAGTATCATGATGAAATTGTAGAGGTGGCCAGCTGTGTTCTGACCCCCTACTGCAAACAGATATATGACCACCCACATAGCTGTATGGCCTCAGCAATACCTTACTTGTACAACCTGTTTCCACCAAAGTAGAGTAAACCGCTTTGCTGGACAGCAGCAATGCACAAAGCACATAATGTGATGCTATATTGGCTGTACAGGGCAAAGTAGGAACAGGCACCAAATGGGTAGCATGTCAACCTTTGTCTGAATGAGCATATTAGGTCACAGGTGGATTACTGTAAGGCTAACTATAAGTACAAATTGGATACATCCACTAAGGGCAATCACAAGGCCATCTTCACATATGTCTGCAGTCTCAGAGGCAACAACCCAATCCACCCTGTAATGGTAGTCAATCACAGCACATACACACACACCATAGCTACGGCCAACCTGCTGCAGACAGGTTTAGGGTAAACATCACCCCCCTGGATCACCATCAGTATAGGTGGATATGCACAGCACACACACACCTCCCCTTATCATCATCATGGATCAGATGCAAACTGCCTAGTCCCCTTGGGGCCTGATAACATTCCTGTCTGCATCTTACATGAACCCAGACATATGCTTCCAGCTCCATTACACACTGTATGCAAACAAAACCTGAGCACCATTGACATCCCATCTGCAAGGAACACAACCACTGACATCCCTCTACACAAACGTGAATGATGAATGGTGGTTTATGCAATGTAATACCCTCATTTGGGGGAACATGACACATCAGGACCAAGAGTTCAATGCATGTTCATACAGAGCTGCTAGGTACAGGGGTATGATGTATTTGTAAGTGGTGGCTAATAATAGTCCATATTCATGTGCTGGCTCTGTAAAGAACTCTGTTCAATGTCTGGGGACCTGTGATGTTTTTCCCTGTTTATGTCTTCCAGTGCCATGCATTGGCAACTGCCTTACACCAATGCAGAGACAGCAGCCATCACAGAAGCTGTAACCTTAAACTATGTTATCCTTTCTGGCTATTGCCAGCAATATCTGCAAAGCTGACTGCCCTGTGGGATGAGATTATCCACAGAGTGAACATCTTGGGCCACCATGGATGCACATACGATCAGGTCAGGCATAGAGCAACTGACCTGATACATCATGCCCAGCAAAGAGCTGCTGCAGTAGTGAGGGACTGTACTGCTACCGGTGGGGGGCCAGCCACACAGGCCCTACTTATGGTGACAGAGGAGTTCCTTGCCAACCTTGCAGTAGCCCCTACAGAAACTCAAACACAGGAAACAGCAGTCATGGAGGTGGGTGGCACCCAGGCAACAGGTGAGGAGCATCCAGGTAAGGCCAAAGTGCACATCAATGTAATGAGGTAGCATTTAAACTGTCTTCTACGGAGACTCTAGATGCATATGACAGTGCAAAATGGATTAGTGGGTGGGGTGTAGTAATGCACACAAGTGCACATCTATGGTAAAAGACAGAAAATTGTGTAATATCATAGTGTCTATTGTACCTGCACAGAAATGTAGCATTCATCCTGTACCAATGCCTAATGTGAATTTGCTGTCAATACCTCTCCCTCACAACTACATAGGTTCCTCTGGTCTGCACATGGGACAGCAGCCTAAACCCAGTAAGTATGGGGCTTTCCTGTTGTGACTCACTAGTACCCCAGGCACGCTAAACTTAATGCATGTGACTATGCACACAACTGTCAAACTCAGCCATTTGGCAATATCTGCATGTTCACTTGTGGTGATGTTACTGCACTGTGGTCATCACATGGGCCTATTTGCAGCAGATGTCACATATCTGTAGCATACCTAACAGCTTGTCATTGCAGGACATCTGGACAAAGACTGACAAAATGGGGGGACAAAGGCCCAAAACTAGGGTCATATTGTATAAATTAGTGATATACAGGGCATATAAATTGTGTATACACCTGTTAGAATGCCAGGTATTTCCAGTATATACAAAAATGAGAGCACAATAAACAAGTTGAAAATACTGCCAACCTTTCATGTGACTTATAATCTGTACAATTCAATTGTAATGCAAACAAATGTGTTAGGGGAACAATAATGATACATAACAATAGTACAACCTAGATGCATATGCGTGAACAGGCTGAAGCTGGTACTGTGTTGAGGCAGCTTTCGATATAACTACAGCAGTACATCTTATTGGGTATATAACTGCCAGCAATAACAGACACTCTTTGATTAACAGCATATAATGGTCAGCTGTCCTACCAGAATCATCCTAACATACACCCAGTTTATGCTACACAAACAGCCATGGTTCACATAGAGCTGACAAAGGTGCTAAGGGACCACATGTTTGAGATGTATCATCCCGGAGAAGGGTACCAAAACATTTCCACAGCATTGCACATACCATGGAACAAAGTGCAGACAGTCATCAAAAGGAGGTGAAAATATGGGGCTACAGTGACATTGTGAATAAGTGGACATCTCACCAAAGTCTATGAGAATACAAGACCAAAACTAGCCAGGGAGGCTGCCAGGAGCCCTACAGCAACAGCGAAGGAGTAGCAGGAATCTCCAGCAAATAATGGGTGTGTACTACATGTCACAATAATCTTCCATGCTCTCCATATGCCCTGCCTATAGGTAAGGGTTGGAAGATGGCAGGTGTTTCTCACACAAAACAATATCCAGGCCTGGTGAAAGTCTGGAAACAATACATCAGGTCTCCAAAAAGCAAGTGTGAAAATGTGTTATGATAATATGGGATCATGGTTGAACTCTTTGGCCACAATTCTGACAGGTATGTTTGGCACAAGAACACCACTGCACATCACCACCACAACAACACCACCCCCCAAGTGAAACATGGTGATGGCAGTGTCCTGCTTTGGGGTTGCTGTTCACAAGCTGGAAATGGGGCTGTAGCCAAGTTAGAGGGGATTATAAACAGTTCCAAACACCAGTCCCTTGTGGCTCCAAAATGTTCTGGTATCTGCCGCATAGCTGTGGATGGTGAGGAATTCCACCTTTCCACACAACAATGGTCCAAAACATACATCCAAATCAACAAAAGGATGGCTTTACCAGAATACATGCAGCATTCTGCACTGGCTGAGTCAGAGCCCACACCTACATCCAATGGGATATATGCAGGGTGACCTTAAGAGGGCAGTGCACAGGGGATGCCCTTGCGATCTGACATAGTTGGAGGTGTTTTGTAATGGAGATTGTCCAAACATTGGCAAGTCAAGATGCACCATGCTGATAGACACTTTCCCAAGAGGACTGCATGCTGTGATTAAGTCAAAAGGTGCTTTAGCAGAGTATTATTTAAGGGGTTGGACACTCATGCAACCAGCCTGTTGCATCTTTTTCATTTACCAGATGTTACCTGTAACTGATGTGTATGTTCTTCAGTTGGATTGCACAGGGTATATGTCATATGAAATGATGTCAATGTTATGACCTGATTTTTGAGCTCTCATATGATATATCACAAAAACCTGGCATGTTAACAGGTATGTGTACACTTACTATATCCACTGTTAGCTTGGGAAGATGTTTGAATAACCGGCTTGGTTTTAACATACATGTACTGCAGGCTATGCAGTATGTACCTCAAATTAGGACATTAATTAGTGGCACTAATCCATAAGTCAACCCAGTAATGTTGCAGACAAACACAGGAGTTATGAGGAATAGACCAAACATATGCGCCACACATGTAGACATTCAGCAAAACCTTGTACAGTTGGGAGGTATGTCCTGTAGGAGTTACCACAGTGCTATACAGGTGAACAGAAATAATTTACATGGGTGCAGTGTGTGCTAGGTGAAGGGCCATCACCTACTAACACCACGCACGTATCCCAGAGGTGTATATTAGTAGCAACGGTAGTTAGAAAAGGCTGCACTGCATGATGCTGAGGGTCAATGCAGAGTGTGCATGTTCTTGTCTGAATGTGTGTCGTGAATGCCCCCAGTCAGCTAATCTGAGGTCTGTGTAATGCCTTTGAGGCACCTCACCTGTGTGTGTGTGTGTGTGTGTGTGTGTGTGTGTGTGTGTGTGTGTGTGTGTGTGTGTGTGTGTGTGTGTACCTGCAAACCTTATAGTGTAGATAGTAATTTACATATGTTGTTTTTCCCTCACAGGTGGACATGGCTGTGGTCACTCCTGCTCTAATACTGGTGTCAGTATCTTTGCAGACTCTGACAATGATGATACTTATATTGCGGAACAGGTGGGGTTGTCAGAGGCTGAATCTGTGCCATTGGTTGGCATCCCACTATTGTCAACCCCATCCCCGCACACAGTCACAATGCCCACACATACTCCATCACCAGTGGCCAGAGATAACGGACAGTTGGTGGGTGGGGGCAAGGAACAGGCTACTGTGGTGACTATGGCAAGGGATGGTGCAGGCACTAGCCATAGCCAGAGTGCTAGTGGGGTCCCAAACAGACAGATGGGCAGGGGTGTTGGGAGGAGGATTGCAGCCCATCATGCCCCTATTGCAAGTGCCACAGCAGCAGTCACCAGATGTATGTTTTGGGCCATCCTGGGGTCACAGGCACATAATGAACATAATACTAGACATATATGCAGGGTCATGGATGACCACGTCCCTGGTGTCCTTGGTGACATTCATGAACTCACTGCAGCCATCTGTGAGCATACTGAGGTCATGGATAGATGACTGGGGAGACCTTGGCACTCTTTGACCATGGAATATCTGTGCTTCAGCATTTGGTGAACGATGGCCAGCAACCATGTGGATGTAGGGCAGCACCACGATCAGCTGAGGGTCTATGTGGCCATGCACCATCACGTTCCTATATTGGCATTACCACCAGCACTATTGAAGGGGATGTGCTGTCCACTCCACAATGCAGCAGGCCATGGGCACGTGATCCTGGGTGGTCCCAACAGGAATATAGATCCAGCAGGCAGCAGTCACCATCATTGAGTAGTACTGCATCTGAACTCGGCCCTGGTGGAGCCGGTGATACCCTTGGCAAGTCCAGTTCCTGTGTCCATGGCCAGAAATGGTGAACTGTACACCCTGCCATGTACAGCCCACAGTTGTCCAAAATACCCCTTTGTAGGGTGCCCACATGGCGTGACTGTGTGCATAAAAAGACACACACATCACCATCAGGCAAGTCACCTCCACACACACACACACACACACACACACACACACACACACACACACACACACACACACACACACACACACACACACCAGCCCTGTGCAGCCCATTTAATGAACACCTCCCCAAATGCACACACATGATGTCAACCGTATGGCCCAGCCTAAGCTTCTGGCAAACCCACACAACACCATGTGCAATATAATGATACCTCTGCCACATCCATGCCATCCATATCATCGATGCAGGGACATGCTAATATGACTCTGATGCCCAGGGTGACTTTAATAGAGTGTATCCATTTAATGCTGTGTAAGGTGCAGTCATCTGGCATTTGTAATGGGTACACATCAGAGTGTGTGTGTGTACCTTTTCAAACATGATGCATTATTGGTGTTAGTAACACTAAGCAAATGTGTTCTCACATGCTGTGTTCTGTTTGCGTTCCAGGTGTCTGTGTGTCAGCAGGATGTGGCCCTGCAGACATCACCAAAGAGAGGTATGGCAGTCTTGTAACACATCAACCATATCATTGTTGAGGTACAGCTGTATCTGCACACATTTCCCAGGTCTGTGTAACAGTTCTTGCATGTACCTCACAGGTTATAGGGTTGAGGGGTTGTATCTAACTCTATGGTGGTTGACATCAGCTCTAGTACTGTGCACAATGGTAAGTGTGGTGGATGGAACACACCTCAGAATGCTAATGCCCTCAACCCCAGAGGATATTGTGCTGACCAAACACACAGAGAATACTGTTCACACACACACACACACACACACACACACACACACACACACACACACACACACACACACACACACACACACACACACACACACACACACACACACACACACACACACACACAGGATCACAGTTGCCAGTGTTGTATTTGGAACCCCTAACCATCATGTTGTGGTACCACATTCTATGTGGTTATTGCAGGTGGCACAGGACTACTAGTGTGATGAGTGTTACAAGGTACCTGTAAAGTGAATAACATCATGTGGCCTTGTGGGGGTATGGCAATGGTGACTATACTGTGTGTGAGCGTACTCATAATAGTGTCACATACAAGTCTACACACTCACAAACACTACTATACACACCAATGCACGCACACACACACACACACACACACACACACACACACACACACACACACACACACACACACACACACACACACACACACACACACACACACACACACACACACACACACACTTGCCAGTACTGACATTAGCAGACCAACCTACCTTGTTAGTCGTACCATACTATTTCCATACTGTTGCAAATAACTTTTAGGGCTGATAAGTGTCTACAGATACCACTACGGTTGATGTGAACAGCAGACTTCATACAGTAGACCTAGGAATGTGTACTGTGAGTACCATAGCATAAAATATGAAACCATGCCCATCCAATGGATATCGCTCTCACACAAACAAACACACACAAGTAACTCTTCTCTCACATACATTAACCAGGCCTGAGATTACAACCCCTTCCTATCTAATTATTGTTACTAGATTGTTACGCATTTATCACATGTGCCACTGAGGTATAGGGTGACACTTGTCCAAAGGTACTTCTAAGGTGAGGGACATCACCAGGCCTTGGAAATTATGACAATGGGTAATGTACTTGGTGAGAGAGGCCACAAAATACTGTAACCTACACATATATAAACTTGCACACAATAATACACACACACACACACACGCACACACGCACACACGCACACACGCACACACACACACACACACACACACACACACACACACACACACACACACACACACACACACACACACACACTCTTGCCAGGACTCATATTAGAACCCCTAGCTAAGTAGTTATTTGTATTATAGTGTTATGCAGTTACCACACACACACCACAGAACTTATAGGTTGGGGAGTGTCCCAAGGTACCTATATAGTGAATAACATCTGCAGCACTTGTAAGGTATGACAATGGTAGTTGTGGTAGTTGTACTGGATGAGACGGACCACCAACTACTTTCACCCACATGTTTACACACTCTCAAACACTTTTATACACACTAATGCACACACACATTTGATAGTACTGAGATCAATAGGTTCAAAGATTCATAGGTGTGTACAAAGCAAATGGCCATGGAGACTTTACAAATCTAGCTAATGGGAATACACTGGCATCATGCCAGCTGACAATACTCCCCAGTGTTTCTACTGAGTATAGTCACTGGAGTGATCCCCAGGGTGGGTATTCTATTCCCCATCCACTCCTCCTGATTTCTGTTGAAGAGGGCCAGTGATGTGCTTTGCTTGACATGTATGCGATATCTATTCCATAGTATGGTCAGTCTCTCGGTTGTAAACCTGCCCCTCCAGCATGTTCTGTTGTTTGTGAGGATGGGGTTGATGTATCTGGGGCATGTTGTGTGGACAGATTGATTTCTTTGGATGTAGCATTCCTGACAGGGTAGGGTTAGACTTGGCTGTGTATGTCAAAAAGAGATCGCACCTAAGTAGAAAATATGAGACAGAGATTCATTGCAGTTGTTAGAGTCTGTCCATATGGGGCAAGTGTGTAGTACCTAAGATCCTCTTTGTGAGGTACATTTGCAGCCTCACCTGTTGCTGCTGGTGTCCAGTGGGGTACATGGCAAATGGGGCATAGTGCACATTGATTGGCCTACTAAGGGGAGAGTACAGGGAAACACTGTCCTTTTACTTCCTGGATTCATCACCCTTAGTCAGGAGAAGTGACACATGGAAGGACTTTTGGAAGACAGTGGCACTGTGATGGTCACCAGAGAGCTCACTTTCAACCTGTGTTCCCAGTTCCATTATACCAACATCCATGTTCAGTGGACTACCATCAATGTATTACTTTATGGGAACCATGTTGTACCCAAAGCGGATGGCGGCACATCATCTGGCATTGAGCTTATGTTCAGGGTTCTGCCAACAGTCATAGGTCTCAGGGAGGTCTTTGTGAAAGATGGCAACCTCACGTGGGGGGGTAATAATAGCACCCACCTTATAGTCATCTGAAAACATTGTCAGCCATGGCACCTTTGTGTTGGGCTGGTCCTCAGAGGTGTGGATCCCAAACATGAGGGGACCCAGGTACACAACCTGTGGGACTCCACTCATGACTGTTCAGCAGTCTGACATGGAGTTCACTGCTTTCACACTGTGGGTTCTATCTGTGAGCCGGTTTGCAGCCCACCCACTTGATGTAGGGGTTGCTGCCTACCTGAGAATGTTTGTACATGATTCCAGAGTGAGGAGTGATATTCAAGGATTAGATGGGCTGCTTATCTTGTTATCTATTCCATACTGTCACATAGTTATTGCACATGGCACAATGTTTATAGGGCTGCAGAGTGTATACAAGTCCCTCTACAGTAGATGGCAGCTGTGAGCCTTGTAGTGTGGACACTGGGACATGTACTGGGTGGGCAAAAGCAAAAAGTAGCAAAACCCACCCCCCAATGGATATGGTTCTCACACAAACACAACCCCTCCCACAGACAGGATACTCTTCCTACAGACACACACACACACACACACACACACACACACACACATGCATGCACTTGCCAGGACTGAGATTAGACCCTCTACTTATCTATTTATTGCTACTACAGTGTTACACATTTATTGCATGTGCCACGGAACTTATAGTATGAAGATTGTCCAAGTTACTTCTAAGGTGACCAGCCCTTGTAAAGTATAGCAATGGGTGATGTACTGGGTAAGAGAGGCCACACAATACTTTAAACTGCACATTTACACACACACATTTGCCAGAATTGGGAATAGAACTCTTACCTAGCTAGTTATTTGTACTATAGTGTTACAAAGTTACCACACATGCCACAGAGCTTATAGGGCTGAGGCCTGATGAAAGGGACTTCTAAGGTGACTGTTAATTGCAGGACTGCTAAAGTAAGGAGAGGGGAAGTGGTTTGAATGGACACAAAATCTTTAACTTGTAAACAAACACACACTTTTACATTTGCCAGGACTGAGAATAGAACTTCTACCAAACTAGTTATTTTGTACTAGAGTGTTACAGAGTTATCACAAGTGGCAGAGAGCTTATAGGGCTGAGGCTTGATGAAAGGGACTTCTAAGGTGACTGTTATCTGCAGGACTGCTAAAGTAGGGCAATGGGAAGTGTACTGGGTTTCACACACACACACACACACACACACACACACACACACACACACACACACACACACACACACACACACACACACACACACACACACTTTTATATTTCCAAGACTGAGATTAGAACTCCTACCTAAGTAGTTATTTGTGCTATAGTGTTACACAGTTATCACATGTGCCACAGGGCTTATAGTGCTGAGCCTTGACAAAAGAGACTTCTAGGATGACTGATATCTGCAGGACTACTAAAGTAGGGCAATTGGAAGTGTACTGGGTTTGAAATGACCCAAAATCTTTAACTTATAGACACACACGCACACACACACATGCACACATGCACACACGCACACACGCACACACACACACACACACACACACACACACACACACACACACATTTGCCAGGACTGAGATTAGAACTTCTACCTAATTAGTTATTTGTACTGTAGTGTTACAGTTATCACATGTGCCACAGAGCTTATAGAGCTAAGGCCTGACAAAAAGGACTTCTGTGGTAACAGGCATCTTCAGGACTGCTAAAGTAGGGCAATGGGGCGTGCACTGGGTGGGGAAGGCCTGTTAATTCCTAGATCCTACTGACAATTCTCTAAGTGTATGAGCATGCCCAGTATGACCTTCTATAGTAAATGTGGGACTCCATTCTAGGCATTATTGTACTACAGTCCAGTTTGTTTTGTGCTACAGCCATACCTCTCAACCTGTTGGTGCAGGATATCTGTAGATAGCCTATCAAAATGAGGATACCACAATAAACAAGACATGCTGGAGGGATAGATTCCTATCCCAGAGACTTCCCATACTCTGGAACAGGCTACCCATATATGTCAAGCAAAGTTCTTCATTAGCACTCTTCAAGAAAAATCTTGATGAGTGGATGGGAAATAGGAAATACACCCTGGGGATCACTTCTGTGTCTCTGCTCATCAGTGGCACAGGAAAATGACTTTCTTGGGTAGTATAAGCCAGGGAATCTTGTTGGCTCGGCTTGCGTAGGCCCTTGAGCCGATAGCCTAGTACCTACCTATGAACCTATGAACCTATGACAATCACACCCCCAACTTTGTTTGCATGTATAATCTCAATGGACTGCATTTTCTTAAGTTCAACTAAAGCATCACATTCATCTCTACCTAGATTGTGATACCTAGAACCTGTATCATTAATTTGTTTGTCACATACTGATATAAATGTATTTACCACTGGATGCATTTTGGGTGTAAATGTACTTGGTTTAGTGAACTTATTAATTTCACCAACATCACCTTTAATATGGTTTTCAATGTTAATGTTCTCCCAAACAATCTCAGTTTTTGCAGGATGTCTACTATATTAGTCTTTTGTGAAGGTATAAACGATAACCCTCTCCCACTACACCCAATTGGGCACTGGTCAAAGGTATAAATGAGAGGTATAGGACCAAACCTTGGAATTCTTGCTGTGGGTGACCATTTTCTGTTTGTTCCCTTCCATATTCTGCTGACGCAGCGAGTACCCCTTCCTGCCTCGGCTCCTGGATCTCTCCTTGATCAGTAATTGATTGCTCAGCTGAAACGGCCACATTAATGTCTCTTCCTGGTTTCATATCCTCTAAAAATGGGCTAGTCCTGTATTCAGTGGTTTCTCATTATTTTTCCTTTTATTGCTGCTTAAATCCTCAACTTGTAGGCTCAATGTGGCATTCTGTTCAGCTTCTAGGCTGTTGGCTCGTATGTTTGCACCGTCTTCGGGTGCATGCACTTCCTTGTTAGAAGTCGCACTGCTAGTGGGTGTATTATGCAGTTTCTCATTGATGTGATTGGTTGCTGGCATGTTCATAGGATCCATTGTTGCACTTCTCTACTGTTAAGATTCATTGACAGTTACAGGTTGCTGGATAGAAATGGCATTCATTGATTGGATGGTTGGGTCTCTCTGTTGTCTCAGCCAAGAGAAGACCCTCCCACTCTGAAAGTCACTCATATCTCACTGTAACTTCTTCCTTTTAATGTTTTGTAATATTTTCTCATAATTTAAGATCTGATCATGCAAAGAGTCCATTATATCTATAACCATATCACTCGGAAAAGTAGCCATGATATATTCATATAAATCTTTGAGTTCCTTCTGTAATTCACTTTCCTACGGCTGGAAGAACTCAATAATTAATTTCATATAGTCATAGCTAACAAATGTTTTTTAATAAACAAGGTTGTAAATTAAATATTAGATGTTTTTTAGTAGCAAAGTGTAAGGGATACTTTTAATGCTCTAATTGCTATCAATTACTTGTTAATTGATTTTTAACTGTATAAAGAATGTGCTTTAGTTGTTTAAAGTTGTCTGAGGAAGCAGTCATAGAGACTGTGAAAGCACTTATGTTTTGGTATTTTAAATAAAGCATTGGTATCCTGCTGTGGTGGACAAGGTTCTATTTACTTTTATTTTGGTGTTATGAATACACAGTATAAGAATGACTTGCCACGTATGAAGGTTAGAATTACAAGGTCAGATTATACAACCAAGAGAGTATTAGGCAGAAAACAACAAGAAACAACAGTTCCTCAAGAGCGCATTCTGATGAAACACAAACTTGTTGTACTTTTTTTTTCCCACAAACAGGCATGGTTTGAATCCCGGGACTGGTAGTAAACTGTATAATTTCACCCAGGAATATGTGAATGTGTGTAGAAACAGTGAGGTAGTATTAACAGAAATTTCCTCCACAGGTCTGCCAGGTAAGAGAAGGTACAAATGAGCTATAAGAAGGCTATAATTATACACTTTGTACAACACCCATTGTCTAACCCCAAGGCTGCAAATGACAGCAAGATAAGTACATACACCAAGTAGTCTCCTCCAAGAAATGTCCCTCAGGTGTCACGCTGTCACAAATAATGGTCACAGCCGCCAACACCCAAGGTGACTGATAGAAATCAAGGTGGAGTATGGCAGTAGTGCACACACACACACACACACACACACACACACACACACACACACACACACACACACACACACACACACACACACACACAGACACACACAGTATGAGTGCACATATGTAACCTTGACTATGTGAATATGGGAAAAAACAGTCAGGTAGTGTTAACAAAAATTTCCTCTATGGGTCTGCCAGGTAAGAAAAGGTATAAATGAGCTGTAAGAAGGCTGTAATTATACACTGTGTGGAAACATACCACTGTCCAACCCAAGGCCATAGGTCGATGTAAAGTGAGGTAGTACCTGGACAGTAATGATTAGATCAGTGATCATTAAAGTTGTGAAACCTATACAGTTGTTAATTGACATCTCTCTCTCTCTCTCTCTCCCCCACCCTATCTGCACCAATAATCTAAACACATAAATCAACGGGTATGTTTTTCACCAAACCTACTGTTGGGACATGTGTCCCATTGATCTACAAATATTTAAACATTCAATTATTAATGTTCCTTGTTCAAATATTATCATTGCTATGAATGTAACCTGCATGCTGTTATAATGCCCACTGTGGTTCCATATATGCATGTGTTCTGTTTGCTATGCAACTGTTTCAAATCAGTTGTTTTGGGTTAATGGGAACACCCATGCATGCTGTTATAACTAATCCTGGAATGTGTTGTTCATGACTAACCAACATATGTTGTAAAACCTCAAAACCATAGCACATCTGGGAAGGCCGAGCCCAGTGGATCCGCCTGTCCTGCCTCAAATAACTGTGGCACCGGGCCCCAGCACATCTGTGATCCAACCCAGGACCTGCTCATCTGCTGGTCCTGCACCATCTTTGGGTGGAACCGCCTCAGGGGATGGGGCCTGTCCCTCCCCTGAGAGCAGGCGCAGACAGGACAGCATCACCTGTAGTCAGGTCTGGGGATTGGTGCGTAGCAAGCTTCAAAAGGAGTTCGGAGATCAGCTAAACCAGCTTGAGGGGCATGTGACACATCTTGTGGGTTAGCCTGCCCCACTGCTCAGCCCCCAGCAGACCCAGCTTTGGGGCCGTGAAGGTGCAGTGGTGACTGCCCATGGGTGGGGATCTCAATCCCACTGTATCCATTTGGGGGCTCGTGGGCATCCGATTCCCAACCACCCTTCCCGTCCAAGGTGTTTACCCCCCACTTGTGTCACATACCACCCCTGTCTACTGTCTTTTCTGTCTTGTCTGTCTTCCTACCCAACTTATCTCCCCAAATATACCTACTATCCTTCCCCAACATCCCACTCTCACCTTACAAAAAAAAAAAAAGGGAAATCTGTTCCCCCAAAAAATGTCGCCCCATAAATAACTGTCCATTTTGCACATGTTTCCACTGGACACATGTAATCTGGTCTAATTGGCTTAACAACACATTACTGTTGTCCTCACCCATCTCTCAGGGATTTGAGTGTCCAAAGTCACCTCCAAATTCTGTATAAATGCACAGCTGTTGCTGTTTCAGAAATGGACAGCTATGGACCTTCCCTACACCCATCCTGCACATCCCTAGCTATCTTTCAAATTGCTTTTCCCTCTGCATGCCCCCTTGTTCACCACTTTTCTGTCACCCATTTTTTCTTTTCTTTTAAAGAAATTAGCTCAGGGGAAAGCTGGAGTAAGCTGCAGTAAGCAGCTGTAAGCATCAGTAAGTGAGTTTATGCGATGTTAAGCGATGCCTGTACAGTTTAAGCAGTTTCCCATTTAACCATGTGTTGGCATTGCTTACCATCATGCAAACCTTCTTACAACTGCTTAAAACTGCCTTAATCACCCTGTCTCTATCTGCTACTGTTCTGCCCAGCAACAAAATAATCAGCCCTGCCAAATCTTGTACACCATAATCAGAGCAACATACCACTACACCATTAGAGCTACAATAATGAGTGCTGCTTTTTCAAATATATCATTCAGTACAGGTATAGAATAGTAGGAAACAAACACTGTGGAATCAGTCATGTTTAGTATATATAAATATACACATATAAATGTGTATGGTGATAGATAAATATGAAAAGGTATATTCATCAGATATATGGAGCTATACATATAAAACAAATATGTATAGAATATATACATATATATTGTTATATAAATATATGTACAGATATCAAAAAAATAGTATATATATATATATATATATATATATATATATATATATATATATAGATATATGCTCATAAAATGAAGTGGAGTCATACCGAGCACCATACCTCTCCACCTCTTAGTGCAAGAATTCTGAACAAAGGCGGTCAAAATGGGGGGGGGGGGACAATGGGCCATGACCAGGGATATAATGTATGTACTGCAGTTATAAATGTAGAATGTTGCTACAGTAATATAATTTGTGTCAGCATACATGTTCAGAAGGATGTGAGTTCTGAAACTGAAATGTATGCCATCATTCACTGACAGAAATCCTCATATCATCACAGTGATTTACATCAGAAATGAAAATAATGATTCTGTGGAACAGACCAGAAATATGAGAAATAATCCTGGACAGTCTGAAACAATCTGGCCAGTCAAGAGGTATGCTCAGAACCCCTTAGTGCAACAAATCTGGACCAAGCCTGACAAAGGGGGGTGTAAAGCCATGAAACTGGGAACATATCCCAAATACTGGAGTAGATAAGGTGACACAGCTGATGCAGTAATACCCTCCTGTCTGTTATAACATATATTGACTGGAATAGCCCAAGTCCAAAACGAAATTACTCCCCACTAGTTACTGACATAGATCTTCACATCATCCCACTGATGTGTCAGACATACACAACATGTATGGGGGGCCAGACAACAGTACATCTGATAAATACCGGGGCATAACATCACAGTAGGGAAACTTCGCTGAGCTGCTAGGCATGTCACCAAGTATGTCTAAACTACAGGCAGACTGACACAACACTAACCCAATTTTGCTATGGGGGAATACACAAGTAATTGTAAATATATTTTGTATATATTGTAAATATATCAGGCACTATAAGGATGTAAAATGGAACTACATTTGTTATCTTGACTGGTGCATTATATTTGTTCTCATTTTGCTTTTTGGCAACATGAGTTATTCTCCAAGCAGTTGTCAAGTCGGAATATAACGTATTTCAAGCAATGGATAACGTTTTTGAATTTTTGTAATTTATCGTAATACTCATTTGTACATTTTTTGTATGGTATTTAGGTTTGTTTTTTCCAACTACTACTGATACTATTGTTTTTTGCTACATTAACATTTTTTGATAAGGGTTAATAGCTTTGTAGCTTTTATTTGGCTTATTTTTACACTACCTATTTTAGGTATGTTTTGTCATCTATTGTATACTTCATCAACATTTAGAAATAGGGGTTGGGACTAGATCCCTAATTCATTCTTTCCGTTTGCATTACACTACACTGTTAGGACAACATAATTTTTGTTAGACTGTACAGGCATAACTGAGTTAGGCCTATATGGCCCATATGTCTGGCCTAATAAGATTTAATCTATCGACCTCAGGACATGCTTTTATTCTTTAATACTCTTTAATATTAATAATTAGGTAGGCCCATATCAACTTATTTGATTTAGGTTACAATAGATGCTTTACAGTTGTTCACATCATAGGGAATTGAAGTTACTTAATGGTCACATATATATACTATTTTGATCATCATATGCCATTCCCTGAATATTGACTAACTGATACAAGTTTTCGTGTGTGTCAACTGTCCCTTCTTGCATTTTCAGAGGGCTTTGTTTATTGGTTGCCAACACTATTTTTGTTACTGAATAATTACATTAATACAAACGGAACTTTATTGAGTTCATGCTTTTGGCTTAAGTTCAAGAAGGGTTCCTTTCTCCCCCCTTTTTTCTTCCTATATATGGTTCTTGTTTGTCTTATTTAAAGAACATTCCAACTGTCGTATTTGGGTGCTTGATATTATTCCTCAGGTTCACACATTAGCTACACATATACAGACTAAAAACATTTTATTTTGGCCTAAAAAATATACTAGTTTCAAATACAGATATAACAACTGCAGTTACGTATGTACTCATATATGTGTTGGTGTGTTTAGACACTGACACTCTCATATATGTATGGGGGCAGGATTGTGGTGGTGAACAAGTGTATAGGTACATGTACATCATCTCACCTATAATTTTTTGGTGGCACTGGGATTGCCCCCCTGATAATTGGAATAATTTTGGTTACACGTTTTTGTTTAACTTTAGGCTTACTACCATTTGACAGTTTATTGGCATATTATTGTATATCAGCCTTTATTCTATTTGGAGATCTGAATAGATTTCATATAGATCAGCTTATTGTCATGGATCTTGAACAAATACTTCAGGGCCTTTGTGCCGACAAAAATGATATTGGGGTTTTTGGTATACCCGAAGGAGATGGTCTTTCTCAACCCATGGATCCAGTTGATGGCTGTAATGATGCTTTTTATAAACTCAGCAAAGGCATGAAGAATTTGAGATCTAACATTTGGCATTTGAGGCTTTTCAAAGCCTATATGAACAACAAACAAATTATGCCTAGGGGCTTAAGAATCAAAATTCAACCTTTGGTGAGCAAGATAGATGACATCCTTAGCAAATAATGGCATTTGGCACAACAACAGGCATCTATGAATTTCGTTCAGATTTTAAGTTTGTATTATGAACGGACTATTGAAATTAATATTAAAGAAGTTGGTGATCTGTGTGGACAAGCTAAACATATGATGGTCACCCACAATTTTCTATATGCCTTAATAAACTGTCAAAGGAATTGCTTTTGTTTGAAAAACAGACTAAAGAAAAAAAGATTAAAAAAATTCAACAGAGATATTACTGACTATCAGAGGGGCCGACCCTTTGAAGCCACCAAAAATGTTAGGTTCATGGAAACTGGCCAGAGATCTGGTAGATATACTAACCCCAAAAAAAGACCTAGATCCATACTCAAGGGGTCTCACACATATAGTAGCACCTCAGGAGATGATTCTTCGACAACTGATATGGAGGGTATTTGTACTGGTGAGCCTCTGACTCCCAAAAAGACTAAAAGCCAAACACATTCTTTAAACTCAATAGGAGGAGGGGTGGGAGAAAGCATAGGAAGCACCAAGATAGATACAATCGAAGCACTTATCCAAACATTCATGACACGATAGATGACAATATTTTGAATATTTCCAAAATTGTCTTGACAGAAGATCAAAAGAAAGTGTTAAATAAAGGTTTAAACTTTGTTCCAGGGTTTTTTGTGGATGAATTTCATATTGTCAAAGATGTTAACGATTTTTGTCATAGAATCAACCTCAAATTGTTTTTTGGACCCAGGTGTGATTCTCAGAGATCCACAGAATTCAAATTCCATAAATCCAATTTTGTTCCACCTATGAATCGGAATGTGGCTATCTTTCAGCAAGCTGTACTCAAGGACATACATTTTAAACTAGATCACTTTTCACCTCTGAAACATAATTTCTCTACCCCTGAACTACAGGCTTTACAACAGCTCAGGGACAACAAAAACATTGTTATTATTCAGGCTGACAAGGGTGGGGCAATAGTAATCATGGATACAGATTATTATCTGGGGGAGGGAAATGGACAATTAGCCAACCCATCCCACTACATGAAAATGCCTATTGACCCCACCCCAAACTTTAAAAGAGAAATTGACAATTTTCTTGAGTTAGCAGTTTCGGAGGGCATTATATCAGACAGAGTTAAATCACAATTAATGGTACGGGACCCACAACAACAGATTCTTTATTTACTACCTAAGATACACAAGTGCCTGAACAAACCACCTGGTAGACCCATTGTGTCTGGTATGGGGTCATTGACAGAACCACTGTCTGAGTTTTGACTTCATACTTGAAACCACTACTAAATTTGATTCGAGCAAGGATACAAGACACCACCCAATTCTTATCCATTATAGATGATAACCAATTAGAACCTGAGTGGTTACTTTGTACATTAGATGTCAAGGCTTTATACACCAATATACCACATTGGGCTGGACTTGAGGCCCTCAAGTTTTGGTTAGATAGAGCCAAATTATATCCAGTTGGTTTCAATATGCTTTTGATTTGTATGGCGGAACATGTTTTGAATAAAAATGTTTTCTATTTTCAAGGTGAATGCTATTGGCAGTTGAAGGGTACCGCTAGGGGAGCCTCTTTTGCTCCTATATATGCAGACTTATTCATGGGCTACATTGAGGAGCAACTCATTTATGATCAAACACATAACATCTATCTTGAGGAGATGGATATTTGGCGACGTTATCTTGATGATTGTTGGTTAGTTTGCTCCGATGAAGAATATTTGGCTGAATTTGTGTCATACCTCAACCATAACAAATGGGGTATTGAATTTACTTCAACTTATCACCAAAATCAAATCAACTTTTTGGATGTAACAGTCATCAGGAACCCAGATGGTAGTTTACGAAGCAAAACATTTTGTAAATACCCGCAATACAATACTTTATTACATGCAACAAGTATGCACCCTAGCCACATCATCTGGAATATACCCAAATCCCAGTTCATCAGGATACGCAGGATTTGTTCTGCAGAAAATGACTTTAAAGAATCACAACAAGATCTAACAAACAGATTTAGAACCAGGGGATACAAGGAGCTTGACATTCAGTTGGCACGTCACTTTACAACTAATTCCACCAGAACCTCCCTTCTCAAATATTGTGACAGAAATAGGGATGCACAGGATGGAGGCTTACAGTTTATTACTACCTATGGGCGTAACATCAATTTGATTAGAAATACCATGATGAAACATTGGAACATCCTCACTGCCAATGAGGATATTGCCTCCTTAGTCAGTAACACTTGTCAATATGGTTACCGTAGAGGGAGAACACTAAGTTCATTTTTTTCACATTATAAGAGAATGGGTTCAGGTAGCATTATACATCAACAACTTACGATAACTGGTGACAAACTTTGGGGCACTTATCAATGGGGCCATTGTTCATCATGTCCATTTATATTCACATCTAAACAATTTTCCAGTAAAAACACTGACAGGATTTTTAACATGAAATTTTTTGGCAACTGTAATAGTGATTGGGTGGTATGTCTTGCGACTTGCACATGTGGTTCATTTTATGTGGGTCAGACATCACGGGCGTTGAGATTATGCATGTCGGAACATAGTAGTGACATTCGAACCAAAAGAGAAACCAACGCTCTGTTCAGGCACTACACACAAC
This sequence comes from Protopterus annectens, assembly GCF_019279795.1. Taxonomy (NCBI): domain Eukaryota; kingdom Metazoa; phylum Chordata; order Ceratodontiformes; family Protopteridae; genus Protopterus; species Protopterus annectens. The sequence goes on from NC_056739.1 coordinate 1,560,550,233, forward strand.
ATCATACTGCTAGATTTCAATTTTGCATTGTAGATAGAATTTTGGGTGATAGATCCAACAAACAGGGATGGCATTCCATTCTCAACCAAAAAGAGAAATACTGGATTATCAAGTTAGGGGCACTATTTTCTCCTGGTTTAAATGATCATTTATAACCAATTGATATATCCAATATTGAATGTATTATCATACTTATGTTTTATTACCATATTTGCTATTTGGATCATCTATTTTTTACTTGTTATTTTTTATTTTCTAGTTTGTATTTTTCCTTCCAGTTTTTCTTTCAGGCAGTATTATGGGCATGCCTAAAATCCTTTGGAAGCACCTCATTGGTCTATGGACCTTATTTAAACCTGCATTTGTGCATCATTTCCTGTTTGTACTTTTCTTGTTCCACTGAGGAAAGCCATGTTAGGCTGAAACCGGTCTGGATTATTGAATTGTTCGATATGTACTAAAACACTTAAGTTTTACCTTACTGTTGCTGTAGTTTTGTTGCTGATATATACTGAGTTTTGTGCTGGCATTTTTTCAGTTACTATAGGGATGTAACAGCACTGACCAACAGACACCAGTGTGAAAGTGCATACTCAGAACCAATCTCACCACATTCAAAGTGACATACTGGTAAGCCACATGAACAACAGAGTATATGAACTGTGTGAACAAAATAATCAGCATGCTTGCCACTCATACACTACCCCCTACATATACTGGCCCAATTCACAGTGTCATCTGATGCCTGACTGTGGTATGGGATATATGTCATTCTGCCCCTACAAACATATACAGCTGATAGAGCAGCAGAAACTGGAGCAGCATGCAAAGTCAGATAGAAAAGGACCCATGAAACTTACATCTACCCCCCGCCCTACACAGGCCAAATAACACATTCACAATACACTGCTACACAATCCTGACAGTCTGTCAACAATTGCCAGAAATACACAGTCCTCTCAACTGTATAGAATTCCACAGAATGTATAGGCTTTGTCCTAATATATAAGGCCTTCTGCACATAACATGTCTGGCAGTCTGATACATCACTGGGATGATATCTGGAATAAAGTCACTATATAATGATATACTATACCTATTCACCTCTTACAGAATGACATCTGGACAAAGTCTGACATACTTGGAGGCAGAGGCCCAAACACAGGGGCATTATTGACATATTGCTGTTATAAACTGAGAAAGATGCTGGTGTAACAGGGTTGTTGTAACGTATCTGTTCGGAGGGCTATGAAGTCAGAAACACACATGGATGTTACCATTTACTGACTGCAATCCTCAGATTATGCTACTGAATTTCCAAGGCCAAAACAATGTGTGAATAACACATCAAATATAAGAATCCAGACTCTGGCCAGTCTGAGGATGGCCCTACAGTTGAGAGTTATGTCAACCACATAACACTATCAGACTTAAATTCACACAGAGCAGCCATATTCACACAACCCCTGTCAAACTAGCATTACTTCAACTGTATAACAGCAATACTTACATTCTGTCCCAATGTCTGGAACATTCTCCCCCAGTTTGTTGGGCTGTCTCCACAGTGTTTGTTGTAAAAGGTATTTCCAACTATCCTCTGTGATGCTGTTTGTCACACACCTCCATGAAGTCCTCCTCACAGGCAAGGAAAAGGGGCAATGCCCACATGAAGTACTCAGTTATAGGAGTGTGTTTCCATGCTCTTGGGTAGGGGAATGATACCACAGCTGTTCTACATGCAATTAGCAAGGGGAGACTCCAAATGGTGTGCAGGCCATCAGCTGCTTATGAGCATTACCTACTAAAGGCAAGCTGCTGCCTATACAAAACAGATGTATATCCTACATGTGTCTCACATAGATACACACACACACACACACACACACACACACACACACACACACACACACACACACACACACACACACACACACACACACTGAAACTGATGGATTATACCAACTGAATCGAAAAAAAATACAGGTATGTCAAACAATTAAGCATGTAATGGAATGTAGTAAGGGGTATGTAAACATGGAAAATAGGAAGTTCAAACAATATTACGTCTCAACAACACACACTGTACTGATATATTGCTGAGCAGAATCTATGGCCATAGCATCTGTGTCTGCAGTGACATAGAACACAGCTCAGGCCTCGAGTCACCCCAGGAAAGGATAGCTCACATATGACCACTACTGGAGTGTGTGTTGCACAATACTGACTGTGACACTGCTAAGCCAGCTACTGGGATGTTGCAGATATCCATATGTTAATTGTCAATACAAATATATTATACATGTTTGTCTCAGACATCTGATGGACTTATACAGGGTATTTGCATACTGAAATACTGTCGCAGCTGTGTGTGTGTGTTAAACTGCATGTGATATACTGAGCTCACACCATTCACCTGTCAAGTGTTATGCTCACTGACCGTATGTGTGCCTCATATTCATAGTTATGTCATCAAGAGTTGTGTTATGTCTGGCAAATAATTGCAAACCTGTGAACACTGACATTACAACATCACCTTCTCTTTCTTTTGGCTGTAGCCATTAGTGGTCGCTCCAGCAGATCATCTGTCTCCATGTCTTCCAGTCCTCTGCATCTTGCTGTGTCACACCAACCACCTGCATGTGTGCTATCACCACATACACACACCTTATCTCAGGTCTTCCTCTTTTCCTCTTACCTAGCAGCCTCATCCTTTCACAAATATACTCAGCATACACCCTTATCACATGTCCAAACCAACATAATCCTGCCACTTTCTGGCTTTGTCCCCATGCTGTCCAACCTGGCCTGACCCCCTAACATACATATTACTAATTCTGTCCACCCTCGTCACACCCAGTGCAAATCTTAACATCATTAACTCTGCTACTTCCAGCTCTGACTTGTGCCTCTATCACTTTCAATGGTACTTGTCTGTCACAAATCACAGCTGACACTCTTCTCCACTACCCACATCCTGCCCATACTCTCATCTTCACCTCTCCCCCACAGTCGCCATTACTCTGAACTGTTGTTCCCAAGTATTTAAACCTATCCACCTTTGAAAACTGTACTCCCTGCATCCTCACCATTCCTCTATCCTCCCTCCCATTCACACACATATATTCCATCTTAGTCCTGCTGACCATCATTCCTCCCCTCTACAGACCATACCTCCACCTCTTCAGGGTCTCCTCAACCTGTTCCCTACTATCACTACAGACCACAATGTTATCTGCAAACAGCACAGTCTATGGGGACTCTGATCATGTCTGTTAATTTGTCCATTGCCATTGCAAATAAGAAAGGGCTTATAGCTGATCCTTGATGTACTCCCACCTCCACCTTAAACACACCTGTCACTCCCAATGCAGAACTCACTGCTATCACACTAGCCTTATGCATATCCTGTAGTATTCTTACGGATTACTCTGCCACTCCTGACCACCTCATACAATACTACAACTCCTCTCTGGCATCCTGCCATATGCTGTCCCTAAGTCCACAAAGACACAATGCAGCTACTTCCAACCATCTCTTTATGTCCCTATCAACACTCGCAGAGCAAACATCGCATCTGTATTGCTGTTTCCTGGCATGAAACTATGCTGGTGATCAGTAATCCTCACCTCCCTACTTAACCTAGCTTCCACCACCCTTTACCATTACCTCGTGCAGTTACTACAGCTCTGCACACCACCCTTATTCTCATAACCATTACCCAAACACATTTTATCCACTCATCATGCATCCTCTCACTTTCCAAAATTACAGTAAACAATTTGGTTAAAAAGACCACTGCCATTTGTCCTAAACACCTCCATGCTTCCACAGGTATGTCATCTGGACCAATAGCCTTTTCATTCTTAAACCTCTTCATAGCTATCCTTACTTCCCCCTTGATAATCTGTTGCATGTCCTGATTTACCATACCCACATCATCCAACCTGCTCTCTCTCACATTTTCTTCATTCAACAGCCCATCAAAGTACGGTTTCCACCTGCTTGACACACTCTCCTCACTTGTGAGTACACTTCCACCATTATCCTTTATCAGCCTTATTTGCTGCACATCCTTCCTAGCTACATGCCTCTGTCTAGCCAATTGGTACAGGTCCTATTCTCCATCCTTGGTGTCCAGCCTTACATACAACCCTTCAGATGCCCCATTGTCAGCCTTTGCCACCATGCTGTTTGCCACGCACCCCATCTGCCAATACACCTGTCTATTTTCTTCATCTTTATGACAATCCCACTTCTCCTTGGCCAACCTCTTTCTCTGTATACTCCCCTATACTTCCTGATGCCACCATCAGGTCTCCTTGTCCTCCTTCCTCTGTGCAGATGTCACACCAAGCCCCGTTCTACTCATCTCCCTTACTAGCTCAGATGTAGCTTCCCAGATATTTGCTAAGCCTTCACTGCCACCCACTGCCTGTCTTAACACTTCCCTGAACTCAACCTCATAATCGCCCTTTCTCAGTATCCACCATAGGTTCATAGGTAGATACTAGGCTATCTGCCCTAGGGCATTTATAAGCCTAGCCAGAGTGTATTTGGCTTCTGCCTCCCTATTAGATTAGCCTACTGTGCCTCTGTAAAGTAGGTCACAGAAGGTACCCTTTTAAGATTAGTTTACTGTGCCTCTGTCTAGCAGATACACTGGGGAGATCACAGGGGAGAATTTGCGATTTCCCATCCACGCGTCCAAATTTTGCTTGAAGAGGGTCAGCGAGGAGCTATGTCTAACATGAATTGGGATTCTATTCCAGAGTGAGGGGAGCCTCTGGGAAATGAATATGTCCCTCCAGCATGTCCTATTTATTTTTGTGCTGAGGTTTAGGTCCCTGGAGCATGTAGCTCTAAGGGACTTGGATTTTTTTGAGGTGGAGCATGCCCATTAATTCTGGGTTTGACATGGCTTTGTACATCAGGCATAGATCACCTCTGAGTAGGTGGTAAGCAACTGAGTAGAGCTGGAGTTTCTTTAGTTGAGCTGCATAGGACATCTGTTTGTAGCCCATGATCCTCTTGGTGAGGTACTTTTGGGGTCTCTCCAGTTGCTGCAGGTGTCGGGTAAGGTACATTCCAAAAGGGGCATTGTATTCAATTATGGGCCTGATGAGTGATGAGTAGAGGGGCACAATGACCTCTCTTGATCTAGATGCGAACCCTTTTGTGATAAGGTGGGCTATATAGAAGGTCTTTCTAACCACTTTGGCAACGTGATTATCAAAGGAGAGATTACTATCTACGTTGGTCCCCAAATCTCTAATTACTTCTTCCATACTTAATGGATTACCACCTATGTGGTAATTTGTGGACACCTTGTTTTTCCCAAAGGGGATGACTATGCACTTTTTAGCATTTAGCTTAAGGCCGTGGCTCTGGCACCAAGCATCCATCTCTGTGAGACCCTTTTGGAGGATGCTTGTGTCAGCTGGAGATTTGATTATGGCCCCCCAGTTTGCAGTCATCTGTGAACTTTGTCAGCCATAATCCCCCTGTGTTAGCCTGAACCTCAGAGAAGTATATACCGAACAAGAGAGGTCCCAGAATTGAGCCCTGTGGGATGCCACTTGTAACTGGCTTGGATTCGGACATGGCACCTGCGATTCTGACCATGTGGGTTCTATCTCTGAGCCAGTTTGCAACCCATCTTGTGATATAGGGGTTGATATTTAAGCTGGTAAGCTTATTTATGATACCCGAGTGGGGTATTGTGCCGAAGGCTTTTGCGAGGTCCAGGTAGGCTGTGTGGACTACCTTGCCCTCATCTATGGCTTTGGCAACTGTTTCAAAGAAATCAACTAGGTTTAAGAGGCAAGATCTGCCCTTTACAAAGCCAAATTGGGTAGGGTCCAGTGTCTGGAGGCTCCCAATGTCTTTGTTTATGAGTTCCATGATGATACGCTCCATAGCTTTACAGACCAGACTAGTCAGGCTTATGGGGAGATAGTTTCCGGGGTCCGTTGTGGCACCATGTTTGTGGAGTGGGACCACTGTAGCTGTACGCCATTCTTTGGGTACATATCCTGTAGTAAGGCTAAGTTTGAACAGTGACTTAATGTGAGGGTTCAGTTCTTCTTGGAGCTCATGTAAGACACAGCCTGGGACACCGTCTGGTCCCATAGATGTTGTGTTTTTTTGCTTTGGAGAGGGCAGCTTTCACCTGTGCATCTGTGATGTCAGGGAGGTTACATTCAGTTGGGATAGGCATTTTGTCCTTTGGGGGGGAAGGGGGGGAGAAGTTTGTGCTGAATCTGTCTGCCAAGATGTTGGCTATGTCTGTAGGTTCGGTATATTTTGTACCGCTATGCAACAATTCAGAGCATATCTGGGAGTTTCCGCCCATGTTCCTGACATAACTAAAGAAGGCCTTGTGATTATCTTTAGTGTCTAGGGCAATTTTTCTTTCGAAACTGGCCTTTGATGATTTTATGAGGGATCGAAGTTTCTTGCTAATACTGATCAGAGATGCCTTCCCTTTTTGGGATTTTGCTCTGTCATGTAGTTGTATCAACCCTTCAGATGCCCCATCTGGTGCTGCCCTTACACTCCTCCCCCTCTTCTTGATCACCAATGTCATCCCACAGACCAACAGTCCTTGCTGCCTAACTACACTTTCCCCTGTCACCATTTTACAGTTACCAATCCCCTTCAAACAGGCCCACCTGCATAGGAGATAATGCACCTGTGTGCATCTTCCTCCACTCTTGTATGTTACCCTATGCCCCTCAGTCTTGTAAAACTATATATTTACCACAGTCATGTCCAACCTCTGTTAAAAACTCCACCACCATCTCACATTCTGCATTCCTTTGCTTAACACCATACCTACCCATCACTTCTGCATCCCCTCTGTCCCCTTCAACAACATGCCCATTGAACTCTGCTCCAATCACCACTTTCTTACCCTTGGGTACACTCATCACCACTTCATCCAACCACACCAAAGTACATCTGTCTCATCCATCACACACACAATTAGCAGAGCATATACACTAACTGTCATCATTACACCATCAGTTCCCAGCCTCCTAAACATCACTCTACCCGACACTCTTACCACCTCCATAAACACTCTTGGAATAATGTTCCTTCAGGTTGACTCCTACACCAGTTCCCCTCCCATACACACCATGATACAACTATTTGTACCCGACTCTGATACACATAGCTGTACGCCCCTTCCATCTGGTCTCTGGCATACACAATATATCCACCTTTCCTCTGTCCAGCATATCAGCTAGCTCTATCGCCATACCAGTCATACTCACAACATTAACAGTTACTATCCTCACTACCACACACCTAGCCTTTTTCCTCTCTGCCTGCCATATGAGCATAAGACATCCTCCAGGGTATGTCTGTAAATGCAAAGGCTACTGTACTATCAAATGACATACATGTGTTACAGCAATATGAAGAAAGTGTCACTAATTGTGACCATAGCCCACCATGTATGTGAGGTGTTCTCCAGTTGTCCTGCCCTAACAGGTTGACATGAGTGACTGAGTAGCAATACTGTAATTACAGTGTTCCATACTCACATAGAACAGAAATGTATAGCAGGTATTACTTGTGCATATGCATGCATGGGTGGGTGTACCTGGCTGCCTCATAACAGTTGACATGGGATGCAAAATGTCAGGTAAATAAGCTGTACATGTTGTACATGTGTGTAACCTTAGTTTTTGTGCATCCAACAGAGTTACACTTCTATAGCTACTGGTTGTGGCATTGCCCTGACACAGACATGGGTAGTATAATAAGCATGAATATCACATTGAAATTGTAGAGGTGGCCAGCTGTGTTCTGACCCTATGTTTATGCCTACTGCAAACAGATATATTACCACCCACATAGCTGTATGGCCTCAGCAATACCTTACTTGTAAAACCTGTTTCCACCAAAGTAGAGTAAACTTCTTTGCTAGACAGCAGCAATGCACAAAGCACATAATGTGATGCTATATTGGCTGTACAGGGCAAAGTAGGAACAGACACCAACTGGGTAGCATGTCAACCTTTGTATGAATGAGCATATTAGATCACAGGTGGATTACTGTAAGGCTAACTATAAGTACAACTTGGATACATCCACTAAGAGCAATCACAAGGCCATCTTCACATATGTCTGCAGTCTCAGAGGCAACAACCCAATCCACCCTGTAATGGTAGTCAATCACAGCACATACACACACACCATAGCTACAGCCAACCTGCTGCAGACAGGTTTAGGGCAAACATCACCCCCCTGGATCACCATCAGTATAGGTGGATATGCACAGCACACACACCCCTCCCCATATCATCATCATGGATCAGATGCAAACTTCCTAGTCCCATTGGGGCCTGATAACATTCCTGTCTGCATCCTACATGAATCCAGGCATATGCTTCCAGCTCCATTACACACTGTATGCAAGCTAAACCTGAGCACCATTGACATCCCATCTGCAAGGAACATGACCACTGTCATCCCTCTACACAAACACGAATGATGAATGGTGGTTTATGCAATGTACTACCCTCATTTGGGGGAACATGACACATCAGGACCAAGAGTACAATGCATGTTCATACAGAGCTGCTAGGTACAAGGGTATGATGTGTTTGTAAGTGGTGGCTAATAATAGTCAATATTCATGTGCTGGCTCTGTAAAGAACTCTGTTCAATGTCTGAGGTCCTGTGATGTGTTTCTCTGTTTATGTCTTCAAGTGCCATACATTGGCAACTGCCTTAAACCAATGCAGAGACAGCAGCCATCACAGAAGCTGTAACCTTAAACTATGCTGTCCTTTCTGGCTATTGCCAGCAATATCTGCAGGAGCTGACTGTCCTGTGGGATGAGATTATCCACAGAGTGAACATCTTGAGCCACCATGGATGCACATACAATCAGATCAGGCATAGAGCTACTGACCTGATACATCATGCCCAGCAAAGAGCTGCTGCAGTAGTGAGGGACTGTACTGCTACCGGTGGGGTGCCAGCCACACAGGCCCCACTTACAGTGACAGAGGAGCTCCTTGCCAACCTTGCAGTAGCCCCCACAGAAACTCAAACACAGGAAACAGCAGTCATGGAGGTGGGTGGCACCCAAGCAACAGGTGAGGAGCATCCAAGTAAGGCCAAAGTGCACATCAATGTAATGAGGTAGCATTTAAACTGTCTTCTATAGAGAACCTTGATGCATATGTCAGTGCAAAATGGATTAGTGCATGGGGTGTAGTAATGCACACAAGTGCACATCTATGGTGAAAGACAGAAAATTGTGTAATATCATAGTGTCTATTGTACCTGTGCAGAAACGTAGCATTCATCCTGTACCAATGCCTAATGTGAATTTGCTGACAATACCTCTCCCTCACAGCTACATAGGTTCCTCTGGTCTGCACATGGGACAGCAGCCTAAACCCAGTAAGTACGGGGCTTTCCTGTTGTGGCTCACTAGTACACCAGGCATGCTAAAGTTAATGCATGTGACCATGCACACAACTGTCAAACTCAGCCATTTGGCAATATCTGCATGTTCACTTGTGGTGGTGTTACTGCACTGTGGTCATCACATGGACCTATTTGCAGCAGATGTCACATATCTGTAGCATACCTCACAGCCTGTCATTGCAGGACATCTGGACAAAGACTGACAAAATGGGGGGTCACAGGCCCAAAACTAGGGTCATATTGTATAAATTAGTGCTATACAGGGCATATAAATGGTGTATACACCTGTTAGAATGCCAGGTATTTCCAATATACAAAAATGAGAGCACAATAAACAAGTTCAAAATACTGCCAACCTTTCATGTGACCTATAATCTGTACAATTCAATTGTAAAGCAAACAAATGTGCTAGGGGAACAATAATGATACATAATAATAGTACAACCTAGATGCATATGCGTACACAGGCTGAAGCTGGCACTGTGTTGATGCAGCTTTTGATATAACTACAGCAGTACATCTTATTGGGTACATAACTGTCAGCAATTACAGAGACTCTTTGATTAACAGCAAATAATGGTCAGCTGTCCTTCCAGGATTATCCTAACATATACCCAGTTTATGTTACACAAACAGTCATGGATCGCATAGAGCTGACGAAGTTGCTAAGGGACCACATGTTTGAGATGTATCATCCTGGGGAAGGGTACCAAAACATTTCCACAGCATTGCACATACCATGGAACAAAGTGCAGACAGACATCAAAAGGTGGTGAAAATATGGGGCTACAGTGACATTGTGAAGGAGTGGACATCTCACCAAAGTCTATGAGAATACAAGACCAAAACTAGCCAGGGAGGCTGCCAGGAGCCCTACAGCAACAGCGAAGGAGTAGCAGGAATCTCCAGCAAGTAATGGGTGTGTACTACATGTCACAATAATCTTCCATGCTCTCCATATGCCCTGCCTATAGGTAAGGGTTGGAAGATGGCAGGCTTTCCTCACACAAAACAATATCCAGGCCTGGTGAAAGTCTGGAAGCAATACATCAGGTCTCCAAAAGCAAGTGGGAAAATGTGTTATGGTAATATGAGATCATGGTTGAACTCTTTGGCCACAATTCTGACAGGTATGTTTGGCACAATAACACCACTGCACATCACCAGAACAACACCACCCCCCACAGTGAAGCATGGTGATGGCAGTGTCCTGCTTTGGGGTTGCTGTACACAAGTTGGAACTGGGGCTGTAGCCAAGTTAGAGGGGATTATAAACAGTTCCAAACACCAGTCCCTTGTGGCTCCAAAATGTTCTGGTATCTGCCGCATAGCTGTGGATGGTGAGGAATTCCACCTTTCCACACAACAATGGTCCAAACCATACATCCAAATCAACAAAAGGATGGCTTTACCAGTACACATGCAGCATTCTGCACTGGCTGAGTCAGAGCCCACACCTACATCCAATGGGATATATGCAGGGTGACCTGAAGAGGGCAGTGCACAGGGGATGCCCTTGCGATCTGACATAGTTGGAGGTGTTTTGTAATGGAGATTGTTCAAACATTGGCAAGTCAAGATGTGCCATGCTGATAGACACTTTCCCAAGAGGACTGAGTGCTGTGATTAAGTCAAAAGGTGCTTTAGCAGAGTATTACTTTAAGGGTTTGGACACTCATGCAACCAGCCTGTTGTACCTATTTCATTTACCAGATGTTACCTGTAACTGATGTGTATGTTCTTCAGTTGGATTGCACAGGGTATATGTCATATGAAATGATGTCAATGTTATGACCTGATTTTTGAGCTCTCATGTGATATATCACAAAAACCTGGCATGTTAACAAGTATGTGTACACTTACTATATCTACTATAAGCTTGGGAAGTTGCTTGAGTAACTGGCTTGGTTTTAACATACATGTACTGCAGGCTATGCAGTCTGCACATCAAATTAGGACATTAATTAGTGGCACTAATCCACAGATCAACCCAGTAATGTATCAGACAAATGCAGGAGTTATGAGGAATAGACCAAACATATGCGCCACACATGTAGACATTCAGTAAAACCCTGTACAGTTGGGAGGTATGTCCTGTAGGAGTTGCCACAGTGCTATACAGGTGAACAGAAATAATTTACATGGGTGCAGTGTGTGCTAGGTGAATAGCCATCACCTACTGACACCACTCACATATCCCAGAGGTGTATATTAGTAGTAATGGTAGTTAGAAAAGGCTGCACCGCATGATGCTGAGGGTCTATGCAGAGTGTGCATGTTCTTGTCTGACTGTGTGTAGTGAATGCCCCCAGTCAGCTAATGTGAGGTCTGTGTAATGCCTTTGAGGCACCTCACCTGTATATGTGTGTGTGTGTGTGTGTGTGTGTGTGTGTGTGTGTGTGTGTGTGTGTGTGTGTGTGTGTGTGTGTGTGTGTGTGTGTACCTGCAAACCTTATAGTGTAGGTAGTAATTTACATATGTTGTTTTTCCCTCACAGGTGGACATAGTGGCTGTGGTCCCTCCTGCTCTAATACTGATGTCAGTATCTCTGCAGACTCTGACAATGATGATACTTATATTGAGGCACAGGTGGGGTTGTCAGAGGCTGAATCTGTGCCATTGGTTGGCATCCCACTATTGTCAACCCCATCCCTGCACACAGTTACAATGCCCACACATACTCCATCACCAGTGGCCAGAGATAATGGACAGTTGGTGGGTGGGGGCATGGAACAGTCTACTGTGGTGACTACGGCAATTGATGGTGCAGGCACTAGCCATAGCCAGAGTGCTGGTGGGGTCCCAAACAGACAGATGGGCAGGGGTGTTAGGAGGAGGATTGCAGCCCGTCATGCCCCTGTTGCAAGTGCCACAGCAGCAGTCACCAGATGTATGTTGTGGGCCATCCTGGGGTCACAGGCACATAATGAGCATAATTCCAGAAATATATGCAAGGTCATGGATGACCACGTCCCTGGTGTCCTTGGTGATATTCATGAACTCACTGCAGCCATCTGTGAGCATACTGAGGTTATGGATAGATGTTGGGGGAGACCTTGGCACTCTTTGACCATGGAATATCTGTGCTTCAGCATTTGGTGGACGATGGCCAGCAACCATATGGATATAGGGCAGCACCACGATCAGCTGAGGGTCTAGGTGGCCATGCACCATCACGTTCCTATATTGGCAGTACCACCAGCACTATTGAAGGGGGTGTGCTGTCCACTCCACGATGCAGCAGGCTATGGGCACATGATCCTGGGTGGTCCCAACAGGGATATGGATCCAGCAGGCAGCAGTCACCATCAGTGAGTAGTACTGCATCTGAACTCGGCCCTGGTGGAGCCGGTGATACCCTTGGCAGGTCCAGTTCCTGTGTCCATTGCCAGAAATGGTGAACTGTATACATTGCCATTTACAGCCCACAGTTGTCCAAAATACCACTTTTTAGGGTGCCCACATGGCATGACTGCATGCATAAAAAGACACACACATCACCATCAGGCAAGTCTCCTACACACACACACACACACACACACACACACACACACACACACACACACACACACACACACACACACACACACACACACACTAGCCCTGCAAAGCCCATTTAATGAACAGCTCCCCAAATGCACACACATGATGTCAACCGTATGGCCCAGCCTAAGCTTCTGGCAAACCCACACAACACCCTGTGTAATATAATGATACCTGTGCCACATCCATATCATCGATGCAGGGAAATGCTAATATGACTCTGATGTCCAGGGTGACTTTAATAGAGTGTATCCATTTAGTGCTGTGTAAGGTGCAGTCATCTGGCATTTGTAATGGGTGCACATCAGAGTGTGTGTGTTTACCTTTTCAACCATGATGCATTATTGGTGTTAGTAACACTAACCAAATGTGTTCTCACATGCTGTGTTCTGTTTGTGTTCCATGTGCCTGTGTGTCAGCAGGATGTGGCCCTGCAGACATCACCAAAGAGGGGTATGGCAGTCTTGTAACACATCAACCATATCATTGTTGAGGTACAGCTGTATCTGCACACATTTTCCAGGTCTGTGTAACAGTTCTTGCATGTGCCTCACAGCTTATAGGACTGAGGGGTTGTATCTCAGTCTATGGTGGTTGACATCAGCTCTAGTATAGTGGACAATGGTAAGTGTGGTTGCTGGAACACACCTCAGATTGCTAATGCCCTCAACCCCAGAGGATATTGTGCTGACCAAACACACAGAGAATACTGTTCACACACACACACACACACACACACACACACACACACACACACACACACACACACACACACACACACACACACACACACACTCACTTGCCAGTACTGACATTAGCAGACCAACCTACCTTGTTAGTCGTACCATACTATTCCATACTGTTCCAAATGACTTATAGGGCTGATAAGTGTCTACAGATACCACTACAGTTGATGTGAACAGCGGACTTCATACAGTAGACCTAGGAATGTGTACTGTGAGTACCATGGCATAAAATATAAAACCATGCCCATCCAATGGATGTCGCTCTCACACAAGCAAGCACACACAAGATACTCTTCTCTCACACACATTTACCAGGCCTGAGATTAGAACCCCTACATATCTATTTATTGTTACTAGATTGTTACGCATTTATCACATGTGCCACTGAGGTTATAGGGTGACACTTGTCCAAAGGTACTTCTAAGGTGAGGGACATCACCAGGCCTTGGAAATTATGACAATGGGTGATGTACTGGGTGAGAGAGGCCACAAAATACTGTAACCTACACATATACAAACTTACACACAATATTACACACAAACACACACACACTTGCCAGGACTCATATTAGAACCCCTAACTATGTAGTTATTGGTATTATAGTGTCATGCAGTTACCGTACACACCACAGAACTTATAGGTTGGGGAGTGTCCCAAGGTACCTATATATTAAATAACATCTGCAGCACTTGTAAGGTATGGCAATGGTAGTTGTGGTAGTTGTACTGGATGAGACGGGCCACCAACTACTTTCACCCACATGCTTACACACTCACAAACACTTTTATACACACTAATGCACACACACATTTGATAGTACTGAGATCAATAGGTTCAAATATTCATAGGTGTGTACACAGCAAATGGCCATGGAGACTTTACAAAGCTAGCTCATGGGAATACACTGGCATCATGCCAGCTGACAATACTCCCCAGTGTTTCTACTGAGTATAGTCACTGGAGTGATCCCCAGGGTGGGTATTCTATTCCCCATCCACTCCTCCTGATTTCTGTTGAAGAGGGCCAGTGATGTGCTTTGTTTGACATATATGTGATGTCTATTCCATAGCGTGGTCAGTCTCTGGGTTGTGAACCTGCCCCTCCAGCATGTCCTGTTGATTGTGAGGATGGGGTTGATGTATCTGGGGCATGTTGTGTGGACAGATTGGTTTCTTTGGATGTAGCATTCCTGACAGGGTAGGGTTAGACTTGGCTGTGTATGTCAAGCAGAGATTGCACCTAAGTAGCTAATATGAGACAGAGATTCATTGCAGTTGTTGGAGTCTGTCCATATGGAGCAAGTGTGTAGTACCTAAGATCCTCTTTATGAGGTACATTTTCAGCCTCTTCTGTTGCTGCTGGGGTCCAGTGGGGTACATGGCAAATGGGGCATAGTGCAAATTGATTGGCCTACTAAGGGGAGAGTACAGAGAACACTGTCCTTTACTTCCTGGATTCATCACCCTTAGTCAGGAGAAGTGACACATGGAAGGACTTTTGGAAGACAGTGGCACTGTGATGGTCACCAGAGAACTCACTGTCAACCTGTGTTCCCAGTTCCATTATACCAACATCCATGTTCAGTGGACTACCATCAATGTATTACTTTATGGGAACCATGTTGTACACAAAGCGGATGGCGGCTCATCATCTGGCATTGAGCTTATGTCCAGGGTTCTGTCAACAGTCATAGGTCTCAGAGAGGTCTTTGTGAAAGATGGCAACCTCACATGGGGGGTAATAATAGCACCCATCTTATAGTCATCTGCAAACATTGTCAGACAGGGCACCTTTGTATTGGGCTGGTCCTCAGAGGTGTGGATCCCAAACATGAAGGGACCCAGGTACACAACCTGTGGGATTCCACTCATGACTGTTCAGCAGTCTGACATGGAATCCGCTGCTTTCACACTGTGGGTTCTATCTGTGAGCCGGTTTGCAGGCCACCCACTTGATGTAGGGGTTGCTGCCTGTGTGTGTTTGTGTATGATTCCTGAGTGGGGAGTGATATTCAAGGATTAGATGGGTTGCCTATCTTTTTATCTATTCCATACTGTCACATAGTTATTGCACATGGCACAATGTTTATAGAGCTGCAGAGTGAGTACAAGTCCCTCTACAGTAGATGGCAGCTGTGAGCCTTGTAATGTGGACACTGGGAAAAATACTGGGTGGGCAAAAGCAAAAAGTAGCAAAACCCACCCCCCAATGGATATGGCTCTCACACAAACACAACCCCTCCCACAGACAGGATACTGTTCCTACAGACACATACACACACACACACACACACACACACACACACACACACACACACACACACACACACACATGCATGCATGCATACACTTGCCAGGACTGAGATTAGACACTCTACTTATCTATTTATTGCTACTACAGTGTTACACATTTATTGCATGTGCCACAAAGCTTATAGTGTGAAGATTGTCCAAGGTACTTCTAAGGTGAGGAACATCACCAACCCTTGTAAAGTATGGCAATGGGTGATGTACTGGGTAAGAGAGGCCACAAAATACTTTAAACTGCACATATGCACACACACATTTGCCAGAATTGGGATTAGAACTCTTACCTAACTAGTTATTTGTACTATAGTGTTACAAAGATACCGCACATGCCACAGAGCTTATAGGGTTGAGGCCTGACAAAAGGGACTTCTAAGGTGACTGTTAATTGCAGTACTGCTAAAGTATGGAGAGAGGAAGTGGTTTGAATGAACACAAAATCTTTAACTTATAAATACACACACACTTTTACATTTGCCAGGATTGAGATTAGAACTTCTACCAAACTAGTTATTTTGTACTAGAGTGTTACAGAGTTATCACAAGTACCACAGAGCTTATAGGGCTTAGGTTTGATGAAAGGGACTTCTAAGGTGACTGTTATTTGCAGGACTGCTAAAGTAGGGCAATGGGAAGTGTACTGGGTTTCACACACACACACACACACACACACACACACACACACACACACACACACACACACACACACACACACACACACACACACACACACACACACACACACACACACACACTTTTATATTTCCAGGACTGAGATTAGAACTCCTACCTAAGTAGTTATTTGTGCTATAGTGTTACACAGTTATCACATGTGCCACAGAGCTTATAGTGCTGAGCCTTGACAAAAGAGACTTCTAAGATGACTGATATCTGCAGGACTACTAAAGTAGGGCAATTGGAAGTGTACCGGGTTTGAAATGACCCAAAATCTTTAACTTATAAACACACACACACACACACACACACACACACACACACACACACACACACACACACACACACACACACACACACACACACACACACACACACACTTACATTTGGCAGGACTGAGATTAGAACTCCTACCTAACTAGTTATTTGTACTGTAGTGTTGCAGTTATCACATGTGCCACAGACCTTATAGAGCTAAGGCCTGATGAAAGGGACTTCTATGGTGACAGACATCTTCAGGACTGCTAAAGTAGGGCAATGGGAAGTGCACTGGGTGGGGAAGGCCTGTTAATTCCTAGATCCTACTGACAATTTAAGTGTATGAACATGCCCAGTGTGACCTTCTATAGTAAATGTGGGAATCCATTCTAGGCATTATTGTACTACAGTCCAGTTTGTTTTGTGCTACAGCCATACCTCTCAACCTGTTGGTGCAGGATATCTGTAGATAGCCTATCAAAATGAGGTTACAATGGGCCATACGGTGATTGTGACTATTTCTCTCAGTAATGTATGGGCTGCTAGGGTTACAGGGTTTGTTTTAGCAGACACCTGACATATATGACATTTGACATTGTCATGTATTGTTTCAGTACCTCATGACATACCTCCTCAGATCATCACAGTGATTTACCAGAGTAATACAGGATGGATGATGCACACAACAATATTATGGGCCAAATGCTATGCATTCTTGCACAATCCATCCTTTTGAGAGGTATGCCTCCAACCAGTTGACTGCCAGATCTGTGGAAACCATCCAGAACCTTGGTGATATATTACAATTGTGGAATCTCTGTGCATTTCTGTTCTGGTATGGCCTGATTTCCAGTCCACGGTTGGGTAATATACGTCAGGCAGGATTAGGGTAACAGGCAGACTCCAGATAAATTTGTAGGAGATAAGATATGTGGAGGAGGGCTGGGTCAGATATGTTGGCCTATAGCTACCAGTACTTTGCATAGGGGTTTTCTCAATGGTTGATTTCACTTGGTGGGTCTTGTGTATGTCAAACTGTTTGACCAGCCTGGAGGTGTGTGTGTCTCACATATATGTATGCCCACCTCATTTTGCTTGGCTGGTCACATTTTGGGGTCAGGATGCTGCATAGGGTGAGTGATCAGGGAAGGGTGTGTTACTGACTTACCTTGTGCCTGAGGCAGTTTTGAGGATGGTGCTTGAGAGCTGACTATGTCGGATACACTTAATACACTGCCTATACATGGTAAGGTATAGGAGGTGTGATGTTTGACATCCATTTTACTGTGTGTGTGAGTTAGAGAGAGAGATCAGTCCCTCGGGCCCTACAGTGTCAGTGCATGTGCTATGCATTGTCTCTTTGCCAAGGACAGGGCATATTGGGCATGCCTCCGTCTGTCTACAGGGGCAGGCTCAGGATGTTCCTCCTCTGAGTCCCTCTGTGCCTGTGGAGACCTTGGCAATGGTGGGGGGGGTCTGTGTGGCCCTTCCCTGTTTTGTTTCTGCTACAGCTGTTTCTGCAGGTTCATATTGTGTAGCATGGAACATATTATGAAAATGTGTGCACATGTGGCTGGAGTATACTGCAAGGCTACATCGGATATGTCAAGACAGCAGAACCGTGACTTGAGCATCCCAAACACATGCTCTATAATGATCCTGGTTTGTGCGTGTGCCTCATTATGGTGTTCTTGTGTGGGTGTGTGTGCATTTCTGATGGGTGTCATCAGCCATGGCTCCAGTGCATAGCCAGCATCCCCCACCAGATGGCCAAATGGGATGTCCCCACTGGCAAATGCCTGGTACAGCTGTGATGAATGCTAGATATGGGAGTCATGATAGCTTCCAGGGCTGCCAGCACACACATTCATGATAATGCCCTGCACATCACACATGACCTGGCAGTTAATGGAGTGGAACCCCTTGTGGTTTAGGTAGACCTTGCCCTGGTAATCAGGTGGTGGTTTGATGTAGATGTGCCTGCAGTCTATGGCACACAGTACCTGTATATATTCTGCTACATGGTGGAAGAGATGCATATTGCTGGTCCTCATGGATGCTGGGGAAGTAAATGTCCTCAGTGGCATGTGGTTGCATGGCATCCAGGAACTGGTGGAGTATCCTGGACTCAGATGCCTGTGAGACCCCCATAATATCCCCAATTGGTCTTTGGAAAATACCTGTAGCTAGTATTCTTAAGGCTACACATACCTTGGTATCCACTGGGATGGGTTCCCCTCTGTTGGCTCTGGGTCTGAGGTGAGGTTTCACAGCTCAACAAGTTGCTGAAGTATGTCCCTGTCCAGCCTGTAGTGCTCTACTATCTCCAGATCATGTAGCCCCTGGTAGGTTACCCTGGGTCTGAACACTCTTCTACTCCTCCTCAGTATGAGTTGGTTGTCAGCATTATCCTCCTCAGCACTCTTGGCCTGTTACACATATTGATAGATCAATGTGACAGCAGTCTCTAACATTTTTTTCTAGTTTTGTCAGTTAAAATTCCCCAGTATGTGTACACCTATGGTGCAGAGTTTGTGGGAAAAACCAGACTAGTAGGTGTTTGCATAGTTTATAGTGGTGTGCTGCAGATGCTGCTTGTGTGATTGGCTGACTTTGAGACATTCCACCTGCCAACTAGTTTACTTGTATGTAAGTTTCTGTATTTTGCTATTTCCTTTTTTTTTTCTTTTCTCCCTTCCCATCTCTGCCCCTTTTAAGCCCCAAGGAGTGGCGCGCAAACCTGCTGCCTAAATGTAAACAGTGCTGCTATTTCCATTTTGTTTGTTTGTTTAAGTCCCATTGCATGCCGCACATACCTGTTAGCTAAAGTAAACACATTTTAGCAGAAATGGTCCTCCCTGGACATAAACACACTCTTCATTTCATAGTGTTAGACATTACAGCCTCAGACACACACCCTTGCTTAGCTGTGTTTAGCTAAGAGCAAACCCAGGCAATGGATTTCCAATGTGCTTACAGCAGGCATGACACACCCTTTTCATGTTAGCTGCTCCTCCTGCCTACACTCTCCTGTTCTAGCACCTACATGGTTAGGTGCAGTATGTGGACTTAGAATATTTTGTGATTCAGTTAATTTCCCCTCATTTGCATACCCCACTGCCTTAGTCCATAGTTACTGCTCTGACATGGAGCCTTTCCCCTTGACAAATAGTGTTCCCTGGCAATGTTTTGATGCTTCATGCCATTAACTATAATGGCAAAATGCAGATTTTCTGTAAAATTGAGGGGTTTTTTTCAGCACCACCCCGTTTGTGTGCCACTGCCCTATGCATAAACGGCCGAGATTGGTCCCAAAAAAATCCTTTGATTTTTTTTTTAATTAATTTAATCACTTTCCCATGCCAATGACCATATATTTGGCCATTGGCATGCCTAACATTTATAATACATGCTTTTATTTGAGTTGTCATGCCTCGTTTTGCTATTTGCAGAAATGTGTTCAGTTAGTAACACATTTCTGCAGCTAGCACTGTTCCTGCACGGACGCCTGCCTCCTTCCTGAATCACTAATTTACCTCATTTGCATGGGTTCACCAGCAAATGAGGTCATTCGCATTCCGCACAGCTTTCCATGCAGGAACAGTGTCAGCAGGCTTGTGCACGTCAAATCAGCTGTTTGCTGAATTGCTAGGTGGCCATATTCCGTGCAGGAGCGGCTACACTGTTCTTGCATGGAATAAAAATTTTAATGAATCCTGGGAAATATGTTAACTGGCATCCCTGATACAGGTACATCTATATTCTTTTTCAAGGTCAGCCTTTAAAATCAGTTAAAAAAAAATATTGTCTATAGATGTTGTGTCACTGGGCAGGGTGTTAAACAAGGCTGCTGTGAGCTTGAAAAAGGATTTTTCGAATACTGTAAGAAAGAAATGTGGTTTGTTTAGCTTTATAGTGGCGTTGTTTCTAAAAACATAGGAAGACAGATGTATTTTAGGTTAATTGGCTAGAGGTGGGCAACACCTATATTTAATTAGTTTAAAAAAAAGCGTGCTGAGAAGATAGGTTGATTTTGGTGAAAGTAGGAGCAATTTTGCCTGCTGAAGAGCTGTACAGTGATGCTAAGTGGAAATAAAACACAGAATCGTATTTTCTACTATTTACATTTAGGAAGTATTTTGACCCTGTCAATGGGGCAATAATAGGAAAAGCATATTCAAGCCTAGGGTATAAAGCATTGGCAGCTATGATCAGTCTGGCTTCTGTGGTGAGTCAACCATGAATTGTTTGATTTCTTTAGCAACTGAAACATCAACACAAGAATGGAAGAAGAGTGTGCTATCCAAAACTAATCCTAATATTTTTGTTGTTTAGCAAAAAAGTAGCAGGATTTCTGATAGGTGTGAAATGGAAATTGTGGCTACATTTGCTATTCTTTTAGCAACATCAAAGAGCATCAAGGTGGATTTAGCCTTGTTAACAGAAAGCTTGTCATGTGTAGGCCAGTTCCTTATGGAAGAGAAACTGTCTTGCAGAATAGTTATTAATTACTGAACAGATTTACGGTGGGCTGTTGATGTTTATGTTGTCTGCATACATGGTAATATGAAGATGAGGTGGATCCCTTTATGTAGAGTGAGGAAAGAGGAGTAATAAGATTGACACTTGTAGAAACCCATTACCCAGAGAAGGAGTGTTGACCTGTGATGGAAAAACTTCTGTTTGGTAAGTAGTTGCAAAAATCATGCGATTACTTTTGAAGAAAAAAATAGTCTTTTAGTTACTTCAGTAAAAGGCTGTGATTGATAGAGTCAAAATCTCTTTTTTAAATTAAGAAATATAGCATTTGTCAGTAAACCATTTTCTATGTTCGTCTAAAGTTGTGAAGTAAAAGAAATGGTGTTTGAGTACTATATTTATAGCGGAATTTATGCTAGCTGATAAAAGATCATTTTCTGGATATATTCCAACAATTAATCATATATTAGCTATTCAAGTATTTTTGACTAGTAGGCTAATTGGTCTCTTAAATGTCATTATCCTCCCCACCCCAACCCACTGTGTCAGACCCTTCAGTCACGTAACAATCCCATGTTTCTGTTTTGATCCTATCACTCGCCTCCTCCAGTTTTCCTAGAAACTGTATTCATTGAACTGAGTGAGATGCCATGTGAAGTGCAGGCATTCTGTATCTTCCCCCAAGTTCTCCTGTAACTCAGTCATAGAAGTGTATTAAGCTTGGCTGACAACCTCCTTTAGCAGTGAAGCTAATTTCTTTTTATGAAGGACCACTGTCTGTAAAAATGCAACCAATCTTTCCCTCAGATTTCTGTCCATGACTTTCTCTGCCACTGTTGCTAGGCTTAAAGATATGTAGCTTTCTGGCTTTTTCTGGTTGTAGTTGTCATCTATCTCTCTCCCAACTCTTCTGCACCTCTCACTCATCATGTTACCATCTTCTTGCTTTCTTTTTATCAAAAATGAAGTGAGATACTCATTTAATACTACTTTCTTTCTCCTGCTCTTTATAGGATTGCTTCTTTTCTAAACATCAAGCATTTTAAAGATTGCTGAGTGTACTGGGAATATAAAAGATACTGTTGCAGGGAGACTATCTGTGGAAAAATGTATTGATGACCATTTAAAAATATTTGACTGTATATAGTAGTCTTGATTTTCATTCTGTCAAGAAAAATCAAACTTTAATGTATTGAGTACAATTTATTTCATGGTCAGTTATGATGCTGAGTAGTTTTACTATACTACCTACATTAACTGGACAGTTTCTTACATCATATTTGGAAAATAAAAATATTTGCTAATTATATAAAGTACAACCATGATGTTATTGTTATTGAAAAGAAGCCTTTCATTTTCTATCCATGCTTTTATTCATTGGAAAACAGATCTATAGATGAACAGTGACATCTGGGAAGCAGATGGACAAACAAAATAGAGCAAAAGTCATCAGCATAATAGAAAGAACTGAAACTGGATTCCATTTGTTTAATAGCTAAACGTACAGATATGCTCAGAACATACTTTCATTTGTATTGTTTGATTTTTTGATGATGTGAAAGATTTACGTTTGATCCAGAGAGTGTTCCATTGTTTAATACACATATTTTTATGATTTTTTATTCTGTTCTTTTATTCTCAGTACATGATGATTCATATTATCTGAATGTATTTATTTAAGAAATCTAACATTCCCTTCACTGATCGTTTTTGAAATTGCCCATTTTGTGAGCCATGTATTGCTTTAAAATAGTCTGTGTATATCTGTTATTAATAAAATTCTCAGAAATTATTTTAGCAGAACAGATGTTTATTTTTGGAATTATTCAAGCGAAGTTAATAGACAAATATTCCCAGAAAAAGATAAAAAACTTTGTTTACAGTCGGTGAAGGAATCCATATCTTCCCTGTTCTGGTGTGTATACACATGGAAATTTACATAGATGTTTTTTTCACTCCACATAAACTAGCAATACTGTACAAGAAAAATGAAATTAAATGTTGGAGATGTGGACACCCTGATGCTGACTGGTTGTTAATTACAAATTAATTTCCCCATTTTGGTTAGACTTTAAATATCTTTGTAAAGCTCTATGGAATGACAGCTGCAAAATTTCTGACTCCCTTATCCTTTTCAATGTTCCTGTTCCCAAAGTCATTCCTAAAAACCAAACATTTGTATATTGTCTATCCTCTCTATAGCAAGGAAATTTGTTACTAAAAATTGGAAATCCCAATCTACTCCTGTCTTAAAAGTTAAGTTTACTCATCTTGTGAAATACATTTCTAAGAATGAGATTGCTACTATAAAAGCAAGGACTAACAACACAACTCATCATTTAATTGCTTGGACAAAATTGTATAATCTGTTACAGAAATATTAAGTGTTCTCCTATGTATATTGTTTTTTTTAGTTGTTATGGGCATTGTATATACTTTGGGCCGAATTTATGAAAGCTTACACGGAGTTCAAGAAGAGTGTAGGAGCTCACGCCAGAAATATGTCTGCCGTGCGATCCAGGTACAGCTGGCAGGGGCATGCACGAGAGCTGCTAAAGCTACGCTTGCACGGACAGCATCATGATATGCAAATTACCTCATTTGCTGTTGAAAGCCATGCAAATGAGGTAAATTTGAGATCCAGGAAACACTAACCTGTCCGTTGAAGATTAGTGTTAGCTGCAGAAATGTACTCTGTGGGTAACGGGGTACCGTTCTGCAAATAGCTAAATGGAGCTACGACAGCTCCAAATAAAGGATGCATACAGTTGAAAAAGCATCTGCCAATGGCCAAATATAAGTCCATTGGCATTTATAAATGTTTAAAAATATAAAAATGTAACTTTTTTTTTCCCTGATCTCCGATGTTTAAGCATAGGGTAGCACCGCGCAAACGTGCAGCGCTTATAAAAACAAGAAAATAATTTAAAAATAGGCATTTTCACTAAAAAGCTTATTCTGCCGTGCAGGCGAATGGCAGGCTGAAGACAACATGGCCACTGAGTAGTGGTTGCTAAGGGGGAAGCTCAGTGTGAGAGATGTAACCATGCATTAGTAGGCAATCCTATGCAAATAAGGATAAGGATAGTGAATCCCAATTTTCCCCAGCATGTGAGCCATGTCCCAAGAGTGTAAGAGTAGGAGTAGGTGAGTAGTAGTGTAGAATATAGGTCATGTCATGAGGGGGTGTGTCAGACAGGCTGTAAGCTAATTGGAGCACAGTGGCTTATGTTTGCTTTGAGTTGCTCAGGATTGCAAGAGGCGTGCCTACAGTTGTCCTATTTGAAAACATCAAACCAAAGGTGCACAATGTTAAAAGATAGGAAACTCCTTGCAAACATGCACACAGCATGTGAGCGCATTTGTGCTTGTTTGCGTAGCGCTTCCCCTGGTCGGAAACAGAAAGGCAAAAGGAAGGAAAAGAAGTAGTAGGAAGTTAAGATAGGAGAATAGCAGAGCTGCCAGGTGAAATATATCAGAATCAGCCAATCATACAGGCAGCAGACTAGCCCAGCCCAGCCCAGCACTTTAAACTCTGCAAACAGCATTCCTGCCCCTGTTTTTTTCCAAGAACTCTGCAACACTGCAGTATACAAAGAGGGAAAGCTTAAAAAGCTTAAGTCAGACAAAATGTTAGGGGCTGCTCTTGCTATCATAAACCAACATGTGCAAGGTGCAGAGGGTGGTGATTTTGTGAATGCTGCTGAGCAACCCACAGTGAGAAGACGGGGAAGAGTGTACAGACCTCGGGTAACCAACCAGGGGCTACATGAGCTGGAGATAGTGGAGCGCTATAGGGTGGACAGAGACCTCCTACAGCAAATTGTTGAGCTGTGCCGGCCATGCCTCACACACAGAACCAACAGAGGGGAACCCATCCCAATGGATACCAAGGTATGTGTTGGCTTAAAAATACTAGCTACAGGTACCTTCCAAAGACCAACTGGTGATATGATGAGGATTTCACAGGCATCAGCATCCAGGGTATTCCACCAGTACCTGGATGTCATGTCAGCACATATCGGTGACCACGTATATTTCCCCAATTCCCGTGAGGTACTGGCCAGCAATATGCATCTTTTCCACCAAATAGCAGAATACCCTGAAGTAGTGGGTGCAACAGACTGCATGCACATATGCATCAAAGCACCACCCGGTGAGTGGAGTAGGGTCTTCATCAACTGCAAGGGCTTCCCCTCCATCAACTACCAGGTCATGTGCGATGCCCAGGGCATAATAATGAATGTGTGTGCTGGCTGCCCTTGAAGCTATCATGATTCCCACATCTGGCATCTGATGCAGCTGTACCAGAGATTTGCCAATGGGAACATCCCTGATGGTCACCTAGTGGGGGATGCTGGATACGCACTGGAGCCGTGGCTGATGACACCCATCAGAAATGCACACACACCTGAACAAGAACTCCATAATGAGGCACACGCACAAACAAGAAACATAATCGGGCATGTGTTTGGGAGGCTCAAGTCACTGTTCCGGTGCCTGAACACATCTGGTGGAGCCTTGCAGTACTCACCAACTGCATGTACCCAAATTGTTATGGTATGTGCCATGCTACACAATATGATCCTGTGGAAACAGCTGCAGCAGGAAGAGCATGGGGCAGGGCCAAACAGCCCCCTACCATTGCCAAGGCCTGCACAGGCACAGCGTGACTCAGGGAAGGAACAACCTGAGCCTGCCCCAGTAGGCAGAAGGAGGCATGCCCAGTATGCCCTGGCCTTGGCAAAGAGGCAATGCATAGCAAATACACTGACTCAGTAGGAACCCTGGAAATGATACTTCTCTCTGACTCGCACATACAGTAAAAGGGATGCCTGACTTGACACTACCTGTTTTCAAACATGTATAGGAAGTGTACTATGTGCATCCGACATAGGCAGCCCTGCAGCACCACCTGAGGTATGAGTGCCCTATTTTATGCAATATAAAGCACTGCTAAGCATATTTTACCAGTATTGAGCATATTTAAATACAATTGTACATAGCTGCGCACTGCGGTAACCAGCTTAACGTCGGGCAACATTGAGCAATGTTGGGCAATGTTGGGCAATGTTGGACAAAGTTGGGCAAAGTCGAGCAAAGTTGGGTAAACATGCTCACACCTGCTTTACTGTTCCTTAACCAGTCAGGTCTGCCCAGCAGGAAAATAAAAAAGCAGTGACAGGGCTCGAACTCAGGATACTGTGCACTGTAGTCACAGTACTGAACCACTAAGCCATGACAGCATTTCACTGGCACAGACACAACTTAAGTCACTCACACATACCAGTTGGGGGGGGTCACATACCTAACAGTCACAGCCAGCAGGACAATTGTAGACAAATGCAAACACAAACAAATGCTGTATAATGCCCTCTGAAGAGGCATATGAGTAACCTCCTCCCAGGCCTATGCAGACAGATAACAGCAGGCCAGGCAGTGTGATGTGGGATGGGTAGGCTATGAAGTCACAAACTAATATGCATGTAATTGGAAGCTAAGGTCTGCAGTACAGTGGTATGCCTCAAGCCAGTATGATAGGCAATGTTACAGACTGAAATGGAGTACCTGACATAGCAGTGCAGGCCTAGCAAATGTGTATAAGTGTCAGGTGTACCCCTCATCCTGTGTACACCCACAGTAATAATCAGGTGTGCCCCCCCGGGTAGAAATGTGCAAATAATAGCTGCCCCCCCTGTAGGTAGAAATGTTGATAAGTCTATGCAAACTGACTCTTGGAAGCCCTGCAGGCACAGAGTGCTTCCTGTCGATGTACAACACAAAGGTGAGCCCTGAAGTAAAAAACAAAAAAGCCATCCTTTCAGATAAAAAAAAATATTACTTTGAACTTCAGCAATCCACCAAAAAAGAACCAAAAAAGTTCTGGTCTACTATCAGTAATCTACTTACCCCAGGCAAAGTAGTTACACCAAACCCACAGAATTTAGACCCTGATAATCCCTCTTTAATAGCCAATAACTTCAATACCTTCTTTACTACTTCCATACAAAGTCTAGCTAACCACTTATCTCCTGATGCTTCCCAACTGCTCTTAAGTAACATCAACAACTCCCTTCTTCCCTTCAACTTCAACCCATACCCACCTCCTACATACAATCTCTTTTACAAAACTTAA
Source organism: Protopterus annectens (assembly GCF_019279795.1). Lineage (NCBI taxonomy): Eukaryota > Metazoa > Chordata > Ceratodontiformes > Protopteridae > Protopterus > Protopterus annectens. The sequence goes on from NC_056739.1 coordinate 1,560,577,827, forward strand.
ACCCACTACCCCCTCAGCAGATAAGCTTCCTGCTGAATTCCTTCAAGTAGCAGCTAAAGCTATTGCCTACCCTGTTTCTATCCTAACAAACCGATCCATAAAAGAAAGTACTTTTCCAGCAATCTGGAAGATATCACACATCATACCCTTACACAAAGGAGGTAAATCCACTGACCTTTCTAACTTTACCCTATAAGCCATTATCTCCACTAGCTAAAATCATGGAAAATGTATACACAAACAACTACTTAACCATCTCCTTCATAACAACCTACTAGCTAACACTCAGCATGGATTTAGACCTTCACATAGTACTACCACTGCACTACTTTCTTTTACCAACACCATCAACTGTAACCGCAACAACAACAAACTAACCTCTTCTCTTTTCCTAGACCTGTCAAAAGCCTTCGACATGGTCAACCATACACTTCTTCTACACATATTAAAATCCCTTGCCTTGGATTCCTCTTCCTTATCCTGGTTCTCATCCTATCTTGAAAACCGACAACAAGCAGTACTCTGGAAAATTCTCTATCTGCTCTACTACCTATCTCTTTAGGAGTACCTCAAGGATCTATACTAGGCCCACTCTTATTCTCTATCTTTATTAATGATCTCCAATCATCTATCCAAAACACAACCTGTATACAATATGCAGATGATTCTACCATTATTTGCACAGCTTCCACTCAATCTGAACTCCAGTCACTGACACAATCTACCTTTTCAACCGTCGAACAGTGGTTCTCAAAAAGATGTCTTCCTCAACCGCAAGAAAACAAAACTAATAGTATTCTCACCTACCCACAAATCTTCTCAACTAAACTTCACTATTACTGCAAGTGATAATTCCCTCATCTCCCGATTCTACTACCAAACTGCTTGTACTATTGATAATAATCTTAACTATGATTATCACATCAATAACACCATAAAAGCAGTTAATAAAAAGATTGGTTCACTGTACAGAATTAAACCCTTCCTTACACCAGAAGCACGGACCACCTTAGCACAATCACATCTTATCTCTACCCTACTGTATGCTTCCTCTATTTACACTAATCTCTAAAAGCAACCTAAGGAAACTGACTACATCCTACCACAATATAGCTCGTTTTGCCACAGCATCCCAGTATAGAACTCACCACTGTCTAAACTTAAAACACTTACATTGGTTGGAACTTCCTAACAAGCTTATCTATCAACAACTCTTAATAACACATAACATTCTATATCAACCATCAAAGACACCTGCTCTTAGTAACCTCTTGACCCCCTATAATAACTTGAAACAGCTGCGCTCCACCGAAAAGCTACAAGTCAACACAACTAGAATTACAAATTCAGCAGGTAACTGCCTTTTCTCCAACTCAGTAGGCAAAATATGGAATAACCTCCCCTCACACATTACCTCTCTAGCCTCCTTTCATCTTTTTAAAAAACAACTTCTTTTACATCTGAACAACTTCTGGCTCTGCTCCTGTACCAATCCAGACTAAGCTACTTTCTTCTTTCTACTATCATAATTCCTTATATCAAAACTGCAATCTTTCTCTGTGATCACAAATGACTTAATGACTGTACTGCTACTACTGTTCTCATAAAAAAAAAAAAAAAAAAAAAGGGTACAAACAATGTCTTTTACAAGTATGTATATACATTTTAAAATATGTAATACCCCATCCTCACAAAATTGTAGTGTAAAGAATTAATGCCTTTCTCAATACGTAGATAGCACTATGTGTTTTTTATTACTTGATCTAGACTAATATGTATGCATTGTTGCTCACTGTCTGTGTCACAGGCATTTATTGTAAATGTTTAATTTCTATAACCTTGTTTTAATCTGTGGAGCTTTTCTCCCCGGGCCTCCACTGAAAATGGAAATTATCCAGCTGGACTAGCCCAGTCAACAAATGTAAAATAAATAAAATAAATAAATAAACTTGAATTTTCACACACATATATAATATATATATGCCCATAGTGAGCATGCTCACACACTTAAACAAATTTAGCAAATGTCAGTCAACAACATACTGAAAAGTCATACTGGGCATGTTCACACACTTAAACAAACGAAACAAATGTCAGTCAACATCATACTGAAAGGTCATACTGGGCATGCTCACACACTTAAACAAACGAAGCAAATTTCAGTGAACAACATACTGAAAGGTCATACTGAGCATGCTCTCACACTTAGGCCATGTTTGAGTAGAGCAGTGGGCCACACATATCTGGCAGTTGCAATTCTTACTCCACACACATGTCACTATTCACCAATCCTGCCTTGCGCACACATTGTATGAAAACAGACCCATATAATATATTGGACCCCTGTCATAATCAATGTAATACAAGTACTTAAGTTGTTCAAAGAAAGTGAAAATCCAAAGAAGATCAATAAATCTCCGATCAGTATCATCAAGAAACAATGAGCACTCCTAACATTATCCAAGCCATGTTCTGGCAAACATATTGCCAAAGAGTCCATAGAGAACCATGAAGCTTTCTTTAGCTATGTCATAAATATCAATGTAAACTCATATATGTTCTGAGTCAGTGCAAAGTGTAAATGAATGCATGTACATGACTGACATTGCCAACATCTTGTCAGACAGGTTCATACATATTTACCCCCCTCTCACTGACAAAAGGGCCCATTACCATACCTGGAGATTTTGAAAAGCCAAAAATCACATATACAATGGTTAAATAGCTCTATCCAAACCTAAAAACATGGTGTCTATGGGATGACATGGTGTCCCTGGCTGTGTCATATGTGAAATCCACAACAAACAGACCCTACACCTGAACAGTCTGTTGAGACTCACCCTCTTTACAGGATATGAAACTGTTGAATGGGTTACAGCAAAGTTTGGCACACTCCACAAGTGTTGGTGCACAACAGACCATGGGAACTATTGTCTTTTAAGACTAATAAGCCTGATCTGCAAGGCCATGGAGTCCATCATTATGGAACTCATAAACAGAGCTATTTGGAGCCTATAAACACTCAACCCTACCCATTTTGGTTTGGTCAGGGACAGATCATGGTCCCGAAACCTGCTAGACAGTTTTCAAGGCAGTTACCCAGGACATGCATCAATGAAATGGAGCTCCACACAGCCTACATAGACCTTGAAAAGCCCTTTTCCAACATCCCACACACATGTCATATCCACAAAATCAGCAACCTGTGCATAAACACATATGTCATCTGATGGATTGCCAACTGGGGCACAGATAGATCCCACAAGGTAAGAACTGTGGTCTCCCTGTTGGACTGTAAGCTGGTAACAACTGCTGTCCCCCATGGCTCAATCCTGGGACCCCTCCTGTCTGGTGTATACTTTTCAGAAATACAGTCAAACACGAGGGCTATGGTTAGCAAACTTTGTGGATGACTGCAAAAAGGTTGTCATAATTGATGTTTGGGACAACAGAGACATCCTTAAAAAGGGTCTCAGTCAGACAGATGTGGTGTCAAAATTATGGCCTCGAGCTACAGTCATACAAATACCACATAGGTGCCAACACCCTAAATATGGAGGTAATAATAAGGGATCTATGGACACATGTGGATAGTCATCTCTACTTCCAGAAACACATTCACAAAGTGGTTAGAAAATCATGCTATGTGTTCCCAGAAATTGCCACGGTCTTTGCATGTAGGTCAAATGAGGTTCCCTCTACTCATTAGTCATCAGACCCATCAGAGAGTATCACTGCATACTTGCGATGAATCTGACTAGGCATCTTCAGCAGCTGGAAATACCACTGAAGTACCTCAACAAGAGGATTACTGGCCTCAAACAGTTCCCCCATGCAACAAGACTGAAGTAACTCAATCTGTACTCTGTTGCATACTGTCTACTCAGGTTATCTCTGCCTAACAGACCGGTCCATGTCCAATGCAGAACTGATGTACATGCTCTATCTGAAGTAAACCCAAGCTCACTGTGCCACATGCTCTAGGAATATAATCATCACAACAATAAACGAAACATGTTGGAGGGATACATTACTAACTCACAGACTTCCCTTGCTTTGGAATAGGCTCCCAACCTACATTAAGCTGAGTCCCTCACTGACACTCTTCCAGAGGAGCCTTGGTGAGTGTATGTGAAACTGAACTGTCACACTATGGATCACTTCATCAGCTCTACTACACAGAGGTATAGGGAACTAACCCCATGTCTGGTGATAGCTGCACACTCTGGACATACGAATATATGGCTTCAGGCAGATAGCCTATTACCTACCTATGTACCTATATATATATATATATATGTAGGGGGAACACAGTATAATAAGCCAAAGATGGATGGGCAGAGATGTGTGTAAGAGGGTAACCATGACAGGGAGCCATCCAGGACTGTCCCATCCAGCACACATCCCAGTGACACAAAAGACATGAGGTGCACATCTCAGCCACTGTACATAATAGCCACCAGTATCTGGAAGCATTACAGTGTATGTGGTGCATATGCCTGCTGTACAACATGACTGTACAATGAAGTACACATCTACTATCCGTAGACATGTACTTGTCACATAGGTTCATAGATATGAAGTAGACTATCTTCACGAAGGCATATATTAGCCTAGGCAAGTTTTGCAGCTTTCACCACCCTATTGGTTAGTCTTCTAAGCCCTAGTTCTAATAGGTAGTACCCTAAGCCCCTTTCTAGTGGGGCTACTGATGTGATGCCTGGCATGAATTGTCAGTTTCCCATCCACTCATCAAGGTTCCTATTGAAGTATATCAGCGAGGGACTCTGTCTGATGTACACTGGGACTCTGTTCCACAATAAGGCAAGTGTCTGGGATGGTATTCTATCCCACCAGCATGTTGTATTCATTGTTGTGATGAGGTTCATATCCCTGGAGTGTGTAGTGTGACTCAATTTTGTTATCCGTAGATGGAGCATGTTCAACAGTTATGTGTTGGACATGGCTCTGTATGTTAGGCAGAGTGTGCCTCTGAGTAGGTGGTATGCAACGGAGAACAGATTTAGTTTTACCGGTTGTGTAGCATAACACAGCTGTTTGAGGCTAGTAATCCTCTTGGTGAGGTTCCTCTGTGGTCTCTCCAGCTGCTGGATATGCTTAGTCGAGTACATCTAAAATGGTGCATTGTACTCAATGATGGGTCTGATGACTTAAGAGTAGAGGGCCACCACTACCTCTTTTGATCCTGATGCAAACCCTTTGTTGATTAGGTGGGCCACATAGGATTTCCTAATCACTTTGGCAACATGGTTGTCAAAGGAAAGATGACTATCTACTTGTGTCCCCAGATCGCTTACTACCTTGTCAGTTTTTAGGGGGTAACACCTATGTGGTAGTTTGTGGGTACTTTGTTTTCCCCAAAGGAGATTACAATGCATTCTTTCACATTGAGCTTGAGGCCATGATTCTGACACCACACATCTGTCTCATAGAGTCCCTTCTGGAGAATATTTGTGTCATCCGGGGAATCTATTATGGCAAACACTTTACAGTTCCCAGCAGACTTAGTCAACCACAACCCTCCTGTGTTGGCATGTACTTTTGAGAAGTCTATACCAAGCAGGAGGGGCCCCAGGTCTGAACCCTGGGGGCACCAGTTGTTACCGGTTTAGAGTCTGACATGTAGCCAGCGACTCTTAATGTGTGGGATCTATCTGTGAGCCAGTTTGCAATCCATCTTGTGATGTATGAATTTATGCCCAGGTTGGTGAGTTAATCTATGATACCTGACTGGAGAATAGTGTCAAAGGCCTTAGCGAGGTATAGGTAGGCTGTGTGGAGCTCCTTTCAATCATCTGTAGCCTGGGTAACTGTCTCAAAGAAATCCTACCCAGTTCAGTAGGTGTGATCTGCATTTGATGAAGCCAAACTGGTTGTGCTCAACTGTGTGAAGGTTCACAATGTCTTTATTGTTGACTTTCATTATGATTGGCTCCATTGCCTTGCAGATCAGACTCGTCAGGCTCATAGACCATGAATGCCAAGGGTCTTTTGTGGCCCCACCCCTATGGAGTGGGAAGAACACTGCTGTGCAACATTCTATGGGTACATATCCTGCAAAGAGGATGTAGAGAGAGGTGTAGGTATCCTTGATGAATATGGATACACCCCCACCCTGTGCTATGATCCAGGTTCTAATGCTGGAAGGTATGGAATGAGTAGTATCCTGGTAGTGCTGGTGTGCTCTCTGGAGCCTTGAACTAGGTTTCTGTTACTGCACAGATATCAATATTCTCCATACTGAGATGTGCCTCGAGTGTGTGCATTTGGAGGCTGAGACTTCTGGCAATGAGAAGCATTTAGGTCACTTTGTGGTTATTTGTGTTGGTTACAGGGTTTGGTTTGTCCTAAGTGACCGGTGTTCCACACCTGAAGTCAACACCTCATTGGTCCGATCCAACCATAAGCTAATTACCCTACATATCCACATTCTGCCCTCACCCCCATTAAGGAAACCATGTTAAAAAATTTCTCCAAAGCCAACTTCATGCTTCTTAAGACAGACATGGTGAACTTCATGACACCCATGCAGACGGACAATACAGTTACGACTACTGAATCCTAGACAATTGCACTTTACAAGCACTTACATGAGTGCATGGATTGTGCTATCCCAAACAGAACCAAGACGCTATCCTCCAAAAAAAGGAAGCCAATCTGGTGGTCCCCTGCCATAAAGAAACTGTACAACAGAAGGAAGAAACTGCTGCAAAAGAGAGTAAAATCCCATGAGTGGTGGAGCTCCCAGGTCAGCCTCAGTAAGAAGCTGTGATCCCTGATAAAATCCTCCAAAGCTAGCTACGAAAACAAAATCACCACTGATTCTAAAGACAACCATAAAGCATTCTATAGCTATGTCAAGAATCTCAATGGCAACACTCAGATCTGCTCTGAGCTACAGCACAATGGTACTAAATATACAGACCCAACTGATATCCATACTGAGATGTGCCTCAGTGCTAACTTTACCCCCCTCTCACCCATGAAAGAGCCCATCTCTATACCGGAACAATGCAAAGTTCCTGTAATCATGGCTGCACAGGTAAAAACCACACTCTCCAAAGCCAGGAACACAGCATCCATGGGACCAGACAACATCCTAGGCTGCATTCTACATGAACTACAGAATGAACTGGCACCACAACTAAGTACCATGTTCAATCATAGCCTCACCTCAGGCTTTGTGCCTGCTGAATGGTGCACAGTGATGGTTATCCCACTTCACAAGGGGGGAGCCACCACGGACCCCGGGAACTAGCACCCCATTAGCCTGATGAACCTGGTCTGCAAGGCCAGCCATAGAACGTATCATCATGAAACTTATAAACAAAGACATTGGTAGTCTCCACACTCTGGACCCCAACCAGTTCGGGTTTGTAAAAGGAAGATCATGTCTCCTAAACCTGATAGACTTCTTTGAAGCAGTCACCAAAGCCATAGACAAGGATAAGGTGGTTCACACAGCCTATCTAGATCTTGCCAAGGCTTTCAACACCATCCCCCACTATGGAATTATAGATAAACTCACTAAACTAGGTATAAATCCCTATGTCACAAGATGGGTTGCCAACTGGCTCACTGACAGAACCCACACTGTGAAAGTAGCAGACTCCAAATCCGACTTCAGACCATTGACAAGTGGAGTACCACAGGATTCAGTCCTGGGTCCTGTCCTGTTTGGTATCTACTTCCATGAAGTACAGGCTAACGCAGAAGGTCTTTGGCTAATGAAGTTCACAGATGACTGCAAACTAGGAGCCATAATTCAAACTACTAATGATGTGGACATCCTACAAAAGGGCCTCACTGAGACAGATGCCTGGTGTCAAAACCATGGCCTCAACTTCAGTGCCAAAAAGTGCATTGTCATCCCCTTTGGTAAAAACTCTGTACCCATGAACTACTACATAGGTGGTAGTATACTTAACACTGAAAGTGTGATAAGAGACCTTGGGACACAGGTGGACAGTAGTCTCTCCTTTGATAATCACATTGCCACAGTAGTCAGGAAATCCTTCTACATGGCACACCTCATCACAAAAGGTTTCTCATGCAGAAAAAAGAGGTCATTGTTCCCCTCTACTAATCACTCATTAGATCCATTATAGAGTACAATGCCCCTTTTGGTATTTACCTCACAAGACATCTACAACAACTGGAAAGGCCACAGAAATATCTCACAAAGAAGATTACCAGCCTCAAACACATGCCCTACACAGACCGTCTCAAAAAACTCCAGCTTTACTCCGTCGCATATCGCCTACTCAGAGGTGATCTCTGCATAACATACAAAGCTATGTCAAACCCAGAACTGTTAGACATGCTCCACTTAAAGAAATCCCAATCGCTCTGAGCTACACGCTCTAGGGACCTAAACCTTGTCACCACAATAAACAGAACATGCCGGAGGGATAGATTCCTGTCCCAGAGACTTCCCATACTCTGGAATAAACTACCTATCTATATCAAACAAAGCTCTTTTATTAGCACTCTTCAAGAAAAATACTGATGATTGGATGGGAAATAGGAAATTCACCCCTGGGATCACTTCTGTGTCTCTGCTTGACAGTGGCACAGGAAAATATATTTCTTGGGTGGCAAAGGCAGGGTACCTTTTTGGCTGGGCTTGTATAGGCGCCAGGGCTGATAGCCTAGTACCTACCTATGAACCTATGAACCTTTGAGCCTTGCCTAAAAAAAGGTAATATGGGGACAGCAAGAGCCTTGGCCAGTATTCAGAAGCATAGGGGCAACAGGTGCAAACCATCTGTAGTGAAGCAACAAGGCTTGTCTATCATGTCATCACAGGCAGACAGAGACTGGATCCCCTTTGAATGACACCAGAAGCTCAGCCAATTGCTGAAGTTTATCATCTTTCTGTTATATTGCAGTATCATGTAGGTGAAGGTAAGATGCTACTCAAGGTCAGGTTCATACCAGCCTGGGCTACATGATCATAGAGCTACTATATATCTCTTGTCATGTTGTGCTGGGAGGTATGTCTCAGATCATTCACAATGACATGTACAAATAACACATCATATATGTACCTGTTCTGGAGTGATGTAAGTGCTTGTGTTATGTGGCGGATCATAGCACCTGACAGACAACTGACAGTAACCTTCCCCTTGTCCAGCCGAGTGAGTGGAACATCTGTGTGCCTGACTATGGAGTCACCTATTACTAGTGTGTTGGGTATGTTGTTTTGCCTTAGGGCCTGTTGTGAGGCACACTGTTTTGGTGTATTATGTGTTTTCTGGCGTGTGCTTGGAGATGCATGTTGCTTGCTTGTCTGCTTAGGAGGACACTCTCTTTTTTCAGATTAATATTTGTATTCTCCGAGTATGGTAATGTGTATTTATGTGTGTGTTTTGCTGGTGCTTATATTGTAGGTCTATGTGAGACTGTTGGTGTTGTGGTTGTATGACCCTACTCCTCTTGACTGTATTGTCCAGTATTGGGTTGACAGAGCTTAGCCACCGGTTTGACCCTGTGTGTGCCAGCATATGGTGCATCAACCCATATATGATATGGTCATGGCCTATGCATGCAATACATTCACAATACACTAGTATGATAAGCCTGTTGAGGTTAGCAAATGTGAAAAAAACCTTTGGGCAAACTGTCAGCAAGTAATGTCTGTATTGCACCCTGTAACTCCATATTGCTTGCTGAAGTGTAAAGACGTACTTAGTTTGGATTAAGAACCCCACACTTGCCAACTGTGTGTGTGTGTGTCTGTGTGTGTGTGTGTGTGTCTGTGTGTGTGTGTGTGTCTGTATGTCTGTCCCTCCTTGGGGAGAGAGCAACCTTTTTGGAGACTACTCACACCCCTTAAAAGTGGTATACTCATCTTTGTCAAGTTTGATGTCCTACAAATATACCTGTGGAAAGGTGAAATCCCAGTAATGTGTATAGTGTGTCATGTAAATGCGTACTACTGCTGTAGTATCATAATGTAGCTAGTTAGGGGTTTGATTCCTGCACTTGCTATCTGAGTGTGTGTGTCTCTCTTAGGGAGGAGCAACCATTTTGGAGACTACTCACACCCCTTAAAAGTGGTATACTCATCTTTGTCAAGTCTGATGATGTCACCATCCTACAAATATACCTGTGGAAAGGTGAAATCCCAGTAATGTGTATAGCGCGTCATGTAAATGCGTACTGCTATAGTATCATAATGTAGTTAAGTAGGGGTTTGATTCCTGCACTTGCCAACTGTGTGTGTGTCTCCCTGGAAGGAGCAACTGTTTTGGAGACTACTCACATCCCTTAAAAGTGGTATACTCATCTTTGTCAAGTCTGATGATGTCACCATCCTACAAATATACCTGTGGAAAGATGAAATCCCAGTAATGTGTATAGCACGTTATGTAAATGTGTACTGCTGTAATATCATAATGCAATTAGGAAGGAGTTTAAATCTCACATTTGCTGACTGTGTGTGTGTGTTCCAGGTGTGTGAGAGTGTGTGACACCGTTGGTCAATGTGGAGTGGGTTTTGATTTTTCTAGTGTATGACATATCACAATGACAACTGTATGTGCATAACACATGTAAGGTAGCTGTGGGGGAAAAGCCATATACATACATGTGACCTAAATTATTTCATAGGTGGGTACTCTGCTTTCTCCATAAAAGCATCTGTTATCTTTGCCAGAGCGTGCTAGGGTATCCAGACCTTAGGTCACTTCTGTATGCACGTGACAAGCTTAGCCACTGCAGTGATCCCTGGGCTACGTCTTCTGCTTCACATCCACTCATTACGGTTTCTATTGAAGAGTGTGAGTGAGGGTTTATGCTTGAGGTATATTTGGATCCTGTTCCAAAGCAAGCAAAGTCTGGCAAAGATGACTAATCATTATAGGTGTGCAACAACCTCTGTGGATCTGCATGCAAACCCTTTATTGCTTATGTGCTCCACAGAGGGATTTCCAAAACCCTTTGGTAATGTGATTATCAAAGGAGAGATGACTAAAAACATGGCTCTATGTATACATTAGTACTTGTTCTACATTTTGGGGGCTACTACCTATGTGGTACTCTGGGGATACTTTGTTTTCTAAAAGTGGATAACTATGCTTTCTTTGGCTTATAGCTTTACAGCCTGAGTTTGACACCAGGTATCTGCCTCTATGATACCCTTTTGGAGGATGTGTGTGTCATCTGGATAATAAAGTATAGCCCACAGTATGCATTTTCATCAAATGTGGGCAGACATATCCCTACTGTGTTTGCTTGTACCTAAGAAAGCTATATGCCAAACAGGAGTGGTCCCAGGACTGAGTGCAGGTGAATACCACTTGTTACTGGCATAGAATTGTACATGGAGACTGAGAATGTTACTGTGTGTCCTACATCTGTGCGTCAGTTGTCAATCCATCATCTAACAATTGTTTATGGTCAGTCTGTTGAGGTTATGTATAATACCAGAATGTGGGATGGGTATGAATTGCTAGTGAGCTATAGCTTGGCTGTGTGGACCTCCCCTCCCTCACTTATAGCCTTGTTAACTGGCTTGAAGTCTACTAGGTGTAGGAGCCATGATCTGGCCACTAGAGAACCTAAGTGGGTATGGTGCAGTGTTTGCAGGTTCATAATGTCTCTGTTAATGAGTTCCATAATGCTGTGCTCCATAGCCTTCCAGATAACATTTGTCTGGCTTATAGGGTGAGAGTTTCCAGGATCTGTTGTAGTTCTACCCTTAATCAATTTATCTTAACATTTGCACTGGGTGTGATGAGGGTGGACAGGATTAGGAATAAGTATATTAGTGGGTCAGCCCAGGTTTGAAGGTTAGTAGACCAAGCCAGATAGGCAGGATTACGTTGGTTTGTACATGTGCTGAGGAGGGATGCAGAGTATATTGTGAAAAAGATGCTAAGGATGAAGCCGCCAGGTAACAGGAAAATAGGAATGGCTAAGATGAGGTTTATGGCTGTGGTGAGAGAGGACATGCAGGTGGATGGAGTGACAGCACAAGATGCAGAGGGCAGGAAGAAATGGAAACAGATGATCTACTGTGGTGACCCCTCATGGGAGCATCCGAAAGGAGAAGAAAAAGAAGACGTTGTAGCTCAACCCTTGTGGACTGTGAACACCAATACTGTGCGTCATTCTACAAGTATGTAACCTGTATAGAGGCTGCATCTGGACAGAGTGTTTAGGTGAGTGGTGACTTCATATGTCAGCTTGTGTATGACACAGCCAGGGACACTGTCCAGTACCATTGCCACTGTGGTTTGGACTTTGGTAAAGAGATGTTTTAACTAGAGTGTCTGTGAATCATCAGGTTTTACATTCTTCAGGTCTGGAAATGTGGCTCTTGTGTAACGACAGGGTGGTGAAATCCACATTCAAACTGTCTGACACGAAATTGGTAATGTCAGTCAGATAAGTGTACTTTGTGACCATTTACATTAACTATGACCCAATCTGAAATTTCCCCTGTAGATTATAAACAACACTAAAGAAAGCTTTAGTGGTGTCTTTGGAATCCTTGCCATTTTGTATTTTGAAGCTTGCCTTGTATGTTTAATGAGGGCTTGTATTTTCCCAATGATACTGACCAGAGAGGTTATCCCTTCTTGGTATGTAACTCTTTTTTGGTACAACTTCACACCTTCTATTACATATTTAGTTTATGGCAGGGGTCCATGAGACTAATGCACTTTTACTGTATAAGTGAAAATTTCTTGTTTGTGATAGCACGGTCCATGCAACCCTGTAGGTGAACAGTGTGCATTACTAAAGGATTATGCAGCTGGGACAGTGTTAACCGTAGTAATGCAAAACAATGACAGATAGCAACAACAGCATCACCCACAGCACAGTGTCAACCCATGTCATACACACACATGCGTACTCAAGTTCCAAAATATGTGTAGTACAATGCATACTGATCAGCAATAGAAACTATGGAGTGTTAACAATGGCCAATACAGGGCATGTCACCCTGCACATGTGTCCAATATACATGTACATGCAGACAGTGCACCTCCACCATTTTCACAAATGGACACCTGCAAATGTGTGTTGCACACAGCCCACACTTACTGTCCACTGTATAACACATGCTGACACAGTTACACACATCAGCCAAGTGGCACATGGGCAAACAAAACACAATTGGAATAAACACTGGTGAAAACAATACAACATTGTTAATTACAGCTTTAATGCATCATGCCTGCTCAGCTACACCTTCAAGGATATCATTACACTTTACTGCTGACAACATGCAACACATCCAACCATTGCTATACTTTATTAAAGTCACCCTGTGCATCAGTACCATGTTAGCCTGTTCCTGCATCAATGTTACAGATGACAGGAGGTGGCACAGGTTTCATCATATGCACAGGGTGTGTTGTTGGTTTGCCAGAGGCCTACACTGAGCCATACAATCGACATGTGTGTGTGAGTGTGTGTGTGAGGGCCATGAGTACTGTTATGGGCCAAAGTTGATGTCATGTGTGCGGGTATGTATTTGCCCTAGGTTTCTGGTTTATGTGTGTGTGTCTGCATGCACACAGTTCCACCATGTGGCTGTCATATATGGGGATTTGTGAGACAGCTACAGACTGTACCTGGTAGGCTTTACAGATCACCGTCTCTGGCCACGGATATGGAACCTATGCCTGGCAGGGGTGCTACAGACAGTATCAGGTACTAATTCAGATTGGGTACTATCCGAAGAGGTTGACATATGTCCACTGGATCCAGGTCCCTGCTGGGACTGGCCAGAGCCATGTGCATGTGGTCTGCTAGGACGGTCTATGGACAGCCCCCCAACATTGCTATGGCTGGTACTGGCACTACGGTAGCAGCTGTGACTTGCTGGATGTCAACGGTGACCTCCAGCTGGTGATGTTGCTGGCATATGTCCACATCGACGTCTCAACCATCCCGCACTGTCCTGACACATGGACATGATATTGTGGAGGACATCCAATGTCTCACCCCAACTTCTATCAATGACCTCAGTGTAGTTACGTATGGCACCTGCTAGGTCACAGATACTGTCATTTACAGAGATGTAATGAGCCCTCTGTGCCCTTAGCCCCTGTCTGGTGTACCGCTCCATTCATATCTGTGCCTCCATGACAGCCTGGAACATGCGTGTGGTAGAAAGAGGTGTGGCACATCTGCCAGGGGCATGATGACCAGCAGTGCTCTGACGAGAACCCCTGGGCATCTGCCTATGTGGTACCGTTCCAGACATCTGGCTATGGCTGCTGTGTCCTGATGCATGTGCCATAGATTCCACACTGTCCTGGCCAGTGCCAACCATACACTGTCCCTCAGCTAAGGGCAATGGTGATGATGGATGTACAGGCAGTATGACTGTGTGCATGGATGGGGTGGAGACTTGTGTACTGTCAATTGGTGGCCCAACAACAGACCCTGACAAACCTGCCTGTGTCTCAACACACCTATCCTCATCATCACTGTCTGTCTCAGTGACATCAGGTTCCCTGCTGTACTGAACCAGCCCCACCTCACCACCTGTGAGAGGAAAACAGGAAACACACTTTAAGACCTGAACATGACTTCAGACCACATGCACACATGCACACATGCACACATGCACACATGCGCACATGCACATGCACACATGCACACTTGCACACATGCACACATGCACACATGCACACACACAAAACTACACTCCTCCTTAAAGAAGACACACACAACACCAGCAATCACAGAACATACACAATAGCAGGTGATGGTGGGGTACAGTATCACAAGCAAAACAGTCATATCACACATGTCAGCATGCAGGACATGTGTTGCTCAGCAGCATGCAGTGCAAGTGCAGTCAGTCCTTGTTACTAACAGTATACATAGCTTTGATGCATGTGTTTTGTTATTAGGTGATGGCCCTTCCCCTGGAACACAATGCATACATGGACATAGCATTGCTGTGCAGGTATTCATAACCATGTGATGTACTGTGCACCATACCTCACAGGTGTACATACCATTTCTGGATGTGTATCTGTGTGTCAGATAGGTATCCAATGCTGATTACAGCCTCGGTGTCTTTAGTAAATAATTGTGGACACGTTTTTAGCACATGCATTATGAGCATTCACACAAAATCATCAGTGGTGCATGGATAATTGATGGAATACCATTCAGCCACATACCCAATGTACACTACTTATGGTGAGTGTAGATCATATTGTGGACATGCCAGTCTCATACATGACATGGCATGCTAAAACACAACTGCATATTTAAACACTATACATACCCAATATGTGTCATATGACCTAGACACTCAATAGCAACACAAAACATATATGTGTCAGTTGTGCAAATGGTGATTGGTATGCATACTGTTTAGAGGTGCATCTGTGTGCACTCATGCATCATTATGGTGTGTAGCAATGACAGCTATGTGTAGTACTGTGGTTACAATAACTGGCTGGGGTATAGTACCATAGGCCATCATCATGAAGCATCAGGTGGTAACTCAAGGCTACAAATGTTTCACAAACCAGCACTAATCATGCTGTGCCAGAACTGTACTACCTTGGCTAAATTCACCATTTCACAACCAGTTGTTACATGAGTTTGTAAGGAGGCCAATAAGGAGCATTCCCTGACATGAATGTGTAGTGTGTTGCAGAGTGTTTAAATGCCCCAGGATAGGCCTCTACCCCTCAGGTATATTATGTGTAATGTGTAGATGAGATTTTGGATACTGGAGTGTGTCTTTACAGAGGGTTTGGGAATTCTTTATGTGTAACATGTTAAAATGCTCTGTGTATGATATAGATGTGTATGTTATGTGCATGTTGAGTATCAACTTTGCCTATCCAATGGTCACTACAGTCTAGCCACATTTGTTTGAGATGGTCTGGGTATTGCATGTGTTTGAGGCAGCTAATCACATTAGTGAGATGTGCATGCTCTTACACCAAACATGCACAGCATGAATTATGGGTAGGTGTGTTACATGTGTACATGGCCTACACCTTAACTATGACATGCACTTTTTATTTACAATAATAAATGTAGAAAATACTCACCAGCATCTGTCCGCTGCCTTGATGTCACCCCAGAGGGACCTACATAGAGATGAGACAGTTTGTCAGTGGCCACAACTGTGGCATTGCTACTGTGTGTTTACAATCTTACAGTACAACAGCAGTTTACATTCACAGGACTACAGATTATGTTCCAAATGATCAGTATTGCACAACAACAGGCTCCACATCTTTGAACGACACACTCCACATCTCACATATGCATGATCTACCAATACAGATAACAGCAGTCTACAGATATGCAATGTTACCTGCATGCTCCATGTGTGCTTGCTGGGTGGCTCCAACCTCCATCATGGTGTATGTCTGCTGCTGTTGTTGTTGGGCAGGTGCCACCAGGCTCATGAGCAGCTCCTCCACTCTGGTGAGGGGGGATGGATATTAACACCACCTCCTGTTGCAAGCTGTTGTCTACGCACATCAGCAGCATGTTGACGGACATGTCTGAGAAGATCACTGCAGTGGTGGCGTACCTGCTCATATGTCCAGTTATGCAGGCCTACCTCATTGACCCTGCGGACAACATCTTGCCACATTGCAGTATGCTCCTGCTGGTCCTGGCTGGTTCGTGAGAACATGAGATGGTAGTGCTGAATCATACTGCTAGTAATGATATCATCTTCAGCACTACTGTAACTCGGGTTCCTGTGGTGAGCCATGATCCCTGGAAGACATAAATACAAAAATATGTCTGAGCAAGTCATATGGCACACTTAACATTATACAGTACAGATATCACTGAACTGCCATATATAGCAACCTATAAGCTAACCGAGAGTGAAACACTGTAACTGCCACTTATCACTGCTCACCCCACAACTGCTTGAAAGTGCCTTGCTCACTGTCTATCTAATGAACCATGTTCTGCACAGCAACAAAATAAAATCACTATATAAGACTATACAAGAGTACCTGGCACACTGTATGCAACATGATGCACCACCTAGCCACAGCAGATATACATCAAGCTGATGTGTAAAGAAATATATCATCCATCACAATCAGTGTAAGGTCCAGTAAATGTATTACTATTATACCACACAACTTGTTAATGCCAAACCCGTGGCCAAAATATGTGCACAATTGGGAATATAGGTCACATACTGCTGTAGTACACTATGAATGTTGCTAGATATGCAGTTATATGTATTACCACACATATGTCAAAGGACATGTTACAGACATACCCACACACACATCAGACATAATTACAGGAAACAAAGATATGACAACTCAGATAAGCTTTCAGTGTGCACTATACAGTACTGTGTGTCAGTACTTACACAACCTTAATCTTGAGAAATGTAATCTGTGATGAATACAGGGACCACACAAAACAGTGGATGCAAGCAATGTGGACATTCACCATACTTTGCTGTACAGGCCCAGAACTTCAATTAGTACTACAGTACACACAGGATTTGCATTCAACATTGGTACCAATCAATAATCATAGATGTAGTGCTTTAGCCTCCAATGACACAACCTATTTAAAACCAAGGGACTTAATCACACTGTATGCAATAGCACTTGTTCTGCCTAGCAACAGAATACACAGCTTTTGCTAGGATCAAAGCAATGACCCATAATACCATAACATAAACAGTTTCCCACTAAGCTATCCCACAGATACATATCTTTGATGTATTTACAAACATATTGACCATCACAGTCAGTCAACAGTACAGAGAATCTATTGCAACAAGTAGATGTAGGTGTGTATGAGTATATATATATATATATATATATATATATATATATATATATATATATATATATATATATATATATATATATATATATATGTGTATATATATATATATATATATATATATATATATATATATATATATATATATATATATATATATATATATACACATCCATTTGTCTACTTAGACATATATATGTAGGCACATATACATTTCACCTTTCATAGTGAGAATATCAATTATACAAAGGATGTAAGATGTACAGTTTGTGTCTTTCGGCTTTTTCCCAGTTAGGGGTTGCCACAGCGGAACTCCGGTCCATTAATGATTGGTAGTTGATTTTTACATGCTGAGTTACCATCCCTGAAGCCGCCCTTGCATGTCTGTCTCCGCAGAACGCGCCTTCTAGAGAGAGAATCGAACCAGACAGCATCTTACTGTGAGGCGACAACGCTACCGCAGCACCACCACCGCGATCACAGTAATGTAATAAAATCGCACAATCTTGCGATAAATGCATTGAAGGTGTTCACAGCCCAGGTAGCTTTAACAGGCCTTACTGGATTCAACACTGCAAACTGAACAAATCACCCACAGTGTTTAACCACCACATGTCATATACCAGCACTGTATGCTGTCTTGTTTGTCACACACTAAAACCTACATAGAAATTTGCACATACTAACCTTCACCAACATATATATCTCCCCCCTTCACAAACAGTTGCAATATGTCCCCTACTCTATGCACATATACAGATGTGAATATATATGACACATACATATTTCTCCATATGTGTGTGGCATACACACATGGTCCACACTGTTGTAAGTTCCTGGACCTCACAGATGAACTGTTGGGCCTTGCTGCAACACAAACAGGTGTCACATATAAACACAGACTAACATTGGGGGGGTATATATGGCAACAGATACTAGATAAGCATACCAGACTGCTACAGCAGTTGCCAGTGCTAAGCTACACTTTAAAATGGCTATCATGCATGTGTTGTTCTGTCACACCCATGTTTATATAATGTCAGTGCTAATCCCCCCAACAGCCATTGGCCACACTGCTGTACAGAACACAGATAACATGGATCAGATCTTTGACATTTAATGCTGAGCTACACATTTCACAGGTATGTCCCACTGCCCACAGGTACACACAGTATTGTCCATAGCAGTAGTTAAGCAGAACATCTGTGCATAAAGAAGTACTGCTGCCACATATGAATGTTTCACATTATGTAGACTATTCTTCAATAACATCTACTACATGCCAGTAAATGCATATGTGTCACATACCTTTCCTTTGTATAATTTGGTAATATTTATTTTTCCTTTTCTCTCTCACTCTCTCTCTCTGTCTCTCTGTCAGTCTCTGCAATAGAGTGATTGACTTTGTTGGCAGAAATTGCAGCCTGCTTTTGTAGGAATTTGCACATGAGCATGTGATGACCTCTGCACCAATTAGTGGCCACCATTTGCTAATTGCATGCAGCCTGCTGTGTAGTAATTGCAGTAATCACTGTCATAGCAACCCTGTACTATAAATTGCTGACTCATGTAGGTGTGGCCCTTTCAGCTTTCCAAGATGGAGATCATCCTTGTTTGGTATGGACATCATTGTTTAAGACATAAGGTTGGTATAGTTCTTATATCAGATACCAGGGGTGTAGCCAGAGATTTACATTTTGTACTTAGACCTAATATTGCTGCTTCCAGTACCCACTTGTCAGTGTAGAAATGCACTCACCCCTCAAAATGCTACCCCAAGATACATGGAAAGATGTACTTTATTTTCAACTGTTACAATTAACTGCCATACAGAGTTAGTTATAGAGATGTATTCCTTTGGCACAATAATTGTTTGGGAACTGCTATATTGTGAATATTCATTTACTCAGTTCTAAACAGTTTGTGCTTTTTAGTGTTGACATTAGCACAAGCTGCTCAGAAAAACTGGACACATTTCAGTACTGTGAGTATGCTTACCTACATCCTTGGTAGACCCTGCACACACAGGTATATTCTACATTTGGGGAGGGTTGCAGAAGTACAGAGAGTGTAAGTAGTATTGTGTGGATTTTATCTTGCTGGACGTACAGGGTTGCTATGTACATGTTAGTTTATCAAGGCAAGTAGTCTGTCTGCGTAACTCCCAACTGTGGACCTATCCACATTTTAGCCAGAGAATAGCCTGTTATTTTTTTGTCTGTGCACCACACAGGTCTTTTCAGCAATAGAACAATGGCATTCTTGCAGTTGGTTGCTATCAGTACATGGCTACATCCATTTGTATTTCAGTGTTGTATTCCTACATAAGGGTATGCTTCCAAAACTCCTTCCAAAGCTATTTGCACAGTGTGTAACAGCAGAAAGGCTAATATGCCTCTGTGTTTCTGCCTCTGCCAGACCTCTCAACCAATCAGGTACATATTTGAACAGACTTAGGGAAAAGTCAAGGAAAAGTCAGGGACAATCAGGGACACCTTTAAAATATTAGTGCCATTAAGATGAAACATTGAGAGAATCAGAGCATATGAATTAATACACCTTTTCTGAAGTAAAAGAAGTGTCTAACTCTTAATTATTGTCATTATTCATTGTGTAATTCACCACCTTTCTGGCCAAAGTCAGTAGTTTTAGGAGGGATTCAGAGGGACAGAGCTAAAATTTGTGTCAAAACCAGGGACATCCCTGAAAATTAGGAACAGTTGGGAGGTATGGCCTCTACCCTAAACAGATATGCCAGTGTTTGTCCTGCTATGATACTGTGTGGGGTTGTAAAGTGATGGTGTAACATTATTTCCTGCTAGAATGGCTGCTTCTCTTATCACAGTCATGTAATGTAATCCAACAACAACTGTTGGTTAACATCCACAGAACAAGTTGTGTGGTATGGTATTTCTAATTTTCCTTTACATTCACTCATTCTGATGCATGATATAATTATTTAAGCACCAACTTGATGTATATCTACTGGTGCTTAGTGGTACTTCATGTCGTGTAGTGTGTGCAAGTTCCGGGTTTCAAGACTTACAGAGGTGTTTTATTTTGCTCCTGAGCAGAACAAGGGCCCTCACATACAGAGTGACTAAGGCACTTTTAAGCAGTTGTAAGCGGGTTTGCGTGGGTTTGTGCATTGCTGTGCATTGCTTAGCCAAGCGCAAACAAGTGCAAACTTGCGCATACCCGCTAACTACTGCTTAATAGTGCTTACTCCCGCTCACACCCACGCTAATTTCTTTGAGAGAAAAGAAAAATGGGGAGATAGGAAAGTGGTGAAAAAGGGGCACAAAGAGGGAAAGACAGTATGGAAAATAGCTCAGGATGTGCAGGACAGGTGTAGGGAAGGTCCATAGCTGCCCATTTCTTCAACAGCAACAGCTGTGCATATGCAATAAATTTGGAGGTAGATATGAACCCTTCAACCCCTGAGAGAGGGGTGAGGACAACAAAGTATGTTGTAATGCCAATTAAATAACATTTCATGTGTCCAGTGGACATGTGTGCAAAATGGGCAGCTATGTATGGGGCATAATTTTTTTTTGGGAGCACATTGCCCTTTTTTATTTTTTTCAGGTGAGAGTAGAATGTGGGGTAGGGGAAGTAGGTATATTTGGGGAGGTAGGTTGGGGTGGTAAACAGACAAGACAAACAAGATGCATACAGGGGTGGTATATGATACATGTGGTGGGTGAACACCTTTGACGGGGAGGGATGTTTGGAATTCGCAAGCCCATGAGCCCCCAGATGGAAACAGTGGGACTGAGGTCCCCACCCATAGGCAGTCACTACTGCACCTTCATGGCCTAGAGGGTGGCTGTACTGGGGGCTGTGTAGGAGGGGCAGGCTGACCCGGGAGTTGCACCACCCGGGCCTCATGCTGGCATAGAGTATCTGCAACAGAACATTCAATCTCTCTATGCGCCACAGCCCGGACCATTCAAAGGGTGATAGGTGCCCCTCCGCCCATGCTTGCACAGGGGGGCCAAGCCCCATCCCCTGCAGCACTTTCACCCGAAGGTGGCACAGGGCCAATGGAGGAGGAGGTCCCATGTTGGGAACCAGATCTGCTGGTGCCAGGTGCCATGGCCAGCTGAGGTGGGACAGGTGGGTCCGCTGGGACCGGCCTTCCCATACGAACTATGTTTTGGAGAGTTTAATAAATATATGGGTTAGTAACAGTCAGCAGAATTCCCAATTAGTTATAACAGCATGCAGAAGTATTCCCATTAAACCAACACAGCAGAATTTCAACAGTTGAAAAGCAAGCATAACACATGCATATATAGAACATTAGTGGACATTACAACAGCATGCAGGTTGAATTGATGGCAACAGGTCACTAATATTGTGGTATTTTAACAGGGCACATGCAATAAATGCAAATATTTATAAATCAATAGGACATATGTCCCAACAAATGTTTTGAGATTAGACATACTGATTGAGGTGTGGAATTGCATTTTTATGCACATACAGTAGGGTTGGAAAAGATAGCTCAATTAACAACTTATATATCCTTCTAGTTTACACTACATTCCTATTAACTGCAGTTATATGTCCCTTACATGTATTATTACACTACCCAATGTCCTTATATTGTGCAATTGGCTTTTGCTAGATAATTATATACATGAGCTGTATCTTACATACAAACTGTCCAAGATGCAGATGTTACTGCAACATATTTTGAGAGTTGCTCACACACACTACTGCTAAGATGGTACACTGACAGATCTACTTTCATATAATTATCTAGATATGTTCAGGTGAAAGTATCAGTTATATGTTAACAGCTCCCTACATTTCTGGCAGCACACTGACATTTCTGGGGAACACAATACCAAGCTACTCATGTGCCAGATTAACCTGTACATGCTGACCATGAACCAACAGTTGAGGGCTGTACATATGCATACAAGCTATTGGCACTCCCTTCATCCATGTTATATGGGCCTACCCAAGTGTGGGTTGACACTGCTTAATACAACACTACTATTTGTAGAATGCAACAGTACAACAACATATCAAAGAAAATGACACAGACGCATTCCATGAATCATACATTTATCAAAGGATTATTACACCTTTATTTATTGGGTTAAAAGACTTTTTGAAGGCTCTCTCATTTATTTTTTATAATAGTACATGCAGAATAATTACTAACCTGCCTCATGATGCAGCCTTTGCAGCCTATCTTCATGGGCTTGCTGGTTCATAGCCCGGACACCTGCAGCTGTGAAGTAAATGCAGTGATATTGAGACATATCTATCCATAGTATAGACAAGCATAGCAATTCTTAACTACTTAATACAATGGCTACTTACTCAGTACTGGGGCATTAGGCATTGTACAGGATTCCTGGATCCACTGGTCCAGTTGATCCTCCCTACATCACTTTAGGTCAGAATAATGGTGCCTGACCTGCTCACCAGTCTGAGGAACACCAGTGGCACTGGTGAGATCATGGACAAGACTGTTCCAGGCCTCCGGTTAATATTTGGTACCCTGGTACTGGCCCCGCAGAAGTCTTTCCTCATGATTGTGGACAAGGAGCCAAACCATTACTTTGGACTCCTGGATGCCCCAGCGTTGTGCTCTAAATCGAGTGCCTTCACCAACATCAGCCATGCTGACTGCAGAAGGAAGCTACAACCAGTTATAGCAAGTATTCCCTCCTGTGGAGCTTAAATATGCCTCATTTCCCACACTTATTTGTGATTGTCCACTTTTGGAAACACTCAGCTGTAGGCACGCCTGCTTAGCTGATGTTGGCAATGTTTAAAACTCCTTTGATAGATATGTGTCAGTTAAAAGTGCATGTTTGTGAAATGCTGTCATGGCTTAGTGGTTAAGTACTGTGACTATAGTGCACAGTATCCTGAGTTCAGGTGTGAGTGTGTTTAACCAACATTGCTCAATGTTGCTCAACATTGCTCAACGTTGCTCGATGTTGCTCGACATTGCCTGACATTGCGCTGGTTAGCACAGTGCACAGCTACGCGCAAATACATTGCGGTTGCGCTGGTTAGCGCGGTGCACAGCTATGCACAATTGTATTTAAATATGCTCAGTAATGGTAAAATGTGCTTAGCAGTGCTTTATATTGCTTAAAATAGGGTACTCATGCCTCAGAATGCATAAATGCATAACCATTTCACCTTCATATATATATATATATATATATATATATATATATATATAATTCATTCACTACTACATTTAACATTTCAATGCTTTTTACAAAACTTATACATAAAAAATGTCAGGAAATATTTTTCTATACAGATTTCCCACAGAAAATGGAATGTGCAGTAGTGGGACTCGAACTTGGAATCCCTCCTCTTTGTGTGAAGGCTTTAACCAGTCCTCTATCGCTATTTTGCTTAATTTTCATATTTTTTATATTATCCTCTTCTGGTGTCTAAGCTGCTAACTGTAGCTAAGCAATGGGCAAACCCGCGCAAACCCGTGCAAATATGAGCAGCTATATCGGAAGAAAAAAAAATTCTTTTTATTTTTAGTTTTTGC
Source organism: Protopterus annectens (assembly GCF_019279795.1). NCBI lineage: Eukaryota > Metazoa > Chordata > Ceratodontiformes > Protopteridae > Protopterus > Protopterus annectens. The sequence continues at coordinate 1,560,602,164 of NC_056739.1, forward strand.
TCATGTAACTCGAAATTGCGGCATTTCTTCATTGCAGGGGCATGGATTTTCGGACTGCTCGGCAGTCCGACACGCCCCCTACACTCGTCCATGCTCCATGTAAGCTTTAGAGTTGATGCAGCACGCCCTCATTAATATGCATGGCGTGCTGCCATCATACTCTTACACTGGCGCTTGTGTGTTAGACTAATCTAGTCTTACACAGAAGACTAGTAAATCCGTGGGTTTGTTTTTTTCTTGTTACCATACTGTTAAGTTATTTTGTTATAAAATGAATAAAAACATTTTGGAAAAAAATAGCCTGTGTACTTTTTGACTTAATAAATATGCATAGATCAATGTGTATAGGTAGCCACAAATGAAGTTTTAATTATGATGGAATAAAATAACTTGTGGAGCTGTAATCTGTACCTGTATTTCTTTCATAGTTAAAATGTACATTCTTAAATTAGATATAAAGTAGGTTTGCCAAACTAAGAAGGCCATTAAGCTGTTTCTTATAATGTTTGTAATATTTTATGAATCTCATATCTGTTATATAATGTTTAGTATTATTCAGTGATTCTTTTTGTATCCAGATATATGAAACTTTATTGTTATTATGTCTAGGATGGACAGATCAACTGTTTATGACTCTTACTTGAGAATAAAAATATTCCAGTTATACAAGACAGATATTATTTGAGCCTGCATCTAAGATTCTGAGTCAAACTTTTTTTACCAAGTTTAAAAAAAACTAGTAAACCAGACATAGGATTTAATAAAATCCACAGAATTCATGTTCCTTGCTCAGTGTGGGTTGGTCATTTAGCTCAATAATGAGAAAACGTGATTCAGAGACAGAGGTATAGCCATAATAAGAAACACCACAATATCTGATCATTACCATGTCTGTAATCAAACACTGCACTGTCACATCTGGCTGAGCTAGTGTTCTCCTTAGCAGCCCATGCATTTGTTAACAAAGGCACCCCGCTACACACAGACACACACAGACACTCAAACATCCAGACTTGAGATTCCCTAGCTAACCCATTGTGCAACCACCCACCCAGTCAAACACACACACACACACACACACACACACACACACACACACACACACACACACACACACACACACACACACACACACACACACATCAACACTCCCCCATATCTCCATTGGACTTACCTCCACTCCGAGTACTGTCTTAGGAGTGAAAGGTTGAGCGCCTTGTTTTTTTACAGTAATCACTTTTCCCTCTATTGTAAAATTTATTGGGCCAAGAGGCTCACTGAACCATTCGGGTGAACATTCGGGTGAACAAACTAGGAGCTGCAGACATTTTTGAGAGAGAGCAGATGTCTAATTATCATTATCCACTTCCTACAGACTGCCACATTATTATGGGGCTTAGCCTGTTGGGCCACTTCAATAGGTAAAAGAAATATTGAAGTCACAAGTGAGGAGAACCTCAGTGGTATAGCACAAGATGAATTGAAAACCCTTACAGTAATGTGGAAAACTTCTGAGTTAAGAATCTCATATTGCACTAAGCCTTTCTCAGTCCCAGGGTAGATGTTTCAAGAAATTCTTGGTGTGCTCCTCCTCACAGAAATTTCTCTCATATTCTTTTGATTTTTTTTCATTACAGCTCATGTCTGGAGGCATAAGTGAATTTGTTTTTTTCTTTTACCTATTGAAGATAATAGTTATGAAATCCATTTCGGAGATTTGTGAATAGTAAATCAGTATTTCCTGACTATTGAACTTCCTAGCATCATGTATATTGTCATAAAAAACATAAGCCCAGAAATTTTATGTTAAGTTTGCTGCTATGTTTGCTTGAATCGTGACATCCTGTTTTAGCAAAGACAATTTGGAGTTTTGTTCATTCATTCATTTTATATCCCCATTATATTTTTACTTCACTGAATAAATTCATAAAGCTAATTACTGACAAATGAGGTCTGACAATAGTTGTAATGAGTTAATATGCATAAATAAAAACTGTTTAGATTAGAATATGTAGATTTATAAGAAAAGTATGTGAATGTTGCTCAATGAAGTTTAAAGGAAATTTCATATCCAAAATAAATTAAGAATTTAACACTGGGTGTTCTGTTAAACATTGTTATTTGTTAAGGATATTGTTAAATGTTCACCATTTATGAAAAAAGGTGGTTGTGTTATAAAAGATTTACATGAACATATTTTTAACTCTTCTGATAAGCACATTCTCTGTAGACTAAACTAAAGGCATTTTATGTGTCCACAATCAGAAAGTTTGGATCTTAAACTCTTTTTTTCTGTATTACAGCTTTCATTATCATTTGTAATGACTGGAGAATGTAGACTAGCTGTTTCTGTGCTACAAAATCAAAGTAGATATCTGAAATGGCTTGCACCATAAATTTTTATTAAGAAATGACTTATAATTATTTCAGTAATTTTATAATTATTTGGCCAGTTTCAATAACCCTACATAGTCCATTTACACCATGTGTGCTGTTTTGGATTCAGTAAGCAGTGCTACCCAGTGTGTAGAGCTGTGCAAACAAGGTAAACACTGTGACATGCTAATTACAGCTTAAGCAACTTAAATGTATGCTAATCAACCAATCCAAGATGGAGGAGCTATTCAACAAGCTATAAAGCAACAGTGTAGACTCAGCGCTGGTTTTCCTCGTGAATTCCAAAACCTATTGGAATACAGCCATGGAAAGGAGTCTACACAGAAACAATGTTAGGGGCTGCAGTTGCTTTAATTCATGTGTATGTGGAACAAGCTGAAGTCTATACTACTACTGCTGCTGCTAATAGACACAGCCAAGAAAGGAAAGAGTTTTCAGACACATTTAACTTATCACAATCTACATGATGTGGAAATTGTAGAGTGCTACCAGCTGGATAGGGATGCACTAAAGGGGCTCTGCAACCCCTGTTGTCTTCAATTCAGAGCCAAGGCAAACCGAAGGGAACCCATACTAGTGGAGACAAAGGTATGTGTAGCACTTAGAATTTTAGTTACAGGAATCTTTCAGAGACCAACAAGGGACATGCTGGGGGTGTCACAGGCATCAGCATCCAGGATCCTCCATCAATTCCTGAATTCTATCCTCTAGCATTCCAGTGGCCACATATATTTTTCCCATACTCCTGAGAACAGGGTCACAAATATGTAGGAGTTCTACCCTATAACACACTACCCTGAAGTGCTGGGTGCCATAGATTGTAAGGCACTGCCTGGGGAACAGGGAAGGCTCTACATAAATAAGGAGAGCTTCCACTCTATTAACTGCAAAGTTGTGTGTAATGCCAAGGGAATCATCATGAATGTGTGTACTGGCAATCCAGGAAGTTGCCATGACTCCCAGCTGTATCAGATGTTCACTAGGGGTGATATCCCAAAGGGTCATTTACTGGGGGATGCAGGTTAATGCGCTGGAACCATGGCTGATGACACCCATCAGAAATGCACAAACACCCACTGAAGAAAGCCATAAACAGGCATATGCTGAAACCAGAAATATCATAGAATGTAAGTTTGGGCTGCTGAAATTTCAGTTCCGGTGCCTAGGTACATCTGGGGCAGCCCTGCAGTACAATCCACATACATGTAGTGAAATATTCACTGTCTGTGCCATGCTTCACAATATCATCCTAAGAAAAATGCTTCAGCAGGATCAACAAGGAGAAGGGGCACACATCCTACCACCAATGGCAAGGTTACCACAGCCACATCCAGGTGAGGAGTCAGTGAGGGAACCAGCATCTGCTGTGGGTATAGGCAGATGTAGGCATGCTCAATATGCCATTGCATTAGCTAAGAGGCAAAACATAGAACACTCACTCATCACCTAAGGGCTAAAACCTTCATCCTACACATATGCATATAGTAACATTGATGCCAAACAACAGTCACAACCTTTACCTACCCATGTAATGGCTGTGTATGGCTAGCATCAGACAGAGTGAAATAAAACTGTTACAACTGCTGGATTTACAAGGTAAGTGTTGAACCTAGAGTGTATTTTATAATAATATGAAGGAATGGCATATCCTTGCATATTGTTACTTGGTAGTGTAAGCAAGTAAAAGGTGGGTGATTTGTACAGAAATTAACATGTGACAGAAGAGACTGGTGTGACTACATGTGTGCTCTATCAAGTAGTAGGACTCAGGCATCAAAGATTCATGCAGTCATACCTCTCAAAGGTACTTATGGCCACTGAATGTCCTCAGTTTAGCATCATACTTTTGGACTGGAGACACATTTCAAGTTCCAGACTTTACAACCCTCACAAGATCATTAACAATACTGATGCACAAATGTTTGATTCTATCAACTGTATAACTTTCTAAGACCAAAATATGTCAAAGGTACAATTAGCAAAACTACATCACAAACTCAGATATACTAAGCACTAAGTCAGCTGTGCTCCCTGAGCATCAGATACAAATGTTGTGTATTCCTGAATCCAATATAGAGAAAACAAGGTTATGGCACAGTTATCATCACTTGCACAGGGTGTTGTGGAAGGGTGGGTTGACAGGAAGCTTAGGCTGACACAAAAGGTTGGGTGAGTGTCTGAGAGTAAGAAAGACAAGCAGGCAAACATTTGGATAAAGTAACAAATGGCCAGTGAGACAAAATGAGCTTTAAGCTTCACATCTGAACCATGTAACTGTTGTGTGTGTGTATCTCTATGGGTCCTCCAGGTGAAACTAGTGTGTGAAGGTCTACATGACATAGCTAAGCCATGTGTTAGCTCTAAGTCTTGGTATGTTGGACAGGTGTGAGCCATGCATGATAGAGGTGGCAGCTCATCATTGTTGTACCAGTCCATGAGAACTGTCTCTGCCAGGAGTTGCACTGGCACATCTATGCCTATAGTCAGATGCACTGCTGCTACCTGAACATGACTGATGTCTGCTGGATGAGCTCCCTTCACCAGGATTCCAAGGACCATGAACCCATGGCCTGGCACATCTGGGTGTGGACACTTAAACCACTGACAGAGCAGTGGAAGTACTGTTACTATGGGAGTCTGATTGGACATGGCCATGTCAGCTAACAGCAGATGATGTTGCTGACTGACACCCATGAGGATTCCATCCCCCTCCCAGCAGATTTGCCATCACAGACACTGCCCATTCTAAAGTGTCATTCATCCAATTTATTGAATTGGAAAAAACATTGGAGGCAATCAGGCATGTCAGCTTGTGCCACATCTACAACCCTAAACATATCTCTGGAGGACCTATGGGAACATGCCTGTGCTTCCATGACTGCCCTAAACATATGTTGAATGGCACGGGAAGGGACACCTGAATCAGGTGGAGGATGGACAGCAGGACTCTTCTGATCACCCCTAATAACTCTCTTGTGTGGAACCTCTCCCTCACTTTGACTATGGCCAGAGTTAACAGGCACTGAAGCCACAGTAACCACTTTTCCCAGATCAAGTATTTCACCCTCCACCTGCCAAAATCTGAGGACTTATGGAATGGGTTGGTGTAGACCTACTGGCTGTGTCCTATGGAATTATAGGGGATGGCTGAATGTCATCCTCAGTGTCAGATTCAACCTCTGCATCCCTCACTGTGCCTCTGTTTGGCCACCATCATCATGAGAGTCTGCTGATACTCTGACATCAGGTGGTAAGAGTCCTACACTTCCACTGTCAGGATCACTTGTGATAATAAGCAACAAACACAGGAAATAAATTAATAGTTACGCTGCTATAATAAAATGTATGCTAACAAACTAACAGTGGTGCCACTACTACAGACAGTATAACAATATGCATAACAGTCCTGACACCCACATCACACATATGGATAAAATATATAAATTCTTTGAATTGCTTATCACTACTGACAAAAAAAAGTTATTTGGCTTACTATGTGCAGTTGATGCTATGTTTCCCATGGATGACGGCCTTGGAAGAAGTTAAGCAAAAGGTAAGGACAAAATCATCACAATTAACAGTAACACAGGAGGGTAAAACTTTTTGCCATTTATCTGTCCATTAATGATACATACTTTTAACAAGAACTTAGATGACAAGTCCAACCTAAGCCATGTGTAATCATTCAGAATGTGTTGTTAACCATAGCAATCTACAACTCTGTCCAAATAAATTTATTGTTAAACAGAACTTACATTTACTATACAAGGGTATTTAACAACTGAGATACATAAGCCTACCTGGAAGCTCCTCCTGGGGCATACTTGTTCTCCCTGAAACAGTAGCACCAATGTCAAGGACATGCTATTCTGCACTTTCCTGGGAGCTGTCCGGAAACATGACAGTGGACAGGAACTCTTCATTTGCTGTTAGTGGTAGTTCCATAGCTGTCCCCAGTACCCATCCAATCACAGGCCACTGCAGCTGCTCTCCTCTGTGCAGATGAAATCATGTCAGTGGCCCTATGGCGCACCTGATCATATGTCCTGCTGTGGCTGCCTACTGCATTCAAATCAGCAACTATCTGCTGCCAAATCTACATTCTGCCTGACATATTTCCATGTCCTGTCTCAAGCAGAAAGGCACCATGTCACCTAAAAGCTTCCACAATGACCTGATTCTCAGGGTCACTGAAGGGTGGTTTTCAGGGATTGGGATGCCGGGGTGCCATAGGCTGTGGTGACCTAAAACACAACAGAAGGATAATACACATAAGTATCACATATCTAAAAGTCCTGTTTCCAGATAACACATAAAAGGTAGCATGTCACTATTACCCACTGGAAAAACATAAAACAATCAAGATATTGAAATATAAAAAAGGAATTGTGTGGTTGTAACATATTACTTTCACACACAAGGCAATGTTGGATGCAAAACAAGGAAAGTAACAATAGCAATATAAAAAACGAAGATGAAACCCTGAACAACAGTATAAATCCAATAACCTTGTACTGCTGCTCCACACACTAAGCACTTTCACCATAAATCAATGGCATCATCAGAGTGAATGGTAGTTATACCCAAACTCCTTTCATATACTTCTCAATCAATTTTCAATTAAGAATAAAACACAATCATCTTAAAGCTAAACTACATAAAAAAAACCCTACATAAAATGCAATTCCAACCCACATATACAAATCATTAATGATTATACTAAATATAAAAAGAAAAACTTGAGTGTATTGATTATTTTCACCTAATATAAATACACTAAAATAAATCAACTATATAAATAGAAGCCACATTTATTTTAGTATGTAGTTTAGCTTTAAGATGATTGTGTTTTATTCTTAATTGAATAATAATTGATTGAGAAATATATGAAAGGAGTTTGGGTATAGCTACCATTCACTCTGATGATGCCATTGATTTATAGGGAAAGCACTTAGTGTGTGGAGCAGCATTAAAGGCTATTGGATTTATACTGTTGTTCGTGGTTTCAACTTTGTTTTTTATCAGTCTACTACCCATTTGGTAATTGTCTTTTTGTGTGTTAAACAATAGCAATATATCCTTGTCTGTGACAAAACAGAAATGCAACTTTGCTCCCCCACCCCCAAAAGAACAGACAAATGACACATTTTACTAAGAAACCACCAGTAAAATGCTAAAACTACTATCAAATGAACTGTTCCTGAAAAATGTTTACAGATTGAACACAGAACATTCCATTTTAAGCTGTTGACAATCATGTGTACCTGTGGCCAACACTACCCTAGAGGTGTGTATGGGCAATCCTAGAAGGCTAACATCCCTGTGTCATTGAGAATACAGGATATTTGCCATTTCACAGAAATAACAATAGAAGACCATACACAGAAAAAAACAGTTGTAACATTAGCAGTTCATAGGTTCATAGTTCATAGTTTTATACTAGGCTATCTGCCCTAAGGCATTTATAAGCCTAGCCCAAAGTTTTATGTTAAAAAATACTGTGCCCATTAGTTTGTTGTGCCTCTGTCCAGCAGTGACACAGAGATGATTCCCGGGGTAAACCTACGATCTCCCATCCACCGGTCAAGATTTCTCTTGAACAGAGCCAGCGAGGTGCTCTGCCTCACATGGACCGGGATTTTATTCCACAGCATAGGGAGTCTCTGGGTGACAAATCTATCCCTCCAGCATGTCCTATTTATATCCGTGCTAAGGTTTAAGTCGCTTGCTCTAGTGGATCTGGTAGATTTGGATTTTTTGATGTGGAGCATGTCCATTAATTCTGGGTTGGACATGGCCTTGTATGTCAGGCACAAGTCACCTCTGAGCAGGCGGTATGCGACTGAATAGAGCTGGAGTTTCTTCAGTCTGGCAGCATATGACAGATTTTGGAGTCCCTTTATCCTTTTGGTGAGGAACTTTTGGGGTCTCTCCAATTGCTGCAGGTGTCGGGTGAGATACATCCCGAATGGGGCATTGTACTCGATCATTGGTCTGATAAGTGGAACAATGACCTCACTTGATCTGGATGTGAATCCCTTCATGATCAGGTGGGCAATGTAGAAGGTCTTTCTAACCACTTTAGCAATGTGAGTGTCAAAAGAAAGGCCACTGTCAACCTGGGTCCCCAGGTCCCTGATAACCTCTTCTGTGCTTAATGGATTGCCACCTATATGGTAGCTTGGGGTTACCTTGTTTTTCCCGAAGGGTATGACTATACATTTTTTGGCATTTAACTTCAGGCCATGGCTCTGGCACCAGTTTTCAGTTTCCGTGAGACCCCTCTGAAGGATATCTGTGTCCGATGTACTTTCCAGCCATAGTCCTCCTATGTTTGCCTGTACTTCTGAGAAGTAGATGCCGAACAACAGGGGGCCAAGGACTGAGCCCTGTGGGACACCACTTGTGACCGGCTTGGAGTCTGACATGGTGCCTGCAATTCTAACCCTGTGGGTTCTGTCCTTTAGCCAGTTTGCAACCCATCTTGTGACATATGGGTTTACATTTAAGCTGGTAAGTTTCTCTATAATACCCGAGTGGGGTATTGTGTCGAAAGCTTTTGCAAGGTCAAGGTAGGCTGTATGGACTGCCTTTCCCTCATCAATGGCCTTGGTGACTGTTTCGAAGAAGTCGACCAAGTTCAAAAGGCATGATCTGCCCTTGACAAAGCCAAACTGGGTTGGGTCCAATGTCTGCAAGTCCCCTATGTCTTTGTTTATGAGTTCCATTATGATCCTCTCCATAGCTTTGCAGACCAGGCTTGTTAAGCGTAATTACCAGGGTCCATAGAGGCACTGCCTTTATGGAGTGGGACCACAGTTGCCGTATGCCACTCCTTGGGCACGTATCCTGTGGTAAGGCTAAGATTAAACAGCTGCCTTATATGCGGGTTTAGTTCCTCATTGAGTTCGTGTAGCACACAGCCGGGGACACCATCTGGTCCCATTGATGCTGTGTTTTTAGCTTTAGAGAGAGCAGCTTTCACCTGCGCATTTGAGATGTCTGGGAGGCTACACTCCGCTGGGATAGTTATCTCTCCTTTTGGGGGGGGGGTGAAGTTTGCACTGAACCTGTCTGCCAGTATGTTGGCAATGTCTGTGGGTTCAGTGATTTTGTATCATTTTGGACTAATTCATATCTGGGAGTTCCCACCCAGGTTTCTAACATAGCTGAAGAAGGCCTTATGATTGTCTTTTGAATCTATTGCAATTTTTCTCTCAAAGTTGGCCTTGGATGATTTTATGAGTGCTCGATTTTTTACTAATAATGATCAAGGGTGTCTTCTCTTTTATGGATTTTGCTCTATCATGTAACAGCTTTCTCCTCTTATTGTAAAGTTTGTTTATGGCTGGGGTCCACCAGACTGGATGCTTGCCCCTGGTGGAAAGAGTCTTGGTTTTATTAGGGATTGCCTGATCCATGCAGTCCTGGAGGTGTTCGTAGAAGGCATTTGTAAGGGCTTCCGCAGCTTGGATTGTGGTTTCCACTGGCTCGGGGGCCTTGAAAGATACCACACCAGTCTTGAGTAGTGTGAAGTTTGCTTTAGAGAAGTTCTTGACTGTGGTCTTTTTTGTTTGGGGTGGGGGCGGGATGTGGATTTCCAGTGAGATAAGTTTGTGATCTGATCTCACCAATGAGGGATATACTTCCGGTGTGGAGCATTTTGTCCCCATGTTTGTGATGATGAGATCTAGTATATTATCTCCTCTTGTGGGAATGGTGACTAGTTGTTCCATGGCATTTGAATTTATGAACTCCAGGAACCTTTGGGCTAGAAAGTTGGGGCTTGAGTAATGTTCCCAGTCTATATTCGGGTAGTTGAAGTCACCCAATATAATGGTGTTTGGAGATACATTTATACCCTTCAGTGTCTTCAGGAAGGCTGTGTGGGGTTCCTGAATTTGAGAGGGTGGCCTGTAGCATGCTACAAACTGTAGAGCAGTTTTGCCTATGGTTAATTGCACCTGGATGGTTTCCGATGCTTTGTGCGTTGCCACCAACCTGGAGGTGTGGGTATCCTTGATGAATATGGATACACCCCCTCCTTTTGTGGTGTGGTCCGGGTTTTGGGGCCGGAACGCATGATATGAGGTAAAACCTGATAGTGCCGGGGTGCTCCATGTTCTCCATACTGAGAAGGGCCTCGAGTGCGTGCATTTTGAGATTTAGACTTCTGGCATTGAGCAGCATTACCCTTAGTTTCTTCCCATTTTTGTTTTCTAGGGTGGTAGGTTTAGAATTTGAACCTTGCCTAAAAAAGGCACTATGGGGGTGGCAAGAGCCTTAGCCAATATCTGACAGGTGCCATGTCATCCCAGGCAGACAGACACTGGATCCCCTTTGAATGACACCAGAAATTAAGCCAAATTGTTAAAGCTGATCATCTTGTCCCTATGTTGGGCATCATTCTTGGTGAAGGAAGGATACTGCTCAGGGTCAGGGTCATACCTGCCTGGGCTACATAATCAGAGAGCTCCTCTATGTCTCTTTTCATGTAGTCCAGGTCCTCAGGTCGCTCACACCAGCATGGACAATGACTGTGTCATATTTGTACTTGCTGTGGAGTGACCTGATAGGCAGCTTACTGTGACCCTCTCCTTGTTCAGCCTGGTGAGTGGTGTCTGACTATGGAGTCACCTATGACAAGTATGTTTGGTGTTGTATTTGGCCTTAAGGGCTGTGACTGCTTTGCACACTGATTTTGTGGTTTATGTGTTGCCTGTGGTGTGTCATGAGGTGGCAGTTGCTTGGATGTCTGCTTTGGAGGCCTCTGCTGTTTAGGTAAATTTTGCTCAGAGCCTCCAGTATGACTTTGTGTGTTTATGTGTTTGATTCATTGTTGTGATAGCTTTATGTGAGACTGGTTTTGTGGTGTGTGTAGCTGCCTTCTCCTCCTGTCTGGTCTTGCCAGTCCTCAGTTGAGAGAGCTCAGCCTCCAGTTTGGCTAAATAGCTGCATCTCGCAAGTATTTGTGTTATGTGGGAGGAGGAGAGGTCAATATTCCCAAATTCACCAACTGGACAGGAGAGGACGCCAGCATCTGACCACATGCTAGAGAAATTTAGAAGTTAGGGGTGTAACTGAATAAGAGAGGACTTAGTAAGGAAGTGGGTACTTTTGCTAGTGAGGGACTTTGTATAATACAGAAGTGCTAAACCTGAAAATATGCTTTTAAGACAAGTAAAAGCTTTTAGGAACAAGTGCTGCACTTTTAGTTAAGGGATATACTGTTTAGATTACTAGTAGAGCAGTTCTAAGGGAAAAAATGAAGAACAGACTTTATGGAGTCAGAAAAGTTTAACCTTGTTAAAAGCACTCTAAAGCGCGTTTGATAGCAGGGGCTGGAAAGAGCCAGGAATTGACCACAGTTTCAAGTCAGTAACCACTCCAGGGAAGCAGCTCAATGTTTTACACTGCCACTGATCAAGAGAGAGACTTTCCTCTAGCCCAAGCAAAAATGGCCTCACAGAAACTTACAAAACAGTTCAAGAACAGCAAGCCTGTAACTTGAACTTTTTTAAAATCTTCAGAAAAGTGGAAAAAAGCAAGATTTTTTTTGTTTTTTCAGAGATAGCAGAGGTTCACAAGTAATATCAAGTTATAACAGTGCAGTAAATGACCCCACACAAGAGTGCTAGGTCAAAGACAGAAAATATGCAAGTTTTGAAAAAAACGATTTTAAAATTAAGTGCAAACAGGAAATTCAGTAAACAGCTTTTGGTTGTGCTCTAAATACAGCTACTAATGCAGAAATCAAGTTTAACAAGCCAGAAAATGCTCAAACTAGGCAGCTATGCAGAAAAACTTATCAAATAAACAGAGGAAAAATACTTAAAATCTCAAAAGTGGCTCCTTTCTTCTCTCAGCGTTTTCTCCTCTTGGTGGGTTCTTCACCAAAAGCCAACAAGCCTGAAAAGATGCCAAAACCATGAGGCAACTAGGTTTTAAGGAGGAAGATGAAGGAGTTTTGGAAATGACCCCTTTTGGCCAATAAAACTACAGTTTCAAGTCAGTAACCACTCCCACGGGGGGCAAGGAAGCAGCTCAATGTTTTACACTGCCACTGATCACCAGAGAGACTTTCCTCTAGCCCAAGCAAAAATGGCCTCACAGAAACTTACAAAACAATTCAAGAACAGCAAGCCTGTAACTTGAACTTTTTTAAATCTTCAGAAAAGTGGGAAAAAAGCAAGATTTTTTTTTGTTTTAGTTAAGACTATGCATCTACGAAAGTGAAATGCCCTGACACACATGCCCATGCCATCAATACACTTCTATGAAATGCATACAGATTAAAGCAGCATTTAACACAAATATATATAAATAGGTTTTTCTTAATGACATTTCAGCATATGCAGTATATAGCTAAAAAATGCAAACATACCTTCTCTAGGTCAGTAGTCTTCTGTGCAGATATATCCCAAAGTAATATCCTCTTCTGTGTTATCCACAAAAACAAGTCTCCTGAACTTCAGGTTCCTTAGCTACATGGTTCCCTTTTTATGGTGTAGATTCAGGGCTGTGAGCACGGTGAAGATATAAATGTAGTGTGAATGAATTCAAATTGCTGAATCCCAATTACTTGGCTACAAGTATCTGATGTAAACATAATGTAGGAAGTCCCTCAATGTTTGTTGCTAATGGATTGCAACTGTGAAGTATTACTGGTAGGGAGAAGGACACACAACAGCAATTCAGACTGCCCTACCTCCAGTGGGTGTGTCACCCAGGTTAAACTTACAAAGTGTAAAAGTAATTGTATCAAGGTTGTAAATGTAAGTAAGCAGCACACATTTCACACTTCTGTTGAGTAAAATCCAACCTCCCCTTCATTTCTTGACAACTGCATATTATTGCCATTTAATATCCTCACCCATTTTAAGGGCAATTGTAATCATTCATCTCTGTTACAAATAATAAGAAGGCTTGGGGTTTCATTTACATGTTTTAATACATAGAAAGACATCAGGATGGACAGCATCATCTTTAAATACGAATGAACTAGTTAACTAACAGATCTTACATACATACATGTTCACATCTCAACAGCTAACTACAAAATGTCAGTCAGACTTGCACGTGCTCAGTTTTTATACACTTGTGTAAGTCCATGGATAGCTTCTCAGAGGTATATACACAGATATTGATCTTCATCCTCCCTCTTAAAAAGATTGCCCTTTATGCAAAACAATAGCTGAGCTAGGCATGCATTACTATGTACATCAGGAACAAAACACAATGTTCATGTCCAAGTTGCTTCATATCTGCTATAGGGTTTAGAGATTTGACCATATCTCATAGAATAACAATTGGGACTAAATTTAGCAACAGGAACAGTCTGGGGTGCACAACTCATATTAAGAATTTATGGATTCATCATAGGAATGAGAATGTCCTTGGTAACTTCCTCTGGAATTGGAACACCGGACAACTCACTCTGAGATAAAGAGTCTTTCTCACAGGTTATCTGCTGTAGTATAGGCTTGGATACAGGTCTCAAATGTGTCCAATTCCACCTGAAAATTGTTCCTTCTGACTCTGTTTCGGCTCTGGACCAATATTCTTCATGACATCAATTCGAGCATAACTTTTGGACATTTGCATCATTACCACTTCTCCCTCTCATAATGAATTGAGCAGTGTACTGGTCTTATTGTAGTAGGACTTTTGGGTTAGGTGTTTTTTCAACAGATTGTCTTTTACTGATCTGTTGTTCTTGACACATGGAGCTAACAATCGACTACTGATTGGTAATGTGGTTCTGGTTTGTCTTGACAGAAGTCTCTGAGCAGGTGAACCAAGAAGTTTATCATGAGGAACATTTCTGAGATTCAAGGGATTCAGGAAACCATCACTATTATCTCATTTTGACTTCTCAAGTAACTGTTTTGCACTTTGCAATGCTTGTTCTCCCAAACCATTTGACTGTTGGTACTCTGGGCTACTTGTGCCATGAGTGAAGTCCCATTCTTCTGCAAATCTAAGTTTGTGTGGACTTCCATGTACAGCAAAATGATGCTTCATCTTTGTAATGACTGTACTGGATGCTAGGTTAGGAAGCAAGTCAATCTCAAACCAATTGGAGGTAAGAGTCTACTAACACCAAATAATGTTGACCATTTCACTCAAAGATATCACTAGTTACTGTCGATCAAGGTAGTTCTGGAATCTGGTTAAGCTGAAGTGGTTCCTTCTGTTGATGTGGCTTTGTACTATTACACATGAAACAAGCCAATAGTGTCAAAATACTATTTATCTCACCCTTCTTTTGGTAGATTCGGTTTCTGGGTGACCACGATACAAGATAGTAATGTACTCAGGTTGCAAGGACTTTGGAACAATTACTTTCAGACCATTCAAAATGATACCTTTGTCAGCCAAAATCTCATCTCTGTATGGAAAATAAGGTTGCAGATCATGAGGTAAAATAGATTGCTTTGACGGCCATCCTTGATTGATAAAGTGGTTGAGCATCTGTAAAATGGAATCTGTAGCTGTGTGATCTCTCAGCTCATCAAGAAGTGTGGAAGAAAAATTACGTACTTCCATGACTTCAAAATCATCAGTCGATTGAGAACCTTGATTTTCATTCTGTTCAGTAGTATTTCTGGGTGATCTGGATAATGTATCAGCAAGATAAAGAAGTTTGCCTTTCTTGTACAAAAGATTGAAATTGTACTTTTCCAATCTTAGCATCATGCATTGCAGCCTGGCTGGAGCTGAATGCATTGGCTTTCTCAAGATAGTGACTAAAGGTTGGTGGTCTGTTTCGATTTGGATGGGTCTACCATAAACATAATCATGGAACTTCGAACATGCAAACACAATTGCCAAAAACTCTTTCTCAAAATTGGGCATACTGCATCTCAGTCTGGGTACGAGTTCTTGATGCATAGGCAACAGGTTGATCCTCATGTAGAATGACTGCATCAAGACCAAATTTTGAAGCATCACAGGAAAGTGCAACTGGTTTGTGAACATCATAGTATCTGAGTATTGGTGGGCAAGCAATTCTCTGTTTCAGGACATCATATGGTCTTTGGTGTTGCTCTAACCAAGACAAGGATATATCTTTACATGTCAGCTCTCTGAGTGGCGCTGAAAGTTGGCTCAAGTCTGGAATGAACTTGCCTAGGTAGTTAACAATGCAAAGAAAATGTTGCAGGGCTTGAACATTGTCTGGCGTTGACATCTTGAGAAAGACTGCTTGCTTTAAAGGGTCTGGTCATAGGCCTGTACTCGTTAATAAATGACCAACATACTGTAAGTGACTTCTTGTAGTCTGAATTAACATTTGTGTGGATTGAGCTTAAGATTCACTTGACATGTCCTTTCTAGAACTTTTCTGAGGTTTCTGTCATGTTCTGCTTCATCACGACCTCCTGCTAGTATGTCATCTACTATGATAGCACAAGGATACCCAGAAAAAAATTGCTCCTTGGCATGTTGAAAGACTTCACTTGCAGAATTAATCCCAAGTGGATAATAAAGTGGACCCATGGGGGTAGCTTACTTTGATTTTGATTCTGATAAAGTTGTGTTATATCCTTTATGAAAGCACCCAGTCCTTCAATAAAGTGGAGCCATGGTTTCTACCTGTTTGCTGTGCAGTTTGTATTGGTGTTGGTTATATGTTTTTGTTGTTTTATTGGAGTTGTCTACTGCGGAGGGTTTAAAGAGCATATTAACAAAGGCTGGTCCCAGTTTGGAAGAAATTTACAGGAGTGTTGTGCAATTGACTTTACTGGTCCAACAGCTCATGGAACAGTCAACAGGACCTGAGGTACAGCCTAATACTGACTTTCAACGTACTCCTGGTTGCCTCAGAACCCCGCAGATTAATACTCAACCAGAAAATCGTGTAGATGGAGCAGCAGCACTGGAGAACGTGAGTCTTAATACTTGGTTGCAGTCTAATATTAATCTACTATATGTCAATAATGGGTGTGGCTCCTACAGAGACTCAATTACAGCACTCGAAGATGTTCTGTTACAATGTCGGAAAGTGCAGGTTGAAAATGCATTCCTAACAGAGTGTATTAATTCTGAAAGGATTCCCAAAGGGTTGCACCTTTGGAAGTATCCAAACAGACTAGTAGCTGGTTCCCCCCTTCACTTGGAACTGATTGAACTTTTTAATAGCTAGGGGGTGGAAATGCTTAAGTTACTATGTAAACATAATCAATCCATGATTGATCATTTGGTTAAAGAAGCTGAGACTTTGGATCAAAAAATAAAAAGTGATATGCTGTATTCTGTACAATGTGAATCTTACTTAGCTATTTTTAGTAAAATTAATTCAGTGGTTGTTGAGACACAAAGAAGGAAATGTAAAAAACTGGAGAGAGATAAGCGGGACTATCAGGAGGGCAAAGAGTGCTCTAAACCAACTGGTGCAGAGAGGAGGTGGAGCAATGAACGTAGAGAGTCCAGTGGAGTAAATGAGAACAATCATGGCGATGAGGGAGATGCAGAAGTTGTATACCAGGAAGAAGCCACCCCTTTAGATCTGGTTTCTCTCAGGAGATCCAAAAGGATAAGGAACTGGAATTACAACAACTCCAACTACAGAAACGCACATTTTTGTCTATATGGGGATGCACAAGCCAGTGCATTTCTTTGTGCTGGTCCCAAGCACGGATAAATGGGGAGGGTTAAATCAGGAAGGGCATCCAGCGTAAAATTTCACCAAATCATACATGCAGACAAAAATACACATATACATACCAGATCGGTCGAGGCACGGGTTAACGACTGCCACCTGTACTGTTGGCCAACAGGATGCTGGAGGAAATTGGGCTACTGTTGGCCGAAGGAGGAGAAGAGGCAGAAGGCATGGCCAAAGGCAGGTAAAGGCTAGGACTGTGATAGTGAGGGTCAGAACTTTGAATGTTGGCAGTATGACTGGTATAGGGATAAAGCTAGCTGATATGATGGACCGAAGGAATGTTGGTATATTGTGTGTGCAAGAGACCAGATGGAAGGGGAGCAAGGCTAGGTGTATTGGAGGCGGGTTCAAATTGTTTTATCATGGTGTGGATGGGAGGAGAAATGGCGTAGACATTATCCTGAAGGAACAGTATGCTAAGAGTGTTTCGGAGGTGAAAAGAGTGTCAGATAGAGTGATGTTTATGAAGCTGGAAATTGATGGTGTAATGATGAATGTTGTTAGTGCATATGCTCCACAAGTTGGGTGTGTGATGGATGAGAAAGAAAAATTTTAGAGTGAGTTGGATGAAGTGGTGATGACTGTACCCAAGGGTGAGAGACTGGTGATTGGAGCAGATTTCAATGGGCATGTTGGTGAAGGGAACAGAGAGGATGAGGAAGTGATGGGTAGGTATTGTGTTAAGCAAAGGAATGCAGAAGGTCAGATGGTAGTGGATTTTGCGAAACGGATGGACATGGCTGTGTTGAATACATATTTTAACAAGAGGGAGGAGCATAGGGTGACATACAATAGTGGAGGAAGATGCACACAGGTGGATTATATCTTATGTAGAAGGGCCAGTCTGAAGGAGATTGGAGACTGTAAAGTGGTGGCAGGGGAAAGTGTAGTTAGGCAACATAGGATGGTGATTTGTAGGATGACATTGGTGATCAAGAAGAGGAGGATGAGTATGAGGGCATCACCAAGGATCAAATGGTGGAAATTGAAAAATGGTAATTGTGAGGTGATGTTCAGTGAAGAGTTAAGACAGGCACTGGGTGGCAGTGAAGAGTTACCGAATAGCTGGGTAACTACAGCAGAGCTAGTAAGAGAGATGGCTAGAAAGGTGCTTGGTGTGACATCTGGAAAGAGGAAGGAGGACAAGGAGACCTGGTGGTGGAATGAAGAAGTACAGGAGAGTATACAGAGAAAGAGGTTGGCGAAGAAGAAGTGGGATTGTCAGAGAGATGAAGAAAGTAGACAACAGTATAATGAGATGAGGTGCATGGCAAAGAGAGAGGTGGCGAAGGCTAAGGATAAGGCGTATGACAAGTTGTATAAAAGGTTGGACACTAAGGAGGGAGAAAAGGACCTGTATTGATTGGCTAGACAGAGGGACCGAGCTAGTAAAGATGTGCAGCAGGTAAGTGTGATAAAGGATAATGAGGGAAACATACTCACAAGTGAAGAGAGTGTGTTGAGCAGATGGAAAGAGTACTTTGAGGGGCTGATGAATGAAGAGAATGAGTGGGAGAGAAGGTTGGATGATGTGCAGATAGTGAATCATGAAGTGCAGTGGATTAGCAAGGAGGAAGTAAGGATAGCTATGAAGAGGATGAAGAATGGAAAGGCTGTTGGTCCAGATGACATACCTGTGGAAGCATAGAGGTGTTTAGGTGAAATGGCAGTGGAGTTTTTAACTAGATTATTTAATGAAATCTTGGAAAGTGAGAGGATGCCTGAGAAATTAAGAAAAAGTGTTTTGATACTGATTTTTAAGAATAAGGGTGATGTGCAGAGCTGTCGTAACTACAGAGCGATTACATTGATCAGTCACAGCATGAAGTTATGGGAAAGAGTAGTGGAAGCTAGGTTAAGAAGGGAGGTGATGATTAGTGATCAGCAGTATGGTTTCATGCCAGGAAAGAGCACTACAGATGCAATGTTTGCTTTGAGACTGTTGATGGAGAAGTACAGAGAATGTCAGAAGGAGTTGCATTGTGTCTTTGTGGATTTAGAGAAAGCATATGACAGGGTACCTAGAGAGAAGTTGTGGTATTGTATGAGGAAGTCGGGAGTGTTAGAGAAGTATGTAAGAGTGGTACAGGATATGTATGAGGGTAGTGTGACAGCGGTGAGGTCTGCAGTGGGAGTGACGGATGCGTTTAAGGTGGAGGTGGGATTACATCAAGGTTCAGCTCTGAGCCCTTTCTTACTTGCAATGGTGATGGACAGGTTGACAGATGAGATCAGACAGGAGTCCCCGTGGACTATGATGTTTGCAGATGACATTGTGATCTGTAGTGAGAGAAGGAACAGGTGGAGGAGACCCTAGAGAGGTGGAGATATGCTCTAGAGAGAAGAGGTATGAAGGTCAGCAAGACTAAGAAAGAATATATGTGTGTGAATGAAAGGGAGGATAGAGGAATGGTGAGGATGCAGGGAGTAGAGATGACGAAGGTGGGTGAGTTTAAATACTTGGGATCAACAGTTCAGAGTAATGGTGAGTGTGGAAGAGAGGTGAAGAAGAGAGTACAGGCAGGATGGAGTGGGTGGAGAAGAGTGTCAGGAGTGATTTGTGACAGACGAGTACCAGTAAGAGTGAAAGGGAAGGTCTACAAGAGGGTAGTGAGACCAGCTATGTTATATGGGTTAGAGACAGTGGCATTGACAAAAAGGCAGGAGTCAGAGCTTGACATGGCAGAGTTGAAGATGTTAAGATTTGCACTGGGTGTGATGAGGATGGACAGGATTAGGAATAAGTATATTAGAGGGTCAGCCCAGGCTGGAAGGTTTGGAGACAAAGCCAGAGAGGCAAGATTACATTGGTTTTGACATGTGCTGAGGAGGGATGCAGAGTATACTGGGAAAAAGATGCTAAGGATGAAGCTGCCAGGTAACAGGAAAAGAGGAAGGCCTAAGATAAGGTTTATGGATGTGGTGAGAGAGGACATGCAGGTGGTTGGTGTGACAGAGCAAGATGCAGAGGACAGAAAGAAATGGAAACAGTTGATCTGCTGTGGTGACCCCTGATGGGAGCAGCCGAAAGAAGAAGAAGATGGACATCACCAACTCTCTCAGAACAACGGCAGGTGGTGTGAGAGTCAGAGACAACAGAATCCCTCTTACAATGCAGTGTAGAGTCAACAGAGTTAGTTGACACACCAGGTACTGATAATTATCCCACTGTCTTAACAAATGAAAGTGAAGATTTTAAGGTTTATAACTTCATTAATACTACATTTGACAAAGATTTGTGTTTGCTCCTTAGTAAAGGTCAAACATTTGAGCCCACTACCCATTCGTATATTGAGACATTGCTAATTGATTTAAAAACGTATTTAAGAAAACTGAATTTCAGATTATTGTTTGCACACTTGGAGAAGGAATTTTCCTCAAGTATTTTACATACAAGTAGCACTTTTAATCTTGTGTTGGCTATGCCCTTAATTATTTTTGAGGAAAAGTGTGAATTTGATTTTAGGGCTCTTTTGAATAGGAAAAACTGTGGCTTTAATGTGGAAAATCTATCAGAGGGGGAAATAGATTACTAAGAGAATTTATTCAAAATTAGCAGATTAGGCTCATGAAGCCTGACAAGGGTGGCAGAATAGTTGTGATGACAAAGGTTGACTATTTGAATAATATGTTTAGTCACCTATTTGATGAAGACTACTATGAGCAAACTTCTTTGAATTTCATCAACATTTCATATGCCAAAGTGCGTTTATTTCTTCAGGTCATGTTAGATCAAGAAGAAATTACTAGGGACACCTTTGAATTTTTGTAGGTTAGATTTCATATTGTTCCACATATATTTGTATCCAGAAAATTCATAAGTGTCTCAAGGATCCCCCATGAGACTGATTGTTAGTGGCAGCACCTCCATTACACACCGCATGACCATATCTATAGATCACAAAGTTAAGACATTACTAAAAACTACTCACATATTGTTAAAGATTCATGGGATTCATTACATAAACTAAGAGATGTGAAATTTAGTTCCAGTTTAAAATTCATCACAACTGACATTATTTATTCAATGTCATTCCACAATAGTAAGGTATGGAGTGGTTTTACGATTTCCTGCTTGAATCAGGAGCTTTTAGTGCTAATTAAATAAATGTGTTTAGACACTTTATTGGATATAGTATTGAAGAATACTTTTGTGCATATTGATGGCAAATTTTTCCAACAAAAATAGGGAGTACCGATGGGTGCCAGTTGCGCCCGTCTATTCACAAACATAGTTTGACTTCACTTTAAAACGTATTAAACCAAATAACTGATAAAAATAAAAATAATAAACTCAGTGATAAACCAAACTGTGCTTTAATGCAGAAATTCAGTAAAAATCCAGTAAGCGCTTTTGTCTTTCATACACAAGACTTCTTCAGACTGAATTAAAACCTCTCACTTCATTCATTAAATACTAAAAGATATCATCACATGACATTCCCAATTAATGTCTTAACCCTTTCTTTCTCAAATAGGCTACAAAATCTTCTCTGTTGTTTAGCCCAGGGGGATAGCAGGCATTCAACTTAACCTGCCATGTATATTCCAACCATCCCAACTCCTCCTCAGCATTCAATTAGATCTCATAGTCAACAATATTTCCCAAAACCAAAAATTTAAAATTGATTTTACAACCCCCCATTTTATAATGTTTACCTAAAGCATTAGCTTCATTGCCAGTTTCCACAGCTATTTTGTGTTCATACATTCTTTTGAACAGCTTCCTACTAGTATGGCCAACATAGAATGCATTGCGAGACTGACATACAATTAGATAAACAACAAACTTTGATTTACATGTGTAAACCTTGTTGACATATATTTTTACATCATTAATAACAATTTCACTGACTTCTTCATAAATTAAATCACAGAAATTGCATGCCAAACGTTTTCCATCCTGCCTCTTGTACTAAAAGACCTGGGATTCAAACTGCTTTGGAAAAAGTTTTTAAAACTCTTTCCCTTTTTGTACAGAAAGCGTGGACCATTACCAACTGCTTCTAGTACTTCTTCACTGCTCTTCAAATTTTCCAATTTGTACTGATAATCTGTTTGATGGCTTCTGAATCTACACTATTCGATATTTGCATAGCAGTTCCAAAGTCATTGCTGATATTTTTCGTAGAAAAAACTTCTAAATTTTCTCTAGTTCTTTCGACTTCACTAAGTTTACTTCTCACTAATTCATTTGAATAGCCTCTAGCTACAAACATGTTACATATAGCTTTGCTCTCTTTAATAAAATCAGCATCATCTAAAGTAAGTTTATGTGCCTTCATCAGTTGACCCTTAGCAATATTTTGAATGCTGAGGAAGAGTTGGGATGGTTGGAATATACATGGCAGGTGAAGTTGAATGCCTGCTATCCCCCTGGGCTAAACAACAGAGAAGATTTTGTAGCCTATTTGAGAAGAAAGGGTTAAGACATTAATTGAGAATGTCATGTGATGATATATTTTAGTATTTAATGAATGAAGTGAGAGTTTTAATTCAGTTTGAAGAAGTCTTGTGTATGAAAAGACGAAAGCGCTTAATGGATTTTTACTGAATTTCTGCATTAAAGCACAGTTTGGTTTATCACCGAGTTTATTATTTTTATTTTTATCAGTTATTTGGTTTAATACATTTTAAAGTGATTTATTTTTGTTACGTTTCAAGATGAGCCAGGCAGGTTCTAATTTTTTGACGATTCCAACTGGATGTACTCTTCATGATGGCCCAAGTGGGTCGCTGATGTTAAATCAGGAAGGCTTGCTGAATGCTGGAGCAACAAGGCATGGACAGTTACCAAAAAGAACTAATGAGCTGTTGTCAAACTGTTTAGCACCTCCAGGTGATGTTTTTTTGACTCTAAGCAATGAAGGCACCAGTAATAGTTATTCTTTTGATGCTTATGAACTATTTAGAGATCTAGAAAAAGATCTCATAAAGCTAAAGCGTCTACAGTGGAATGTTGCTTATTTTGATAACTATTTGTGTGTTAAGAGGGTTCCAAAGGGCCTCAGAATTACAAAAATGCCGATTGGGAATGATTTACCCAAAGACTTTATTGACAGATGAGTCAAATTAAACCAAAAGGTGGGCTACAATATGTTGAAATGCTGTCCGAGTTCAATAAACTAAAAATTGAACAATTGAATAATAAAATAAATTCTAGCTTCTTTTCTCTTAAAGATCAGTTGACTGCTGACAATTTTGTTGCCAAATTTAGTCTTATTCAAGACAAATTAGCAAAAGAAAACAACCTTTTGTCCAAACGGAAAATTAAAAAGTTTCAGCGCGACCTTAAAGAATATGAGGAAGGGAACACTTATATTAGAGTAACAACAGGGTGCACTGACATAGCGGCTGATGCAACACACTGGAGAATCGAAAATGAGGCAGCACTGACTGCAAGTGGAGACGAGTAAGGGCGAAGACACTCGGAACGTCTAGCACAGCATGGGCAACAAAATGAACTGGTGATTTCCAATGCACAAGCTTGTTCTATGCCTTTACAAAATTTTCATCAGGGACAGCAGGCACAGAAGGTGTAGGTTTATCAGAAAGGGCCAAATGGCTTGGGCAGAAGTAACATCATCTACCACAGGGAATTACAACAATCAGTCCAAGAAGAAGGTGTGGAAGAAATGGAAGAAATAACTTGTTTTTCAGGTACTTTTGATCCGAGCAGTTACTTGTCAATTTATCATCCAAACTTTTGGATGCCAAGACTTGTGACATTCTGAGTAGGGGTTGGAATTTTGTTCCATCTACTAGAGCAAACAAGTGTGATGTGCTGAATGAGCTGAGAGATTTTGTCAGGAAACTGAATTTCAAAGTTTTGTTTAAAAATAGTAACAACAATGTAAATAAAGAGTTCAGTAGACCAAATACTTTTAATCCTTCTTTGAGAACAAAATTGGAAATGTTTCTTAGTATGACTGAGCTTGAAATTATTGAATTGTTCATAGGTTCATAGGTTCATAGGTTCATACTAGGCTATCTGCCCTAGGGCATTTATAAGCCTAGCCAGAGTGTGTATGGCTTTCGCCACCCATTTTAAATTAATTTTGCTATGCCCTTTTTCGAGGTTAGTATACCGCACTTCTGTCTAACAGTGACACAGAAGTGATACCCGGGGTAAACCTACGATCTCCCATCCACTCATCAAGATTCCTCTTGAAGAGAGTCAATGAGGGACTCTGCCTAACCTGGACTGGGATTTTATTCCAGAGTGAAGGGAGCCTCTGGGTTATGAATCTGTCCCTTCAGCATGTCCTATTTATTTCAGAGCTGAGGTTTAAGTCCCTCGAGCGCGTAGCTCGATGGGATTTGGATTTTCTGAGGTGCAGCATGTCCATTAATTCCGGGTTGGACATGGCTTTATAAGTCAGGCACAGATCGCCTCTGAGCAGGCGGTATGCCACTGAGTAGAGCTCGAGTTTCTTTAACCGGCAGCATACGGCATCTGTTTGAGCCCCTTGATCCTCTTGGTGAGGTACTTTTGGGGTCTTTCCAGTTGCTGCAGGTGTCTGGTAAGGTACATCCCAAAAGGGGCATTGTACTCAATTATGGGCCTGATGAGGGATGAGTAAAGAGGCACGATGACCTCCCTGATCTAGATGTGAATCCCTTCATGATTAGGTGGGCTATATAAAATGTTTTCTAACCACTTTGGCCACGTGGTTGTCAAATGAGAGATTGCTATCAACTTGGGTCCTCAGGTCCCTAATTACTTCTTCTGTACTTAATGGATTACCACCTATGTGGTAATTTGTGGGCACTTTGTTTTTGCCAAAGGGGATGACTATACACTTTTTGGCCTTTAGCTTGAGGCCATGGCTCTGGCACCAGTTGTCTGTTTCTATGAGGCCCTTTTGGAGGATGCTTGTGTCAGCTGGAGAGTCTATTATGGTGCCCAGTTTGCAGTCATCTGCGAACTTGGTCAGCCACAGTCCTTCCATGTAGGCCTGTACCTCCGAGAAATATATACCGAACAAGAGAGGTCCCAAGACTGAGCCTTGTGGGATGCCACTTGTAACTGGTTTGGAGTCTGACATGGCTCCAGCTATTCTAACCATGTGGGGTCTGTCCTTGAGCCAGTTTGCAACCCATCTAGTGACATAGGGGTTTATATTTAAGCTGGTGAGCTTATCTATAATGCCCGAGTGGGGTATTGTATCGAAGGCTTTTGCGAGGTCCAGGTAGGCTGTGTGGACCACCTTCCCCTTGTCAATGGCCTTGGTGACTGCTTCAAAGAAATTGACCAGGTTTAAGAGGCAGGATCTGCCCTTAACAAAGCCGAACTGGGTAGGATCCAGTCTCTGTAGGTCCCCAATATCTTTATTTATAAGGTCCATGATGATCCTTTCCATAGCTTTGCAGACCAAGCTAGTGAGACTTATGGGGCGATAGTTTCCAGGATCCGTTGAGGCACCACCTTTGTGGAGAGGGACCACTGTTGCTGTACGCCACTCTTTGGGTACATATCCTATAGTAAGGCTGAGATTGAACAGTAATTTTAGGTTTGGGTTTAGCTCTTCTTGGAGTTCATGTAGGACGCAGCCCGGGACACCGTCTGGTCCCATTGATGCTGTGTTTCTTGCTTTGGAGAGGGCAGCTCTTACCTGAGCATCTGAGATGTCAGGGGCAGCACTCTGCTGGGATAGATATTAGCCTTTTGGTGGGAGGGGAGAAGTTTGTGCTGAACCTGTCAGCTAGGATGTTGGCAATGTCTGTGGGTTCGTGTATTTTTGTCATTTTGGACTAATTCTGAGCATATCTGGGAATTCCCACCCAGATTCCTAACATAACTAAAAAACCTTGTGATTATCCTTAGTGTCCTGTGCAATTTTTCTCTCGAAGCTGGCCTTAGACGATTTTATGAGTGCCCGTAGTTTTTTCCTAATACTGATCAGAGATGCCTTCCCTTTTTGGGATTTTGCTCTGTCATGTAGTAGCTTCCTCCTTCTATTATATAGTTTGTTTATGGTTGGGGTCCACCAGACAGGATGCCTGCCTTTGGAGGATTGGGTCTTGGTTTTATTTGGGATTGCATGATCCATGCATTCCTGAAGGTGTTCATAGAATGTGTTTATAAAGGATTTTGTGGTGTGGGCCAGATATCCAGAGGCCCGGGCTTTGAAGGATTCCACCTCGGTTTTGAGGAGTGTGAAATTTGCTTTAGAGAAGTTTTTCACTGTGGTTTTCTGGGCATGGGGTGGGGTTGGGATGTGAATATCCAGTGAGATTAGTTTATGGTCTGATCTTACCAGTGAGGGATACACTTCTGGTCTGGAGCATAGAGTCCCCATGTTGGTGATGATCAGGTCCAGTATGTTTTCCCTCTTGTGGGAGTGGTAACAAGTTGTTCCATAGCATTTGAGTTTATAAATTCTAGGAACCTTTGGGCTAGGGTGTTGGAGCTAGAGTAATGCTCCCAGTCTATGGTTGGGTAGTTGAAGTCACCCAATATAATGGTGTTTGGAGAGACCTACATATTTTCCAGTGTTCTCAGGAAGGCCGAGTGGGGTTCCTGGGTTTGGGAGGGTGGTCTGTAGCAGGCTATAAACTGGAAGGCAGTTTTACCCACTGTTAGTTGCACATGGATAGTCTCTGATGCTTCGGCTGTGCCACCAACCTGGAGGTGTGGGTATCTTTGACTAATATTGATACTCCCTCCTTTTGTGGTTCGGTCCAAGTTTTGGGGCGAAAAGCATGGTATGAGGTATAACCTGGTAGTGCTGGGGTGCTCTCGAGAGCCTTGAACCAGGTTTCTGTTACTGCACAGATATCGATGTTCTCCATGCTAAGGAGAGTTTTGAGTGCGCATCTTGAGGTTTAGACTTCTGACGCTGAGTAGCATTACTCTTAGTTTCTTATCCCTTGTGATACCTATGGAGGTGGGTTTGTCTTTTGAGCCTTGCCTAAAAAGGCACTATGGGGGTAGCAAGAGCCTTTGCCAATATCCGAAAGCCCAGGGTGACAGGTGCAAGCCGCCCTAGCGAAGCATCGGCTGTTTGTCGAGCATGTCATCCCAGGCTGACAGGCATTGATCCCCTTTGAATGACACCAATACTTAAGCCAATTGTTGAAATTGATAATCTTGTCTTCATACTGTGGCATCATTCTTGGTGAGGGTAAGGTGTTACTCAAGGTCAGGGTCATATCGCCTGGGCTACATGCCCAGAGAGCTCCTCTATGTCTCTTTTCATGTAGTCCAGGGAGGTACGTCTCAGGTCATTCACACCAGCATGGACAATGACTGAGTCATATTTGTACTTGCCTTGGAGTGACCTGAGTGCTTGTGTTATGTGGCGGATCCTAGCACCCGATAGGCAGCTCACCGTGACCTTCTCCTTGCTCAGCCTGGTGAGCGGGACGTCAGTGTGCCTGATGATACAGTCACCTATTACAAGTGTATCAGGTGTGTTGTTTAGCCTTAAGGGCTGTGACTGTTCGCACACTGGCTTTGTGAGCTATGTGTTGCATGTGTTTTGTTTTGGGGTAGCGTTGCTTGGGTGTCTGCTTTGGAGGTCTCTGCTGCTTAGGCAGATTTTTATTTAGAGCCTCCAAGTATGTTTTTGTGTGTTTATGTGTTTGGTTTGCTGTCGGTAGGTCTATGTGAGACTGGAATTGTAGTGAGTGTGGTTTCCTCCTCCTCTGACTGGTTACGCCAGTACTGAGTTGAGAGAGCTTAGCCTCCAGTTTGGCTATATGGTTGCATCTCTCACATGTGTTGGAATTTGTTGGGAGGAGGAGAGGGTTGTCTGTGTACATTAGGCAGTTGTAACATTGCCTCAAGATTCCCAGGTTCACCAGCTGGACCGAGAGGAGATTGACAACTGACCTTTGGACATGCTAGAATAGTATTGGGAATTCCTTTATAATTGAAAAAAGGGCCAATGGGGAACAAGTTACTCAAGGAGTTTGTGAGGGTGTAGTGCTTTTAATTTTTAGTGCTGACTTATATAATTGCTTTAGTGAGCAAGTGCTAGGCTTTAGCATAGGAATAGGGTGTTTATTATGAGAACTAGATCAGTTCCAAGGCTCAAACCCAAATAAGCGGCGCTGCTCGATGAAGCGCTATGCACAAAATCAGGCAAAGCCGCGCTACAGCGGGTTTTATACAGGCGGACTTGAAAGAGCTAGAAATTGGCCCAAAACAGCCAACAGACTACCAGATTCCTGTGCTGGGAACACTTCTCCAGGGACAGGTAACCTGCTCCAAGCTCCCCACTGCCACTGGTGAACAAAGAAACCTCCCTCTATCCAAGAAAGGAAATGGCAACACAGGAACTTTCCAAAAGTCCAGAATGTTGAACAACAAAAGTAGTTTCAAATATCATAATATGTCTGCAAATGAGCGGAAGCTGTTTTTTGATTTAGTTAATGATGACAAAATTGTTGTTAGCAAAGCAGATAAAGGAAATGCTTTGGTAGTACTATATAGAGATTATTATGATATGAAAATGTATCACATGTTGGCTGATGATGAATTCTATGAAAAAGTTAGTTTTTCTGCTGTTAAAAAATCATATTGTTTTATTGATTCCTTAATTGAGAAATGGTTTTATACAGGAAGGATCACAGAGGATACTAAGAAATATATTTCAAATGCAGCTCCTAAATTTAGTAGAATTTTTGGCTTGGCTAAAATACATAAAGATCTGGAAGACCCTATGTTCAGGCCTATAGTAGCAAGTGAAGGGAGCAAAACTGAAGCCATTTCTATTTTTGTAGACAAACATTTACAAAAGGTAGCTGTCAGAGGTAATGCTTATATTAAGGACACCTTTGATTTTATTGGACACATCAAAAAAGTGAATGTTATTGAGTCAGACATTTTAGTCACTTTAGATGTGAAGTCTTTATATACAGTTATTCCCAATGAAGAAGGAATGGAAACAGTGAGATTAGAGCTTTTAAGTTCAGGTTTGTTTTCCAATAAGACTACTAATTTACTTATGGAAATGTTAGCTGTTATTTTGAGCTACAACTACTTCAAGTTTAAAGATGATTTTTTCCATCAAAAAAATGGAGTAGCAATGGGTGCAGCGATGGCACCTAGTTATGCTAACATTTTCATGAATGATTGGGAGAAAAGACATATTTTGATTGATACATTCAAAAACAATATACTTTGTTACAAACGCTTTATAGATGATTTGTTTATTGTTTGGAGAGGGGGGTTGGAGTCCCTTGAATCTTTCTTGCTGTATATAAACAGGGTTTGTACATACTTGAAATTTACTTCAGTTCTGAATGACAAAAGTATTTCATATTTGGATGTAGCAGTGTATAAAGAAAGTGGCAAGTTAGCTACTAAAATTAACAAAAAGAATGTGCAAAACAATGCATATTTACACTTTGCAAGCATGCATCCCAGATATATGAAAGAAAATATTGTGAAGGGTCAACTGATGAGGGCACATCAACTTACTTTAGATGATGCTGATTTTATTAAAGAGAGCAAAGCTATATGTAACAAGTTTGTAGCTAGAGGCTATTCAAATGAATTAGTGAGAAGTAAACTTAGTGAAGTCGAAAGAACTAGAGAAAATTTAGAAGTTTTTTCTACGAAAAATATCAACAATGACTTTGGAACTGCTATGCAAATATTGAATAGTGTAGATTCAAAAGCCATCAAACAGATTATCAGAACAAATTGGAAAATTTTGAAGAGCAGTGAAGAAGTACTAGAAGCAGTTGGTAATGGCCCATGCTTTCTGTACAAAAAGGGAAAGAGTTTTAAAAACTTTTTCCAAAGCAGTTTGAATCCAAGGTCTTTTAGTGCAAGAGGCAGAATGGAAAAATGTTTGGCATGCAATTTCTGTGATTTAATTTATGAAGGAGTCAGTGAAATTGTTATTAATAATGTAAAAATATATGTCAACAAAGTTTACACATGTAAATCAAAGTTTGTTGTTTATCTAATTGTATGCCAGTCTTGCAATGCATTCTATATTGGCCGTACTAGTAGAGAGCTGTTCAAAAGAATGTATGAACACAAAAGAGCTGTGGAAACTGGCAATGAAGCTAATGCTTTAGGTAAACATTATAAAATGGGGGGGGGGGGTTGTAAAATCAATTTTAAATTTTTGGTTTTGGGAAATATTGCTGACTATGAGATCAAGTTGAATGCTGAGGAGGAGTTGGGATGGTTGGAATATACATGGCAGGTTAAGTTGAATGCCTGCTATCCCCCTGGAGTAAACAACAGAGAAGAGTTTGTAGCCTATTTGAGAAAGAAAGGGTTAAGACATTAATTGGGGATGTCATGTGATGATATCTTTTAGTATTTAATGAATGAAGTGAGAGGTTTTAATTCAGTCAGAAGAAGTCTTGTGTATGAAAAGACAAAAGTGCTTACTGGATTTTTACTGAATTTCTGCATTAAAGCACAGTTTGGTTTATCACCGAGTTTATTATTTTTATAGTTTTACTTCAATGGGAAAAATGTTCTGTGTTTAACAATAATAATGTTCCACCCTGGCATCTATATTTGCATTTGGATGACATTTTTATTGCCTGGGAGGAAAGTGAGTTAAATGCTAAAAAGTTCCTTGATTATTTACACTCTACTACCTCCTTTTGAAATTCACTTATACCTATAGTGAAACAGAGATTAGTTATTTGGGTGTGTTAGTGCAAAACGTCATGGTAAAAAAGTGTCTTCAGAGCACAATTTTTAGAAAAACAACATATTCCAATAGTTTATTGCACTATGCTAGTTTTCATCCGATACATCAAAAGAAAGGAATAGCAAAAGGGCAATAGATTAGATTAGCCCGCATAATTTCAAATGATGATGTCTTTGATAGTGAATGTATAAAACTGAGAAATATGTTTGTTGCCAGGGAATACCCCCATTGATTTAATTAACAGTGTACATAGAGAAATTTTACAAAAAAGGAGGAAAGGGGATATTAAGCCTATTTTATTAATGGATTAATTGCCACAGAGCCAGTCAAGTGAAGTAGAAAACTACACCTGCTCCTTTATTACTACTTAGACTTATGAATATGAACATATTCAGGACATTATTAGAAGTAATTGAGCCATATTTAAAGCTTTTGAAGGTACTGTTGATGTTCTTGGTGATAGAACCATTCTTTGTCACTAGGCGAGCTAGACGTTTGAAAAATTATTTTGAAATGAATGAAGCTAGCCAAATTACATTTAGTGAGAAGTAAAAAGGAAATTTCAAGTGTGGAAGGTGTGCCCAGTGCCCTTAAATTTTACAAAAAAAATTAGTGAAAGTTAATGATATTATTATTTATACTACAGTTCATTGTACTTGTAAATCAACAGGTATTATTTATTTGGCATTATGAAAAAGATGTCCCAGTTTTTATGTGGGAAAGACTGTCCGCCAATTCAAAGAGAGGATTTATGAACATTTAAACAGCATTAAGAATAAAAAAGTAGTAATGCACTTTATTGTCATACAAAAAAAATCCTGATCATGAATTTTTATTTTTTGGGGTGGAAACAGTCCCTAAAAGTCCATTAGGAAGGCCATGGCATGATTTAATTGAACGGAGGGAATTATATTTGCAGTTGAAGTTAAGTGCCACAGTACCACCAGGGTTAAATGATACAATTTCAATTGCTAGTATTCTAAGATTGTTGTCCTGTCATGTATAATATGTTTATTAAAACTTTTTAACATGTATTTGGTTTTATATATATATATATATATATATATATATATATATATATATATATATATATATTTAGCTATACTTAATATAGTTGATATTTGGGCATTATATTTTGTAACATGGATTATTGTTATTTTATCTTGAATGTTTAATACATTTTATGAGACCACACTGATTAGTAGGTTTTGCGATGTGATCAACTAGGAGGGATATTTAAATGGGGGTAGTTTACTTTGATTTTGAGTCTGATGAAGTTGTGTTATATCCTTTATGAAAGTGCTCAATCCTTCAATAAAGTGAACCTGTAGTTTCTACCTGTTTGCTCTGCAGTTTGTATTGGTGTTAAGTAGAATAAATGCCTTTATACGGTCATCTTTATAAAAAACTGCAGCCTGTATGAAAATGTTGTACTCTTGCACAAACACTCTCCAGTTCTCAGCAATATTACTGACAAACACAAGTGCACTTGACTTTCAAAACCCATCTGCCATGCCTACAAAGTATACACAAACACACTGAAAATATAGTCCTTGTAATTATGTACAAACTGTTCTGTGAGTTTGTAACAATATTCAAATACACAATAAACTCTCCAAAATACTTTACTTTGTGAAATATGCCTTGCAATGGCTTTACTTTGAGAAACAGCTTTACTGTAACACTGTACAAACATGTAAACACTTTATACACTCCTGATAACTCAGATATTTTTGCTTAATATAAAAATGCATATGCTTTGTAAAAATGCAGTCATTCTCCCTTATTTTATTCATTTTATGCAATGCAGACTTTATTTCAAACATTTTCCGTAGTAATTTGAATATTTTTTATTAATATCATACATATCGGTTTATGCAAATGTTATTTAGAACATTCTGTATGTCCCATTTCATATTGTACAAAATGAAATAGTGCTGAGCAAGTTTTAATACCGGAAATTCATTTCTGACCTGTTTTGTGAAGTTTGCACATTTTTAGGATGATCCAGTCATCTATATTCCACCAGCATCTGGACAAGTGCCTTAAGCTGTTTCTGCCAAGCCATTTCTAGCTTCATGTCCTTTTCTGGTATCTGAAGAAGTCTTGTGATCAGACGAAAGTGCTCATCCTTGTGTTTTTTGTGGATTCATAAAGGACTTTACACCAGTAATTGTGGCCTGGATTTTTTTATTTTTTACGTTTTATGACTTTTCTGATATATGTACTTTTAGATATATTGCATCTGATACCATGTCCTTTTAGACATGCCACTTCTGACACCATGTCCTTTTAGATATGCCAGTTCTGATGTCACTTGTTTGTCTCTGTTACAAATAATAAGAAGGCTTGGGGTTTCCTTTAGATGCTTTAATACATAGAAACACATGAGGATGGATAGCATCATCTTTAAATATGAACAATCTAGTTATCAGACAGATCTTACATATATACATGTTCACATCTTAACAGCTAACTGCAAAATGGCAGTCAGACTTGCACATGCTCAGTTTTTATACACTTGTGCAAGCCCTTGGATAGCTTCTTAAAGGTATATACATTCATGTTGATCTACAAGGATACAAAATGCCTTACAGACTGCATATCTCAGGTTACTGGTCAGATAAGACAAGAATGAGCAACAACACAAAGAGATAAGACACAGCTGCATTTTTGTAAGCAGTAGTCATAAATGGTTGTGTGATCATTCAGTGCACTACATTTGAAATTAATACATGTACAGACACCTGTCATATGTTTTGTTAGTACTGTGGATGATGTTGATGTTGGTTATATGCAGAATGATTTCAGTCCCCTGCTGCAAAGCTGTTTGTGTGGCAAACAGTGATAAGACACTCTTTGTCTGTTCTGAAGGTGAGTTCAAATCCATTCCTTTGTAAACATATTTCACGTGTACCAATAAATGTTTTCTAGTGTTTATCTCACAGATTGCTTTTCTTCTTTTCAATAATTTTTCCTTTTTATTTTATTTTATTTTTTATTTGCTCAGTGAGTGGCTTAGCATAAACAAGGGAAACACAATGAATGGTAGGTTTAGCTGTGCATATCTCATTTGTGTGATGCTTAGCAGTAGCTCACACAAGAAGCAGACAAAACACATGCAGAGAGGGAGTAGAAGAGTAAAAATAAAAAAAGAATACATTGTTCCAATTTTTGCTTTCAATTGTGCAATGCTGCGAAGTGATGTGCAGCAGTTAACAAGGTTCCCCAACACCTGCAGCCACCAAACACCTGCAAACAGGATGCATACAGTCAATAATTGAAAACAGATACATTCTATTAATTATGTTAGGCACCACACAAAGTGGTGCTGTGTGGTGCTTATCACACAAAACTTAAGAATGAATAGGGAATTATGCAACTGTCATTTAACTATTTCTGTGGCAGCAGATATAAGTGTAGAACTGTAATACAGATGGTCCTTGGTTTAAATATAGGAAGTGCAACACATTTTTACTGCTGTGACAGTCCAGTTTATAGCAATGAACAGAAAAATATAGAAATGATAGTTCAACATTCTTGTGGCAACAGGTGTAAGTGTAGGGCTGCCATACACGTGATCTTGGGTTCTAATACAGGACATTTCAGAAATGTTTGCTGTTGTTCTATTTCACATTATATTCAAACCCACTTATAACACTTTAGATAGAGTTGCTTATAGGAGTTATATATATGAGGGATAAGACACCATTATTGTGTTTTCAGAAGTATGACTGGGGGTATAATGTCTACTGTATTTTCTGCTATCTGGACTTGGATGGCCTTCACTCTTAAATAAGATACATACACAAATTAATATAAATACCATGTCCCTTCCCAGCATTCCTCTCTTACTGAATTAAGAATTTGTCCCACAAATAAAATATCATCCCATACATAGCTCTCCATTTTGCACACATCTTCTTGACACACTTGAGTTGGTCAAACTCTATAAACAACATGATTGTGCTGTTGCCACCATACTTTGTGGAGGTGACAATACAAATTCAGCTAATATTCTGTACATATTTTCAGTTTACACTTTTAAAGAAATGGATAGCTATGGTTCTTTCCCACCTCCCTCTTGCACATTCCTGTATTTATTTCCCGTTATTCATCCCCTGCTTGCTCCCCATTTCACCACTTTCCTATTTACCCCATTTTAACACCTATAAATCTGGTCAAAAAATAGAATCACACACAACATACATAAGTACCAGAAACAGCAATGGAGCCCTTCACTTTTTGGTCTCTGTGTTTGCATGAAGTTGGGCAATGAACACCAATGCCAAGCAATGGTAAACAGCTCTTCTGTAGTGCAGTTTACCTCCCTGCAGTGCCTCTTAGGCATGTTGTGCTAAAGTAAAACAAAATAACACAAGGTGAATGTAGTATAAGTATAACTTTATTGCATTATCACTACATATTTAAAAGTATTGCATACACATGAATTCAAACCAAACATAATCTGGGTTAAAAAAGAAATGTGCAATGCCTTTATACCTGCTGCCACAGAGTCAGCTAAGCAGTATGTGTGTTTCATACATTCAGTACTAACTCTCATAATTTTAGCAAAGAGCCTCACATTTGCACACTGCTTAACTATCCACAAACAGGGAAAGCAGTAGAAATGTGTATCTCACATGTGCAGACACTTTGCCAGCCATTGTGCAAATCTGCTGCTATGGTTGTGCTATGCGAACTAAATATTAACATGCATTATTTCTGTTTACTGTCCATTTAGTCTCCATGGTGACATTACATGTGGAAACATAACAGGCTCTATCTAAGAATATGTCAGATATTTACAGTGCAGCCATGTGTTACCTCACCCCATGCACTGCAACCCTGGTCTCTCAGTACTTGTTCAGAAATATATCAACTACACTACATAAATTAATAAGAAATGTGTGATATACCATGCACATCATTAGAAGGACAATTATTTTCAAATACTTGAAGTATTGTGGACAGTTGTTTGCATAGAGTCTGTAAAGCTGTCTCTTAAACTATACCTGCACATTGGACCATAACTAACAGATAGTACTCATTGCACACTCATTAATCTGGTAACATGCAGAACTTGAACTATGTTGATAGTTTTAAATGCCTATACATCCATTTCATGCAGGCCTTCCAACATCTTCTTTCCAACATCCAGTGCTGATGTCATCCACCATAAGTTGTCCTGCAGCCTTGTAAGAGTCAGATTTGTGCTGCAGTACTTGCTTAAAGTACTGTGTTCTCTAGTCTGTGTACTTCAGTAGGAGTTCTGTTCTCACTGCAGTCAATGGGACTGTGTGTGTGTGTGTGTGTGTGTGTGTGTGTGTGTGTGTGTGTGTGTGTGTGTGTGTGTGTGTGTGTGTGTGTGTGTGTGTGTGGGGGGGGTGTCTTTCTATCTAGCCAAAGCAGCGTAAGTGTGTATCTCACAGTTACCACACCAATTCCATGCACTGACAGTATTTTGACACTTGCACAAGCCTGCACATCCATTGTATGTATATCATCCACCATAAGTTGTCCTGCAGCCTTGTAAGAGTCAAACTTGTGCTGTGGCACTTGCTTAAAGTATTGTGTTCTCTAGTCTGTGTACTTAGGGGTTCTGTTCTCACTGCAGTTAACTGGTGTGTGTGTGTGTGTGTGTGTGTGTGTGTGTGTGTGTGTGTGTGTGTGTGTGTGTGTGTGTGTGTGTGTGTGCGCGTGTGTGTGTGCGTGTGTGCGTGTGTGAGTGTGTGTGTGTGTGTGTGTGTGTGTGTGTGTGTGTGTGTGTGTGTATCTAGCCAGAAGAGCATACATGTGTATCTGACAGTTACTACTCCAATTCCATGCATTGACAGTATTTTGACACTTGCACAAGCCTATACATCAATTTTATGCAGGCTTCCCAACATCTTCTCTCCAACATTCAGTGCTGATGTTATCCATCATAAGTTGTCCTATAGCCTTGTAAGAGTCAAATTTGTGCTGTGGCATTTGCTTAAAATACTGTGTTCTCTAGTCTATGTACTTAAATATACCAAGGTAGGGGATCTGTTCTCACTGCAGTCACCTTTGGGATATGTGTGTGTTTTTGCCATTGCATGACATTATAGAGTGCATTTTACACCAGCATGTGGGACAGTGCTTTTAGCATTTTCTCCTCACCAGACTCAGCTGATGTCATCTATTATAAAGTGTTGTTTAACACTCTTCAAGTAAGACTTGACCTATGATGCTTGCCTTAGATACTGAGGTCTCTAGTTGGTGTGTTTAGATATGTAGGGGTTCTGCTCTCACTGCAGTCAAGTGGTGTGTGTGTGTGTGTGTGTGTGTGTGTGTGTGTGTGTGTGTGTGTGTGTGTGTGTGTGTGTGTGTGTGCGTGTGTGTGTGTCTTTGTGCCCTTGCTTGACATTACAGAGTGCATTTTACACCAGCATGTAGGACTCTGCTATTACCATTTTCTCCTCACCCGACTCTGATAATGTCATCCACTATAGCTGATTTGTGGATGTGCAGTATTCCCACCTGGGCAGGGTCTGAGACTGGCCTGAAGGCCAGGCACAAGTCAGCTCATCCAATATGATACAGATTTCAGTCACAGGGCTTTCAATCTATTCACATACATCATGGCATGGTTTGTGGGGTCTGTATTTTCTTGGTGAGAAACCCCTCTGGTCTCTCCAGCTGCTGCAGATTTCTGGTGAAGTACATGCAAAAGAGAGCATTATATTCTACTAGTGTTCTAATGACATTGGAGTACAGTGTTGTTATATAATCCTCAGATCTCCTCATCTGTGAGATAGGCCAAAATGTCATCATAGACCTTTTCTAAATGGACACTAGTAATATCCCAGCTCTGTGCAACAGATATGTGAGTTGTTAATGCTACATCATGTCTGTTACATCTGTTAGATGTCCTCAAAGAGGTCAAGGACATGCATAATGACAATACTTATCATATTGTGGAACTTGACCAGGCCAAGGCATCTGACAGAAATCCATACTGAGGTATTCACTTAGCATCATCAGATGTGGTCATAAACACCTATATCACCACATGGGTAGGCCAGTGGATCACATACATGGCATCTAAATATGCTGAAGTGTGTGAAGTGACATATATGTCAGGTCCGGTGATCAGATCCATAAATCAGGGCTGACTGCTAGGCCATTTCCTGTACATTATTTAAGTCACAGACATCACAAATAGCATACACATCCTGTGTCCAAATATCTGCCTGAAGAATTATGGTCAGTCATTGACTCCATCTGTGATATTAGTATAATACAGACAGTATCAACATGCACCT
This sequence comes from Protopterus annectens, assembly GCF_019279795.1. Lineage (NCBI taxonomy): Eukaryota > Metazoa > Chordata > Ceratodontiformes > Protopteridae > Protopterus > Protopterus annectens. The sequence continues at coordinate 1,560,640,149 of NC_056739.1, forward strand.
CAGGTTGGCATTAGCATGATGAAAAACTATTATTTATTTATTTTATTTACTTTATTCTATTTTACATTTGTTTACCGGCAAAGTCCAGCTGGACATATGTCCTTTTTCAGTGGAGGCCCGGGGAGAGAATCTCCAAGTCAATTAAGTAGTATAATAACAGAAGGTAATAATAATGATGTACAATATAACAATAAAACAATAGGTAACATAGCAACACTGTAAATATAAAATATAAGATATACAGAGCATTTGTAGTAACATCAAAATCAGATATAGAAACAATAACCACATCAAATAAGGAGAGACATTTAGTTAGACAGTTATGGTCATCATAATGATTTACAAGAGATAGTGTACAGTCATCATGCTTCACAAAATGGTCCTATACAGTTAAGGAAAGTGGGTAGAAATAGGTTAAAAAGGCAGGGTAAAGTGGGGAAGTAGCTTATCCTGGGGAGGTACAGGAACAGAGCCAAGAGTTTGCAAGGTGGGTTTTTTGGGAGTTTTCTAAACTGTACAGTTGAAGGAATATTAACCAGAGAGTTTGATAGGTTGTTCCAAAGCTTGGAAATATGGATGGAGAAAAGGGATTCACCAGCTGAATTTTTAGCTTTAGAGACTTGAAGAAGAAGTTTATTGTTAGAGCAGAGGGGTCCTGAAGCAGAGTAGGGTTGAATTATATCTTTGAGGGCTGGGGTGTTTTCAGTATTGTAGACAATTTTATGAGCTAAGGTTAGTTGATTAAAATGTAGGAGCTGAGGGAGTTCAAGCCATTTAAGTTTCTTAAATATAGCAAATATGCTGGAGGCTTTGTAGAGTTACTATGCCTGTTTATGGAAATGGCATTAGAGAATAATGTGTTTATATTTGAGGGCTCTTTATACCTGCAGAGAGATGGTGTTACTATGGGCATGTCCAGTGCCAATAGCTACAACAACATGGTGTTAGCTCTATGGGAGGAGGAACACATTTTGAATACACAACATGAGGATTTTTTTTTATTGAAGGTTTGTGGATGATCCCTTTTTGATTTGGGAAGATGGTGAGGAAACATTGAAGTATTCCCATGAATATTTGAATTCTACAACATCTTTTTTTGAGATTCACTATGAACAGTCACAGAACAACTGTAGATTTTCTGGATGTCACCATTATGAAGACCAGTGATGGTAAAATATCCACCAAAACTTTCAGGAAAACATGTTATAGGAATACTTATTTACATAGAAGGAGTATGCATCCCCCATATATTTGCAAATATTGTTAAAAGACAAGGATTGAGAGCCTCTAGATTAATGCTACTGACACAAATGTTGTGAATAAGTTGAATGCTTTAAAATATAGGTTTCAGGCAAGAGGTTATCATATCTGCGAGGTAAACAATGTCTTAAAAAGTAACAAAAAACAAAACTATCACCACACTCTGTGAGCAGTCAGGTCTAAGGACAAAGTAAAATCCAATAACAAGATAACAACCAGAAGGGCCCAATGAAAAGGCTGTAGTTTCCAGTTTAAAAACACAGTTTTAATCCACAAAAAGGAAGCACAAGCACTTTTGTAGGTACAAATCCCACTTCTTCAGATGCTAACAACTGTTCAAATAAGAATGGTTTAATTAATTATGCATATTTTATAGAGTATGTATTGCAATGTTTTATATATTTTTTATATATTTTTAAAACTTAAGCACTGCATTTAAATGTGTAGCTAAATATAGGCAGGTAGATGTATAATATCTTTGTTTTGAACATTTTAACATGAATGTAGCTTTAAAGTGATGTCACTGCTTAATTACTTCAGGTGTTTTTGTATATGTATTTAAACCATTCTTATTTGAACAGTTGTTAGCATCTGAAGAAGTGGGATTTGTACCTACAAAAGTGCTTGTGCTTCCTTTTTGTGGATTAAAACTGTGTTTTTAAACTGGAAACTACAGCCTTTTCATTGGGTCCTTCTGTTTTTTATCTTAATGTCTTAAAAAGTGTTTCAGATTTGATAAATATCTATGGTAAACCTTACTTCTCGAATGGACTGTGGGCTAAGACTCATTCTAAGGGGTTCACACAAATGCGTGTACCACTGATATATTCCAGCAATGTCAGGAGAATTGAGAATATAATGAGGAAACACTGGCAGATACTTAGCACTGACTCAGAGGTAAGCTCAATAGTTGGCAATAGACCAAATTTTGTGTTTAAGAATAAGAAAAATGTAAAAATGATGCTATGTTATCCAAGGAAGTTAGAAAGGACTCCAGAGATACCCATATGTATGGAATGGTTCCACATTTAAAATGTAATTGGTGTCGATATTTGGACACCTCTGGGAGATTCGTACATCCTGATACAGGGAAACAGACAGAGTTTAGAATTACAGCTAATTGCAACACCTTTCATCTGGTTTATATAGCTATTTGTCAGAAATGCTCCTGTTTCTATATAGGTAAGACTGATAGAAGGTTATGAGACCATATATAGGTAGCATATATATAATATTAATAATTCCACATTAACCAATGCCTTAGCGAAACACATCTCTAGACAGGGTCAAGAACATACATTCAGTTTTATGGTAGTGGAAGTAATCAGAGCAGATGATCGAGGAGGTGACAAAGAATAGAGTGGAAACTAGTGAACTAAAATGGATTATTAGGATGAGGGCAAACAGGGGAAAGGGACTGAATGACAAAGTTTGTATCAAACCTGTCCTTAAAAATAGATCTGTACAAAAATAGTACAAAATGTCTGGTTATATAATATGCTTGGTTGACTTATATGAATTTAACATGCATATGTACATTTGTCTCATGTTTATTTGAATGTTTTTGTGAATTATTTTATTTTTACATCTATGTATAGTTTAAAGACTCATGAATATCAGTTTCTTGGTAGTTTTTTGAATGTTTGTACTGAAATTGAATCATAGTGAGTATAGCTTTTAGGAAGACAATTGATATTAATTATATTAAATATATTAGTTGATTGTTTAATGAATATGCTATTTTTATTGGCTTGTATACCTTTTAAAATGCTCTATCTTAACTGTCAATATATTGTCTGATGAAGCAGTTGGTTAGACTGTGAAAGCGCTCACAATAAATGTTTTATACTATTCACTGGTTTTATTTTTATGTCCTTGCTCTGCCTTGGGTTGGTTCACCAGATTTTCATCTGCTTGATACAGCACAGATTGCTGCCACAGCCATGACATCACCTGCAATGGCACTAAATCATTGGGGATTTGTTATGAAAATTAATGCACAAGCCAAGGATAATGTAGACATCGCACCCTATAAACAGACCAAGTGGTATGCGACCTGTGTCCTTGGGTAGATGGTATGTGGAACGTCCACCAGCATGTGGTCACAGTGCTGACTACTCCCTTCTATGTAAAACAACTACTGAGTATGTGAAGGACATCCACATCAAAGCCCATAATACCTCCATAGTTTACAGTCTTCATCACACCAATAACTGAGTACAATGCACCCTTCTTCATGTACCTCCCTATACATCTTCCAGTGATGTGTAACTGAAGTGTACCACCTTTACCACAGTGAGTTGTCACTCATCTTATTGGATCTATGTCACACATCTTATTAGATCTATCTAGGTATTCTTTTTGTTGCATAAACATTACTGTCTGATGGTGTGGAAAACGAATCAAGGTATTACACCAGATGGATGTGTGATAGCTGCTCTGGTGATGTCCACAGTATATACATAGCTGTTTGATAACATTGATGGCATGGGTTACATTCATGACAGTCTGGATTGTTCCATATATATCTGCCCTGTACACTACTCAACTAGCCCATAGTGATTCTAATATCACATACAGGTATAGCAGTGTCCCTCCTAACACCTTTAGCAGAGGTTACAGTGTCAGGGTGGCGTGCTTGATTACTCTCAGATTGTTGACATATCATAATAGCTGTAAAAGTGTGTTTGTGTAGAGATATCTATGATCACTCAGAACCACATATGTTGTGTCGGGTCTACCTGATAACACTGACATGCCAAAACACCAACAATGAAATAACTGACACGACAAAACTGAAAGAAACTGAAAGTTCAAAAACACGAAACTTCACATGCCCTACAAACCTGACCATCAACAAAACAAATACCTTTCCCGAAAAACATGCACACAACACAAGCACACCAAAAACCTTACAAACCTACACTAAACCTTACATACACAACTATCTATGCACTAACCTTAACCCAAACCCTAACCCTAAGGTCCGTCACTATCGCATACTTACCTTACCCGCACTCTAACCCTAACTCATTTAATCAGCCCCTAACCCTTAAGTCTGTCACTATCGCACACTTACCTTACCCGCACCCTAACCCTAGCTTACGTAATCCGCCTCTAACCCTCAAGTCCATCACTATCGCACACTTACCTTACCTTCACCCTAACCCTAACTCACTTAACCTGCCCCTAAACCTAAAGTCCGTCACTATTGCACACATACCTGACCTGCACCCAACCCTAACGTCCGTCACTATCACACAATTACCGTACTCACACTTTGACCCTAACGTCCATCCCTATCACGCACTTACCTTAACATGTCGGTATTATCAGCTTCGGGATTCTCAACTTTCGATCATCTCCATTGTTGATCTTCCGGTGTCGGTGTTCTCGTTGTCGGCATTGTGGACTTTCGGCATTTTCAGGTAGACCCGTTCTGTCACAGAAATGGGATTACTGGTGGTATTATTCTGATATTGTCCATGATTGTGAGTACTGCTTTTACTATTGTCCATGAGTATGTAACTGTGTCCCACTTGCTGGAGACTTCTGCTGCCATTACACTCATATTCAGGCAAATCAGTTTGCATAGCTTCACAATATGCACCCTATTCCAATTGTATTTAACATCCCTGATAGATGTCCTCTGCATTGCTCATGTCAGGATGCTTATCTCACAAAAATATCTTCTCCATTGTTATGTCACCTTGTGTGACAAGTCACATAATATACACCTTCAATGTGCAGTCAGTACTGTACCATATTGATATGTAATTATTGTACCTGCTACAACTGTCTTCAATTGACATGCCCTCATCTGCTGTATATTATTATGTTTCACCCCCTGTCTTGTTTCCCTGTGTTCATTCCTACAGTTCATCTGTGTGTCCCTATTCAATACACATGCTTCACTTGACTGTTTATTTTAAATGGCAGTCCATGTATCATTACAGATCTTTTACACAACTTTTGTGCAGAATGCCTGGAATGGGATTTTACAATACTATGTACTGCATATGTGGGGCTATATTAGATAATCGAACTTTCAAAATTTTGACTGTCATATGGTCGACACCATATGATCGAACTTTTAAAAGTTCGAAAATCTAATAAAAAAAAAATAAACTACACAAATAACCTAATTGAACGTTTTAAGCAGGGGAGCAAGCATCCCTGCACCCCACCCCCACATCCCCCGGTCTTTAAATATACCAACTCTGAGATTGCACTACAGTGCAGAAAAGGGAAATCTTCCCATTCCACGCTGTGTGGAGATCTCCGTTAAAAAGTTCAAACTTTCAAAAATGTGATCATATGGTGTCGACCATATGACAGTCGAACTTCTGAAAGTTTGATTATCTAATATAGACCCTGCATACGCTGTCCTGTACTGTGTTTGGACCACATACATTACTATATATTAAACCCTGGTAATCATTGTGGCATTTAGTGCAATCCTGCTAACGTAGTTTGCTCTGAGGTATACAGGATTGCTATTCATGTTGCTTTACACATTTTCCTGGACAACAACACTGTTGCCAGCCACGAAACCATGCTTGTTTATGTTTAAAAGCGCTGCACAACTTGAATATGTAATTAGCTCTGCTGCTTACCGTGTACTGTATCACTGCGCAAACACATAAACTCTATGTAGGCTTTGCACGGAACCTACACAAAGTTTAATGAATCCCAGGGATTGTTAAACAATACTGGTCTATAACTGTTTTTTGCTCTCATTATTTTGAAACTGGTATAACCTTATGTAGATTCTGGTATCCTAATGACGTCCAACCAGGTATATTGTATAAACCTGCTATTTTTCATAAGTAATATTGTATAAGTCTGCTGTTTTCCATAGGTAATAAACTGCTTAATCTTTGGAAGCCTAATTAACCATTGATAAATCCAGTCTGGGCCAGTGTCCATATTAATGTCTTTTAAATACCATCTGCTCTAATATTTACTTTTTGCATATTTACCTTTTTTAAATTATGTCTTAGTTAAGAGCATTTTTGTTTACTCATTTTAAGGATGATTTGGATATACACACATATATATATGTATATATATATATATATATATATATATATATATATATATATATATATATATATATATATATATATATATATATATATATATATATATATATATATATATATGCTAATAATCTAGAAATGTTTAAATAATCTGTAAAGTTTGTATCAGTAACTCTTTGATTATCATACATTATAGGTTCATTGGTTGTTACAATGTTAATGACCACTAGGGCCCCTACAAGCCTAGCAGCACACCCCAAACCATTTGGATCCTAGGTATCATGGGCATCTATATGGGGGGCATGTTAGTAAGGAGGTAACTAATGATTTGCTGGGGGGTGTTAGTTAGGATAATACTTTTCTTGATGGCCTTCTGTCCATAAAAGACATAGGGTCCAGATGGGGGTAAATTTATGATTTCCCATCCACTTGTCAAGGTTTCATTTGAATAGGGTCAGGAATGACCTCTGTTATACATGGATGGGGAACCCATTCCAAAATGCGGGGATCTTTGGGACAAATCTCCAGCATATTCTGTTTATGTCATGAGTGAAGTTCAGATCACTGGATCTAGTGTTACTGATGCTGTTTATTTTGCACACGTACTGCAGATACATCAGGGCTGGATCTGAGGAAGCTCTGTAATCCAGGAAAAGATCCACGCTCAGCAACCTGTAAGAGATGGAATACAGAGACAGAGCCTTTAGCTGATTAGTGTAGAACAGGGTATTTATGCCCTGAATTCTGCTGGTGAGATTCCTTTGTGGATTTTCTAACTGTTACAACTGTCTACTTAGGTGAGGATTCCACCAGTGGGATTTGTTTTTAGTTCACTTCTGGTAGGTACAGCAGCCTCTTTACAGCCATTCATGTTTGTATATGGATACTGTTATTAATCCTGCATAGGTAGCTGTGGTCTAGGGGATAAGGGGTGCCTTGGATTTTGACAAAGTGTCACTTAATAGGATATAGTTTGCCTTAGTAATAGTTCTTAACTCTTACTGGTTTAGCTGGATTTTCCAGGTTGACTTTTTAAACACCTTTATTGAATTATCATTTGTGACATAGGCAAACTTACATTTATATAAAACTAATCAAACCACAATAACAAGTTATAAACATTATAATTCAGATCTATTTTATATGTCATATAAGCTAAGCAACATTATATAAATTATTCAATTCCTGCTTTTTCTTAAACCACTTCCTGTTCTTTTACTTCTGTCATAATATTCACTACTTCAGTTATAGTTGATTTAGATTTTAATTTCCCATTTTATAGTAATCGCTTTTCTGGAACCCACCAGAATTAAATGTATCAAGGCTTTACTATGTCTAGGCAATTCAGATCTTGTGGGAGACAGCTTCGTGATCTGACATCATTAGTGAGGATGTGGCATGGGGGTGTGCAACACTCTTCCATATTGGTGAGTACCAGATCCAGTAAGTTTGGTCCTCTGGTTGGAGCATACACTATCTGTTCCAGGAGGTTTCTGTTAATAAAGATCAGGAAGCATTATATTTGTGAATTTGAGGCAATGTACGTTTCTCAGTTTATAGGAGTAGTTAAAGTCACCCCTGAATAGGGTGTTTGGTCGGAGCTAGGTTTACACAAAAGCCATGAGACTCTAGGGGCAAAAAGGTGACCTGTAGCTAGCCAGGATATGGTGAGGGACCTTATCTATGGTGACTTGCATATGGATGAGCTCTATAGTGTCATCCTGTTTAACCAACCTGGAAGTATATTTGTTGCTAACATGGATTGAGAAACTTCACATTTGGCCCCAGTCTGCACTGTTGTTGATGCAACTGTGTGTAAGGCTTTGTAGCCTTGCATTGCTGAAGTACTTTCTATGGCTTTAAACCAAGTCTCAGTCACAGCACAGATGCCTACATCTCTAGAGTGAGGAGGGTTTGAAGGGTATGGAGTGTTTTTTTTTTCTCACCACTGATAAAGTTATTCTTGGCTGTTTGCAAATTATTTATTTATCTTATTAGTATCCATCCACAAGCATCAGCATTACCATATGCGTATCTTTGGCTAGATTTAAACACTTTTTTTCCCATTTTGATAAAAAAAGTTTATATAGCCTTTCCTGACCTCCAAACTATTTTGCAGGAATTAAAATAAATTTACTTTTAACAAAGTCTACAATGTGTCTATTTCAGTTTTTAATTCCCATTCCTGTTGCTACCATTTTCTCTTGTTTCATTTAGTATGTTGATTCATTTTTATTTGCTATGAATGCTTTAACTCTTGTTTACTTTGTCTACACTCAGTTATCTGAATTTTGGTTCTCTTTTCAGAAGTTAGTTACTTGCAAATAGATAGTTTTCAAAAGGTCTGATCAATGAAACATGGTTGCATTCCATTTGGTCCAATGTTTAAAACATCAAAGCTCTTTTGACTGAAATGAATTCTAATGAATTTTCTCAATGTCAGCATTTCTGTGTGCAATATTATGGTACAGTGGGAAGTAGGAATTTGCTCTTTCACCACTGCTACCATATTCTTGTGCATGTTTGGTGGTCTTTAATATCATCACTTGGAGCTTTTCTCTCCAGGCCTCCATTGAAAATGGACTTCTAGTCCAGTTGGACCTCCCTGGTAAACAAATGTCAATTAAATAAACAAATGTCAAATAAAAATAAAATAAATAATGTATTAAAATGTTTGGTGTCAAAACATAGTATAATTAAGAGGAAATTTAATTTTTGCAACACAAATTAAATAAACTAAATCCACACAAAAGGGACTGAAACCAGGAGCCAGCAGGACTGAATAGATGACTAGGTATACAGTTACACCAAAACAAAGAGAATCCTTGATGTCAGAGTCCACACTTCTTTAGTGCAACACAATAAATGCAAGCACTTTCATCTCTGTCAGTTCAGAGACTTTATCAAGATACAGATAAAGAAATGTGGACACTGACATCAAGGATTATCTTTGTTTTGGAGTAACTGTATACCTATTCATCTATTTATTCCTGCTGGCTCCTGGTTTCAGTCCTTTTTGTGTGAAATTTGATTTTTAATATCGATGTATATATTTTCTAGTTGTGGGGTTAACAAGTCTTCATGAATCATCAAGATATTTTTTTTATAATGTCAGAAGGAACTTAATAACTGAGATCATTTTTATTTGTTGATTTATCTAAATTTTAATTAAGTGGACTATTTAAAATCTCCAGTGTCATGCATTTCTTAGCTCTGTTTGAGCCTTGCTATATCCTACTAATAAACTGATTATATGCTACAAATGATGCATATACAGATGCAGTAAAATGGACGTCTGTACTTTATTTTATTATAAATGCTATTGGTAATACTATTGTCATTCCTGTATGTCTTTGTACAATGCTGATATACTCAGACATGACTCGAATGGCCACCCACATTTATGAGTCTTCTATTTGTGTGTCTTCCACATTATGGTAATAGTTGTTAAAATATTTTGAGATTCCCTGGCTAATTTAAGAACATCTGATTCTAATGTATATCTTTTAAAGGCAGTTATCTATTTTTAAATTAGATATGCAATGTAAAAAGTTTAGCAGTCATATTAGGGTTACTGAACCCAATAATATTGAAGAGATAATTTGTAGCATGATTTTTTTTATTTATTATTAATATACTTTGGGTTCTGATGGGTATATAGATTGAATAAAAGTGCAAAAGATGATGTGAGACTTTACCCATCTGTTTGGAGTGTGTTCTTTTTGGTTTATTGGTTGTAGTTGGATCACTGGTGGTTCTGGAATCCTTTTTTTGCCATACTTTGCAAAGTGATGAAAAATGCCAACACTATGTCTACCTAACTCTATCCATATAAAAAAAGAAGCCCATACCCCTAATAAACCCCTCAGCTCTGGACAGGAAGCCATGTGGCATTGTAACTCTTAAACACAAGAAGACTGCACTCGAGTAATACTGCAGTCTAATTTTGTGAAACCTCCTTCAGTTTCAGTTTATTCATGTGTATTACTTGTGTAGTAGATCAACTATGTGTCTTTCATTAATGGTTCATATCAGTGAAGCTAACATTAAGATTGCCAGAATACATACATATCATTCATCTAACCCCTTCTTAGAATCTCTTTTGTAAAAATGAAAACAAGGCAAGATATATCGTATAATGGCTTGGTTGTCCACTGAATGGCTTTTTTATTTTAACCTTTCTGATACTTCTAAATTTTAGTTTCCAAGGGAGAAACATTGTATTCAAAAGAGTTTTTCAATAGGCTTAAACTTCAGTGTTTGTCCAGCCAGAAAATATCATCAATTAATATTTGGCAGATAAAATATACCTTATTGAGTAGGCATAACATCCACAATAAATAATTTCATTTAACTTCATTAAAATAGCTGTTTTGGTTGGTTAAGATCTAAATTTAAACCATCTTTTATTAAAATATAATATTTAAGAATAAATTATGGTCTCCAGATCCAGCAAACATGTTTGAATATCATTCACTCTATATAGTTCAGGTTTAGCTACTAAACTAAAGAACAGTCCATCAGCCTCAGCCTGAACTGCAAAAATATGCACTTACTTTGTTTTCCTAACATCTGTCAAGTGTTCCAAAATTTGGACTTCTATGTTTCTTATAAGTTACACAATATACCATTTATTATTTTTACATTTACAACCAATGGCCCATATCAGTCCTGTGGAATCACACCTAAAATAATAATTGAAATATATTTTTAAAATTAATCAACCTAACGTGTAAGTACACTTGAAAAATAATGTCTACTATTTTGTGTATACTCTGTTTTTCACTGGAAGTTATAATTTGATCTTAAGTGATTTTATTGATTTGCCAAAATGTCATTTTTATTAAGTGCCTTTCTGTAATGTAAGGTAAAGATTTTTGTAACAAAAATGTTGAGGTCTCACTAAGCTCTAAAATATAGCAGTTTCTGTTGACTATTTTCTTTAACTGAGTAGAAAATTGTAACAAAACTATTTTCCATACTTTAATGTTGTCTTTTTACTTTAACATATTTATGTTAAAATGTCTAGGAGCTTATATATTTAGAGAAAATCTGTTCACGCTTGTTTATCTGGTCAAATGTATAGGCCTCTTTAAATAACCACACAATAATCATGTTTCTCTGTAGTGCTCTGCTTACTTTAAATATGACAGATGTGTATCTAAAAGGTGTGGGTGATGCTAACTATTGGCAATTCAACAACATTTAACAGAAGTAGGCTTATCATGTAGTTTTAATAAATTCATCCACTGCACCCATTAGAGTAACATCCAGGCAATTCTCTTGATTTCTTCTTACTTCAAAGGAGAACTGTAAAGCAAACTTGGTTTCTGTAATTTACTGTAGAAAGAGAGAAAAATCATACTGGTTATTCCTATAAATTAAAATTATATAGTTACTTTATCAACCATAAAACAGAACATTCTGTTTAAAGAATAGTACATTGTAAAGAAACCATGTTTCAAGCAGTCCCATGAGCTTTTGTATAAGTGAGGGGAGATTGTGCTCCCACTGCTTCACTGTTTAGCTATAAATAAAAAAAGAGTAAAAAATAAAATAATTATGGGTCAGTGAAGAAAATAATAAAATCAAAATGCAATTTTACAGGGTTCATCCATCCATCCTCTACCCCTTTACCCATTTTTGCACATGGGGTCGGGCATGAGCACCCAGGTTTTGTTTGACAAATGTATACAATTTGCTTGTATCCAAAGCAACCAAGTAGTAATACTGTTGCCATCCTAATTCCTTAATCTTCAGTAGTAAATCACTTGTATAGCTAGGCATCAACCCCTATATCACTAGGTGGGTTGCAAACTGGCTCACAGATAGAACTCACAGTGTGAAAGTAGGTGACTCCAAGTCAGACTGCTGACCAGTCACAAGTGGAGTCCCACAGGGTTTGGTCCTGGGTCCTCTCCTGTTTGGTATCTACTTCTCTGAAGTCCAGGCCAACATGAATGGACTCTGGCTGACAAAGTTTGCAGATGATTGCAAGTTGGGAACCATAATTAACTCCCCAAGTGATGTTGCCATATTATAGAAAGGCCTCACTGAGATCAATGACTGGTGTCAGAACCATGACCTTGAGCTCAATGCCAAAAAATGTGTCATAATCCCCTTTGGGAAAAACTTGATTCCCATGAATTGCCACATCAACGGTAGTCCACTGAACACAGAAGGCATTATAAGAGATCTGGGAACACAGGTTGACAGCAACCTCTCTTTTGACCACCGCATTGCCACTGTGGTCAGAAAGTCCTTCTGTGTGGCACATCTCATTACTAAGGGTTTTGCATCCAGGAAGAAAGAAGTCATTGTCTCCCTCTACTCTTTCCTCATTAGGCCAATCATCGAGTACAATGCCCCATTTGGCATGTGCATCACTAGATACTTGCAACAACTGGGGAGGCCGCAAGAGTACCTTACAAAGAGGATCCTAGGCCTTAAACACTTGTCCTATATGGACAGTCTAAAAAACTCCAGCTATTCTCTGTCTCATATCACTTACTTAGAGGTGATCTCTGCTTGACTTACAAAGCCATGTCTGACCCAGCTCTGTTAGAAATGCTACATCTAAATAAATCCCAGTCCTCAGCACTACACACTCCAGAGATCTCAACCTCATTACCACAATCAACAGAACAAGCTGGAGGGACAGGTTCATAACCCAGAGACTGCTCATGCTATGGAATAGGCTTCCCATACATGTCAAGCAGAGTGCCTCACTGGCCCTCTTCAAGAGAAATCTTGATGAGTGGATGGGAAATAGAAAATTCATCCCAGGGATCACTCCAGTGGCTCTACTCGACAGAGGCTCTGGGAACTAAGGTAGGGTGGCACGATCCCAGGGTAATCCTATGGGCTAGGCTTGTAAAAGGCTCCAGGGCCATTAGCCTAGTATACACCTATGAACTTACGAACCTATGGTAGATGGAACAAGTTTCAGGAAAGGTTTTAAAAGGATTTTCAATAATGTATATGATACAAGACACTCTGACTACTAGAACATATAGGTCTATTAATGCCCTTATAATCTTAGTTAGAATATAAAAATAAGAATGTTTAGAATGCTCTATATACAATTTCTTTACAAGTTCATATGAAAGAAAACATGTATGTTATACACTATACAATACAATGTTTTTTCACTGTATAGTTTCAAAAGACAGACTCTTAAAACTGGCATTCTTTTCTTATCTATACAATATTTTTGTTCATAATAACCAGGTTTCTTCATTATCTGCCTCTTTAAAGATATAATCAGAGTGCGAGCCCTGTATTTGCTTTAATAATAACCACTCTTGATTTTTCACAGTATATTTTGATTGTTTCCTACTAGATTAATCACATTCTGTTTTAACTCACCTTAATGGCATATACTCAAACACATGACAATCCCTGCTACCTCCCTTTGAATTTGGTACAGTTGAAGGACATAACCTTTAAAACAGATATTATCAAGTCCTCTAATTACCTGGAAATTCTACAAAATCTTTCATGATGAAAGTGCTTAAATTTAACAACACATCTTCTGAGACAATTTTTTTTCTAAATCAGTGAAATGTCCACTTTTTAATGAGTCGAAACCCAGGTTGAAATAATAGGCTGTCAGTAGAATCTGAGTAAGTCCATTACTAATGAAGCATAACCTGGGACCCAGGTTTGAATAAAGAAGTAAATGTGCTGATAGAAAAGTTGGATTTACAATTAATTCCAATATGTCCATAAGTAAAAAGTTATAAAAAATTGAACATCATATTGAACGGTTGCCAATCTTGTGGTCTTAGGTCTAACTTAAAAAAAGAAGTCTTTATCACAAAGACTATTACCCTTCTCTTCTGGTTGCTCCAGATAAATTGAGGCAAAAGACCTGCAGCTTACCTGTGCCAGCCATTTCTTTGTAGACCAGGGAGATATCTGTATCACAGAATCATAGAACGCACAAGGGAACTGAGCCACTGGCCATTTATGCCTTACCAGTACCCACTCTTAAACCTTACTCCCTTTTTCAAGGAATCATAGGGTAGGCATACAGGGAGTGAATACCCAACCTATTGTCTAATTTCTTCTTAAAGGAAGATAGCTGGTCACATTGCTTGATCTGGACAGGAGGTTTGTTCTTGAGAGGAGGTAGCTGTTGCATAACAAATATTTGCCTCCACCATGGTTGTTTATTGGATGAAGCAGGTTCAGATGTCAGGCTCTAGTATTTGCTGGGCTGTTTTATTTATGAAGTAATGTGAGGTTTTGGACTGCAAGATCCATAATGGACTGGAAGTCAGTCCTAAGGAGTGTACAGGACACTGAATACAAGGCCTCTAATCTCTCTTATTAGCTTGAGTTCTTTAGCCCCATGATCTATTTTGTTAGGAACCTTTGGGTTCTTTCTAACTATTTTATATGGTTAGTAAAATACATCCCAAAGGGAGCACTGTGTTTGATAATAGGCCTAATCAGTGCAAAACATAGAGCAGTAAGGACCTCTTTAGATCTAGTCGAAATACCTTTTGTGATGAGCTGTGTCAGATAGAAAGATTTCCTGATGACTGTTGCAACATGTTGATCAAAGGAGGAGTTAACTACTTATGTTCCAAGGTCTCTCACAGCATCTTTTTTGGAATAGGATGTTTTCTATAGTATAAGTTGGGTGGATGGTTTGTATACCAAATACAACAATATTGCATTTTTTAACATTTAGCTTTAGCCTGTTTTCAAAGCACCAGCTTTTAACATTTGTAAGTTCACTTTGTAGGTTCTGCATATCATAAGGGGCTTTGAGTATAGCACCCAATTTACAACTATCTGCAAACTTGGTTAACCAAAATTCCTCATTTTTTCTTTAGAGAATAGGATATATGTTCTCAAATACATTGAAATGATCATTTGTAGGTTTTATCAAGCCATAACACATTTCTAAGTCTTTGAACATTGCTACCATGCTGCATCCTTCATCTGCTGTTTTACCAATAACATTTTTATGTCTCTTCAGGTTGTTCTCAGCCAAGAATTTTTCCTGGTTATTAATGCATTCTAAATAATGCAGAATAACCCCTTGAACACATCATGATACATATTAACTTCTTTAACTAGTACTCTGACACCACATATATGACAATACTATGCAATGCTACATATACTGTTGGGATTAGTATTTATACACAAATTACCAATAAACAATATTCAATTATTTAAAAAGTAAAGAAAACAGACCTGCATCATCACATGTTTAAACATCAAACAAAAGAAGATTCCAGGTCGCCAGTGAGATAAATCTTCAGTTCTTTATTTTAAATCCAACAACAAATGAGCGCTTTCGTCTACAAATGAGCGCTTTCGTCTACAAAACACAAAATGAGACTTCTTCAGATAAAACAATACTGGTGCCACTCTTAATTTATATAAAATACCTTAATTAACCTAATTGCCTAATAATCAAAATTTTAAAATTTTAAAGCATATTTTATATAGCATTTTATATCGGCTTCCAAGGACAGTACTTTAGACAAGTCAGTGGCGTAGCTATGGGGGCAGCTTGTGCCCCCATCTACACCAATTTGGTGATGTTAGAATGGGAAGAAAGATATATGTTAAAAAGTGGATATAGGAAGCAAATTAAGAGCTATTTGAGATTTTTGGACGACATTTTTGTGATTTGGGAAGGATCAAAAGAAAGTATTGAGGAATTTATTTATTATTTAAATCACACCACTGATTTCCTTTCATTCACACACAATGTCGAAGATCAGAGTATAAACTATCTTGACATCACTATTAGTAAAGTACCACAAGGTTTTAAGTCCAGGATCTTTCATAAGAACACATGGTGCAATGGTTATTTACACCATGACAGTTTTCACCCATTCCATCAAAAAAGGAGCCTTATTAAGGGACAGGCCGTTAGGATAGCGAGGATGACATCTGATTATCAGGACCTATTTTATGAATTTAATTTCTTGGGTGAAAAGTTTGTAGAGAGAGGATACCCAAGAGAAATGGTTGGCAAAATTTTAGAGGAAGTTTATTATGGTTGGGGGACCAAATATAAGGCTTTATTAGGTCAACCTTTCACAAAAGTAGTGGAACCTGAAAAAGAGACGAAAAATTTTTTAGGGGCATGTGTTACCGAGTATAATGGGTTTTCTGACTTGTTTACAAAAATAGTGGAAACTAATTGGTCTATACTAAAAACCAACAAAGAAGTTTACGAGGTGGTAGGTAATAGACCTCATTTTACATACAAGACAGGAATTAATTTTAAAAGGTTGCTTGAGAAGGGTAACAATTCAGACAACATCAAAAAAGTAACCAGCTCATGTTCACACATTTATAAAGAAGAACTCATCAAACTGAAAAACGGTTTAGGTAGTATAGTTAAATTTTGTAGGGGTAATTGTCAAACTAAGATGTTGGTATATTTGACTATTTGTACAAAGTGTTCATCATTTTACGTAGGAAAAACTGAAAGGGCACTGAAAGGTAGAATATATGAACATATATACGACATCAGAAATAAGAAGGAAACCAGTGCCCTTTATAAACATTCAATGGTTTGTACTTCATTCAGTGGTTGTAAGTTTGAGATTATTGACTTGGTTAAAAATAACCCTAGAGGAGGTGATATGAGGAATATATTACTAAACAGGGAACTTAGATGGCAACTGAGGCTCAAGGCTAACATTTGTCCAGGCTTGAATGAATACATCAGTATTAAGGCTACTCTGGCAGAGAGAGCAGGTATAGTGTGATTCACTGTTGTTGTTCACAACATTTTAGCATAAAAAGTGCTATATTTAGCATTAAAAATTATATTAAGGATTAAAGCATTTATTTTTTATATAATTATTTTAATTTTATTAATGGATTTTTTAGACTTTTGGTGGTTGTGATGTTGGGTACAATAACCTATGAGGCAGAAACCACTTGGTGGTGGTGCTTTAAAATTTTAAAATTTTGATTATTAGGTAATTAGGTTAATTAAGGTATTTTATATAAATTAAGAGTGGCACCAGTATTGTTTTATCTGAAGAAGTCTCATTTTGCAGACGAAAGCACTCATTTGTTGTTGGATTTAAAATAAAGAACTGAAGATTTATCTCACTGGCGACCTGGAATCTTCTTTTGTTTTATCTTTGCTGGTTTGAACTGACATGTTTAAACATTCCCAAAAGAGTGCTAACAATTATTGCTACTGGGAAATATGGAATTGTAGAAGTCTTCCCATATATGACAAGAAAACATGTAGTGCATGGAGTGCCATGTTGCGGTTTTGTTCTCTTAACTCTTAGTATATTTTCTCAAACTCAAGAGTGTTTTAATTTACACAAGTTATGGAAACATCTTCTTTGCAATACGTAACTCAGAACTGCAGAAATATATAGAGAGTTTGAATGTACCACTCTTATGACAAAATGTTTTAATCCAAAATGTAACCATTTCTGGGAAAACACAGAATGCAGTTTATGTCCATCCTTGTGTTTTTTTTATTTTTTTATGTGGGGTGAAAATATTTAAGTTTGGGGGAAACAGGTAAAGATTGCTACTTGGGGATGCAACTTGTTTTTAAAGTTTGTTCACTTTCTTAGTTTGTATTATACAAGCCATTTGTTAGCATTTTATGCTTTTTCTTCTATTTTAACTATTTGCCTTTCACAAAATGAAGGATATTGGTCCGTGCAATTGCATTAAGAACTATTGTAAGACTTGCAAAATATAATAACTATTTTTTAGTCACTTTACTATAAAACCAGCTTTTAGGACAAAATTATGCAATGAGATTTGTACTGTTTTTTTTTTTCAAGATGAAAGAGCCGAAAAATGGATGTTTTGAAACTTTGATAGAAAACAATTGACAACTGCAAACGTCTTCAGCGTACATTTCAGATACTGAATATTCATTAATAACATTTCTGATTTCAATAT
The DNA here is from genome assembly GCF_019279795.1 of Protopterus annectens. Lineage (NCBI taxonomy): Eukaryota > Metazoa > Chordata > Ceratodontiformes > Protopteridae > Protopterus > Protopterus annectens. The sequence goes on from NC_056739.1 coordinate 1,560,658,373, forward strand.
TGGTATATAATGTTTTGAAAATACTATCTACACTGAACTTTTGCAAAAATTATAAAACTCATTGGGCAGTATTGCTCTTTAGCATGATTTCAAACATTAGGCATTCAGAAGTCCACACTAAAACTGACATTGCAGTAAGACAAGAAAGTAAGACAAGTAAGTTAGATGTGGCTTTAAAATAGTGACCCCAAGCTAAAATTGCATATGCAAAAGCTTTAATCTTACAGTTTTTAACATTTTGCATTTGCATTTTTAACATACTTTCTATCAGGGTTCTCCTAATAAACCATATATATCACTATCATTGAGCAGTTTCTTATGGGCAGGTATCTTATCTTGGCCTTTTTTCTGAAAATAGATTTCAGGGAAGAAGTAATAACCCATGTGTGCTGGTGGGATAAGATAAGGGCAAGCTGCAAAAAATGAGGACAGAGAAGTCACAGCTGCATAGCAAATGTCATGCTGATTAATGGAAGCAGGCCTGATATAGATAAGTACTCAAAATGATACAAACATTTTAGTTTTATGTTTATAAAACAATAAACTGAAAAGTGTAACACACTCCTTTAATAAAAATACAGCTGAACAGTGTATTTGTGTGTATGTGTGTGTGTGAATGTGTGTGTGTGTGTGTGTGTGTCTGTATGCAAATGTGTATCTGGATGAGTCTGAGTGTATGCATGTGTGTGTGTGTGTGTGTGTGTGTGTGTGTGTGTGTGTGTGTGTGTGTGTGTGTGTGTGTGTGTGTGTGTCTGTATGCAAGTGTGTATCTGGATGAGTCTGAGTGTATGCATGTGTGTGTGTGTGTGTGTGTGTGTGTGTGTGTGTGTGTGTGTGTGTGTGTGTGTGTGCACATCTCTCGTGAGGAGTTGTTTACTTTTGTTGAGCCTTTTCTTAATTGGCATATGCCAGCTCTACTGAAGAAATAGGTAAATTAGAACTATACCGTCAAACTTCTCCTTAGTGCCTGACCTCCACATCTATCGTAAATGACTGTGAACTTATGCCATGATTTGCTAATACAAATAAAATAGCCATGAAAAGCACTTCATTTCAGCCTGAACTGTTAATGTTATGACAGAAATGAGTAAGTGTTCTGTGATGAGTATCACAGCCAGGACACAGATATGTTCTGGCTCCTCCGAGTCAAGCTACTCTCATTCTAAACTAATATGTGACTTTAAATGGAAAACATTTTCACTTATCCCCTTGTGTGTTAGCAGAATGTCTTCAACTTTTTTTGCTGCAGTATGACTTTTCCTAGATGGATCCTCCCTTTCCAGAATTTTACTGTAGCAATAGATTTGCACAATATCTATAAGTTATATATTAGCAAAAAAAAAAAAAAAAGTTGCGGTCACTGTTAATAAACTTAAAATGAAAAGAACATCCCTCTTGAGTTGTGTATAATGCTGAAAGTATTTCCATGAACAGAACAAAACACAGCTAAGTGAATAGTATGCCAAATCATCAGTGGAGTGTGAGCTTAAACTGGCAGTGCATGCCATTCAGATGAAGTATCTATATGATTTTCTGGCAGTGGCAATGCCACACACACACACACACACACACACACACACACACGTATGTGTGTGTGTGTGTGTGTGTGTGTGTGTGTGTGTGTGTGTGTGTGTGTGTGTGTATGTGAGACACTGTGTATGTACTTGTGTGTATATACTTCTGTACATCTGGCCTGTGGACATTTCCATTATCCTGTGACACATCTGTGCCTAAGTTTGCCTTCTGCTTGAAATAAATACAGTTCTGTTTCCTATTCATATGGTAGTACTGCTCATTGTTTCTAACTATGGCAGTATTGCTGTTGTGACTTCTTGTAAATCTCTTAATATAATATGATATTCCGGTATATGGATTGAACACTGATTTTGTTTAGTTCTGCTTCAGTATCATAACCCTCTACTGCTGGTATTCCAGTGGCTGGTCTAATCTTCTTGAAAAGTTTGCTACTGCAAAGCAAAAAAAAAAAAAAAAAAGCATTTTTACACTTTTTGTTCACCTTGTAACTTCCTATTGTTTGAGCCTGCTAAAGCTTGCAATATCCCAGTGGCACAAGTGTATGGGCAAAGGCCGATGAGGAATACAAATAATGTATAGCAACTAAGGGTATACAATGATTCATAAGGAGAACATTTCCCCATTATGTATCTAGGTTCAGCAGTCAGCTCATATTAACGAGAAAGAGCTTAGAACTGAATATTTGCAGCATGCCTTTCCTTACTGGAGATCTGTCACCAATGCTTGGGGCAATATACCACCCATGTGAAATGATGGTTTTGTATTTCGTTTATTTATTTATTTATTTTCAGGGAAGTCTGACTAGGACACAAGAGTCTATTTTCAGTGGAGGCCACTCCATTTACCAGAAAAAAATTCAAAGACATTACATAAAAACAGTTGAAAATGATACATTTCAAAAATAATCAACAATATTGCAAGGCATAGAGCTATAACAAAAATTGTTGCAAGCAGAGCAATGAGAAAAGCAAAGTAAAACTCTATGTATAATTCTGGAGTGTGTTATTTTGGCAGATCGCAGTAGTAATAAGTAAAAGAAATGTGTTTAGTTTAATTATGACTATAAAGGGGGAAAGTTTAGGATAGATTAGTATAAGTGACGAGGAGGTGATAGGAAGAGTTTATGTAAAGTGGTAGAAAAGGTAGGATGGTCATTTGAAGACGAGGAATGGGTGACTGGTCAAGAATCTGTACAGACAGGGGTAGAGAAAAGTAATAAAGTAGAAGAGACTGATGTTCAGCTGGGAGGATCGCATGAGCAGAGCCATGAGTTTGATAGGTGATCTTTCAGAAAGTACTTGGAGAAAAGACAGTAGGTCACAGTTCTAATCGCCTATGGAATAGAATTCCATTTCTTTGGCAACAGTGTAGCAGTAAAGCTATTTCCAATTTCTTTTTGAGGTTTATAGATGGTGAGAAGTTGCTTATCATTAAAATGAAGGGGTCTGTTTGGATGATAGGAAGGAAGGAAGAATAGATTTAGAACCAGACAGTCATGGGATTTATAAATGATGCTTTGGCTAGTTGTACGAAATTCATGTAGTGGGGTAGTTCAAGACAGTTCAAACTTTTAAGGGCCTTGCCATGATTTGTATAGTGTTGTTTACTGGCATCAAATTTAGCAACTTTGTTGTAGCATACTTCAAGTTTAATTTTAACAGATACCTGCAAGTTGGTAAGGATAGGGGCACAACATACGAGTAAAAGAAGTGGTTGCTAGGGTGGTTTTAGCAAACTTAGTAAGGATGTTTTTTTATCTATAATGCATGCCACATTTCTGATGAGGTTTTTATATAATTTTGAATGTGGAGTTCAAATCTGAGGTTGTCTTCAATTGTCACACCAAAAAGACATGTATGGGATACAATTTCTAACTCTGCATTGTTATGTGAAAAGATTTTGAAGCTGGATTTGTCATTCAGATGTGCTTTGGGAAGGAATATAATTAGTTTTTTTTAGGGGAGTAATAATTGGGCATTGTGAAGCCAGCTTTCAACAGAGGTGAAGGCTTCTTGTGTAATTTCGGGAAGATGGGCCAGAGTGTCATATGAGCATATTAGTGTCAAATTATCAGTGTAATGTATAAGTGATGCTTGTCTAGAAGGGTATAGAGGTCATTAATGAAAATGGTAAAGAGAAGTGGACCACTAATTAAATCTTGGGGTACTCCAGTGTGGTAATTGGGAGGTAAGGACAGAAGGTATGTTTTCATCTAACAGCTTGCTGTCTATCAGATTGGTAGCATTTAAACCACTGAACTAAAGGAGGGAATAGGCCAAGATGGTGCAGTTCTTAAAGAAGTTTGCTATGTGAGATAGTATCAAAGGCATTGGACAGATCCAGAAATGTGGAAGAGATTAAGGTTCATCAATTCATAGGAGGTTACTAGGCTAATAGCCATAGAGCCCTTAAAAGCCTAGCCATATTTATCCCACGTTGCTCCAATTGTTGGTAGTTAGGTATGTGAAGTTACAAGAGATAAGGGTCTATGGCAGTTATACTGATTTCATCTGTCCAGGAGGGACATGGGCACCACCGCAGGAGTGAATTTGCGGTCACCCATCCATTGATCTAGGCTGCGTTTGAAGAGGGTCAGGGATGGGCTCTGTTTCATGTGAATTGGAAGCTTGTTACAGATAACATAAGAGATGCAGAAGCCTGCATTGTAAGACCACCAGACTAAATAACAGTTTCTTTCTGCTCGCCATTAGATTGTTGAACTCTTGGGAAAAATGAACCATGAGTCTGTTGAAACACTTAATCACTTCTGTTACATAACTAGCCTATCAAGGGGCTTATTTTATGGATGTGCAGTAATGAAGTGCAATACTAAGGTAGCTCACCTACCACACTGAAGGACTGTAAAGTGCAATATACAAACTGTGCAATAATTCAGTCTAATCATAGATATGCTGCTATTGTTTCAATTTTACTTTGACAATATTACCTTAATATTGTTCACTGTCTTCCTTGCCTCCTGTTCTGGGATGGGTGTGAGTCACTGCTGTCCTACTTTACTTACTAAGTGTTACTTTTTAAATTTATACTGTGATATTTTATTAATTTTTCTCTATCTATATGTGCAACTGTCTCCTGCTTTGAGAACGAAGCATTATAGGTTCATAGGTTCATACTAGGCTATCTGCCCTAGGGCATTTATAAGCCTAGCCAGAGTATGTTTGGCTTTCGCCACCCATTTTAAATTAATTTTGCTATGCCCTTTTTCGAGGTTAGTATACTGTGCCTCTGTCTAACAGTGACACAGAAGTGATACCCGGGGTAAACCTACGCTCTCCCATCCACTCATCAAGATTCCTCTTGAAAAGAGTCAATGAGGGACTCTGCCTAACCTGGACTGGGATTTTATTCCAGAGTGAAGGGAGCCTCTGGGTTATGAATCTGTCCCTCCAGCATGTCCTATTTATTTCAGTGCTGAGGTTCAAGTCTCGGCGTGTAGCTCGATGGGATTTGGATTTTTGAGGTACAGCATGTCCCTTAATTCGGGTTGGACATGGCCTTATACGTCAGGCACAGGTCACCTGTGAGGAGGCGGTATGCCACTGAGTAGAGCTGGAGTTTCTTTAACCAGGCAGCATATGGCATCTGTTTGAGCCCTTTGATCCTCTTGGTGAGGTACTTTTGGGGTCTTTCCAGTTGCTGCAGGTGTTTGGTAAGGTACATCCCAAAAGGGGCATTGTACTCAATTATGGGCCTGATGAGGGATGGGTAAAGAGGCACGATGACCTCCCCTAATCTAGATGTGAATCCCTTCATGATTAGGTGGGCTATATAAAATGTTTTTCTAACCACTTTGGCCACGTGGTTGTCAAATGAGAGATTGCTATCAACTTGGGTCCCCAGGTCCCTAATTACTTCTTCTGTACTTAATGGATTACCACCTATGTGGTAATTTGTGGGTACTTTGTTTTTGCCAAAGGGGATGACTATACACTTTTTGGCGTTTAGCTTGAGGCCATGGCTCTGGCACCAGTTGTCTGTTTCTATGAGGCCCTTTTGGAGGATGCTTGTGTCGGCTGGAGAGTCGATTATGGCCCAGTTTGCAGTCATCTGCGAACTTGGTCAGCCACAGTCCTTCCGTGTTGGCCTGTACCTCCGAGAAATATATACCAAACAAGAGAGGTCCCAGGACTGAGCCTTGTGGGATGCCATTTGTAACTGGTTTGGAGTCTGACATGGCTCCAGCAATTCTAACCATGTGGTTCTGTCCTTGAGCCAGTTTGCAACCCATCTAGTGACATAGGGGTTTATATTTAAGCTGGTGAGCTTATCTACAATACCCGAGTGGGGTATTGTATCGAAGGCTTTTGCGAGGTCCAGATAGGCTGTGTGGACCACCTTCCCTTCGTCAATGGCCTTGGTGACTGTTTCAAAGAAGTCAACCAGGTTTAAGAGGCAGGATCTGCCCTTAACAAAGCCAAACTGGGTAGGATCCAGTGTCTGTAGGTCCCCAATATCTTTATTTATGAGGTCCATGATGATCCTTTCCATAGCTTTGCAGACCAAGCTAGTCAGGCTTATGGGGCGATAGTTTCCAGGGTCCGTTGAGGCACCATCTTTGTGGAGAGGGACCACTGTTGCTGCACGCCACTCTTTGGGTACATATCCTGTAGTAAGGCTGAGATTGAACAGTAGTTTTATGTTTGGGTTTAGCTCTTCTTGGAGTTCATGTAGGATGCAGCCTGGGACACCGTCTGGTCCCATTGATGCTGTGTTTTTTGCTTTGGAGGGGGTGGCTCCCACCTGAGCATCTGAGATGTCAGGGGCAGCACTCTGCTGGGATAGATATTTGCCCTTTTGGTGGGGGGGGGAGAGGTTTGCGCTGAACCTGTCAGCTAGGATGTTGGCAATGTCTGTGGGATCAGTGTATTTTTTGTCATTTTGGACTAATTCTGAGCATATCTGGGAATTCCCACCCAGGTTCCTAACATAACTAAAGAAAGCCTTGTGATTATCCTTAGTGTCCTGTGCAATTTTTCTCTCGAAGCTGGCCTTTGACGATTTTATGAGTGCCCTTAGTTTTTTGCTAATACTGATCAGAGATGCCTTCCCTTTTTGGGATTTTGCTCTATCATGTAGTAGCTTCCTCCTTCTATTGTATAGTTTGTTTATGGTTGGGGTCCACCAGACAGGTCGTCTGCCTTTGGAGGATTGGGTCTTGGTTTTATTTGGTATTGCATGATCCATGCAGTCCTGAAGGTGTTCATAGAATGCATTTATAAAGGATTCTGCGGTCTGGGCCATATTTTCCACAGGCCGGGGCTTTGAAGGATTCCACCTCGGTTTTGAGGAGTGTGAAATTTGCTTTAGAGAAGTTTTTCACTGTGGTTTTCTGGGCAGGGGGTGGGGTCGGGATGTGAATATCCAGTGAGATCAGTTTATGGTCTGATCTTACCAGTGAGGATACACTTCTGGTCTGGAGCATAGAGTCCCCATGTTGGTGATGATCAGGTCCAGTATGTTTTCCCCTCTTGTGGGAGTGGTAACAAGTTGTTCCATAGCATTTGAGTTTATGAATTCTAGGAACCTTTGGGCAAGGGTGTTGGAGCTAGAGTAATGCTCCCAATCTATGTTTGGGTAGTTGAAGTCGCCCAATATAATGGTGTTTGGCGAGACCTTCATATTTTCCAGTGTTCTCAGGAAGGCCGAGTGGGGTTCCTGGGTTTGGGAGGGTGGTCTGTAGCAGGCTATAAACTGGAAGGCAGTTTTACCCACTGTTAGTTGCACATGGATAGTCTCTGATGCTTCGTGCTTTGCCACCAACCTGGAGGTGTGGGTATCTTTGATGAATATCGATACTCCCCCTCCTTTTGTGGTTCGGTCCAAGTTTTGGGGCCGAAAAGCATGGTATGAGGTATAACCTGGCAGTGCTGGGGTGCTCTCGGGACCCCTGAACCAGGTTTCTGTTACTGCACAGATATCGATGTTCTCCATGCTAAGGAGAGTTTCGAGTGCATGCATCTTGAGGTTTAGACTTCTAGCGTTGAGTAGCATTACTCTTAGTTTCTTATCCCTTGTGATACCTATGAAGGTGGGTTTGTCTTTTGAGCCTTGCCTAAAAAAGGCACTATGGGGTAGCAAGAGCCTTTGCCAATATCCAAAGCCCAGGGGTGACAGGTGCAAGCAATCCCTAGCAAAGCATCGTGGCTTGTCGTGCATATCATCCCAAGCTGATAGGCATTGGATCCCCTTTGAATGACACCAATACTTAAGCCAATTGTTGAAATTGATCATCTTGTCTTCATACTGTGGCATCATTCTTGGTGAGGGTAAGATGCTACTCAAGGTCAGGGTCATACCAGCCTGGGCTACATGCTCAGAGAGCTCCTCTATGTCTCTTTTCATGTAGTCCAGGAGAGTGCGTCTCAGGTCATTCACACCAGCATGGACAATGACTGAGTCATATTTGTACTTGCCTTGGAGTGACCTGAGTGCTTGTGTTATGTGGCGGATCCTAGCGCCAGACAGGCTGCTCACCATGACTTTCTCCGCCTGGTGAGCGGGACGTCAGTGTGCCTGACGATAGAGTCACCTATTACAAGTGTATCAGGTGTGTTGTTTAGCCTTAAGGGCTGTGACTGTTCGGCACACTGGCTTTGTGAGATATGTGTTGCATGTGTTTTTTTTTGGAGTAGCGGTTGCTTGGGTGTCTGCTTTGGAGGTCTCTGCTGCTTAGGCAGATCTTTATTTAGCGCCTCAGTATGTTTTTGTGTGATTATGTGTTTGGTTTGCTGTCGTGGTAGGTCTATGTGAGACTGGAATTGTAGTGAGTGTGGTTTCCTTCTCCTCCTGACTGGTTTTGCCAGTACTGAGTTGAGAGAGCTTAGCCTCCAGTTTGGCTATATGGTTGCATCTCTCACATGTGTTGGAATTTGTTGGGAGGAGGAGAGGGTTGTCTGTGTACATGAGGCAGTTGTAACATTGCCTCAAGATTCCCATATTCACCAGCTGGACCAGAGAGGAGATTGACAACTGACCTTTGGACATGCTAGAATAATATTGGGAATTCCTTTATAATTGAAAACAAGGGCCAATGGGGAGCGAGGGTGTAGTGCTTTTAATTTTTGTGCTGACTTATAATTGCTTTAGTGAGCAAGTGCCAGGTAACAAGTGCAATGTGTTACAGCTAACTTAAATGCAAAATGACAAACAGTAACTGTCTTCAAGCGAAGCAAGGAAATAAGTACAGTAAGCAATGCAGATATCACTAGGGATCCACAGAAGCACTGAGAAGGCGTTTTAGGTGGAATTAGCGTTCCACGGAAATAACAAGCATACAAACAAAGCTAGATTCAGCAGGCCTGGATCTAGTCTATGCTACAGCAAACAAGGTGTACCAATTTCAGTAAGATACAGTTCAAATATTCAGGCACTATAAACCTTTAACCAGAAATTCCCAGCTCAGAAGGGCAGAGTCCAGCCTCTCCTCCCACAAGAGTGCAGACCACGAACCTTCTTAATGTAAAATAACTGGCCTGAAGCCCAAGTGCGTAAACCAGAGCTAATACACTTTAAGAACAACAGATACTGAGCTCTCAATCAGCAGTTCCCAACTTAGAAGGATGAAAGCTACCTGTCCTGCCACCACAGTGCATGCCACAAACCTTCCTAATGTAGAACAACTGGTCTGAAGCCCAAGTGCTTAATCCAAAAGACTTAGAATGATAGCTACACTTTAACCACGTTACTACCAAGCAGTAATAAATACAACTGAATACTTTAAATAATGCCTGGATTAGTGCTCAAGTTATACAAACAAAGCTAGATTCAGCAGGCCTGGATCTAGTCTATGCTACAGCAAACAAGGTGTACCAATTTCAGTAAGAAGCAGTTCAGATATACATGCACTATAAGCCTTTAACCAGAAATTCCCAGCTCAGAAGGAGAGTCCAGCCTCTCCTCCCACAAGAGTGCAGACCACGAACCCTCTTAATGTAAAATAACTGGCCTGAAAGCCCAAGTGCTTAAACCAGAATTAATACACTTTTAGAATAACAGACACTGAGCCCTCAATCAGCAGTTCCCAACTTAGAAGGATGTAAGCTACCTGTTCTGCCACTACAGTGCAGACCACAAACCCTCTCAATGTAAAACTGGTCTGAAGCCCAAGTGTTTAAACTAAAAGGCTTAGAATGAGTTACACCAAGCAGTAATAAATACAATTGAGAACGTTTAAGATGACGCAAAAGCAAAATAAAGTAGGAAGAAACACAAGTACAGTAAAAGCAGAAGAAATTTTTTTTTTTTTTTTTTTTTTTAGAAAAGTAGCAAAAGCAGTAGTAAAGTAGTAAATACAATTCTCATGCAGTGCAAGCTGGCACACTTGAATATGTAGCAATATTCGTCCACACACAGTTTGAAAAAATTTAATTAAATTAAAAAGGACTAAAAGCAAGTACAGAAAGGGTTTATTAGGTAGAATGCAGTAAAGAGATGTCCTAGGGGAGTGTCTTAGATCAAATCTACAGTGGGGTGGGTACTGCAAAAGCCACCAAATTTAAACTACTACCAAGAATAGGGAGGGGGGGTGGGGGACCAGTTTCAACACAGATGTTTGGAATGTGCAAGCTACACTGCTGTGTATTTCTGAATGACAATAAAGTTTCCTTTGAGTTTGACTTGACTTGTTCCAGAGAAGTGGTAGTCTCTGGGCAATGCATCTATCTCTCCAGCATGATCTGCTCATGTCAGAGGCTAGGCTAAGATTCCTGGAGTAAGTGACCCTTCTTCAGTTTGATTTACGAATGTGTAGCATTTCCATCAGGGCCAGGTCAGAGCCTGCCCTGTAAGCCAGGTACAGGTCACCCCTTAGCAACCTATATGAAACAGAATGCAGTGACAAGGATTTCAGTCTTTCTGTGTAAGACTTGTTTTGCATACCCTCTAATTTCCTGCTGAGAAACCTCTGTGGCCCCTCTAATTGTTGTGGGTATCTGGTGAGGGACATGCAAAAGTGAGCATTGTACTCAATTATTGGTCTGATGAGGGCTGAGTATAATGGAATTATAACATCCTTATATCTAGATGCAGAGCCTTTACTTATGAGATGTGTCATATAGAAGGCTTTTCTTACTACTTTGGATAAGTAGTGATCAAAGTTCAGATTGCTATCAACCTGAGTACCCAGATCACGTATCACTGAGTCTACACTTATGCGGGTACTGTCTATAATGTAATTAGCAGGGATGCCAGCTATCCCAAAGGGAATATTAATACATTTTTTTCCATTTAACTTTAACCCATGATTTTGACACCACTCATTTACATTAACCCTGTCTGCATTATATTAACATCACTGGGGAATTCAGTGATTGCTCCCAATTTGCAATCATCACTGAACTTGGTAAGCCACAGGCCATTCAAGTTTGCCTGGATGTCTGAGAAATAAATTCTAAACACTAAGAGGCCCAGCACAGAACCCTATGGTATGCCACTGGTGACTGGTAATGTAGGGGTTAATTCCCAATTGGGAGAGTGTCTGTATAATACCTGAGTGGGAGATTGTGTCAAATGCCTTGGCTAGGTCAAGATAGGTGGCATGCACTGTTTTTCCCTTGTCCAGGGCCTTGGTGACATTCTCAAACAAGTCAACCATATTTAACAGGCATGATCTACTCTTAATGAATCCGAACTGGGTTGGGTCCAGAGTTTGGCGATTACCTATGTCCTTGTTAATAAGGTCCATAGTGATTCTTTCCATGGCCTTACAGATGAGGCTAATCAAACTTATGGGCCTATAATTCCCAGGGTGATTGATGGTCCCCCTTTGTGCAGAGGGATTACTGTTGCTGTCCTCCATTCCCAATGCAATATGGCCAGTTCTCAGGCTGTGGTTAAACAGGGATCCAAGTGGGTCTGCTAGGTCATGTTTTCAGTTGTTTAAAAGGTACCCTGGGATATTGTCTGGTCCCACTGATGCCATATTTTTGGCCTTGGAGATGACCAAAATGACCTGCTCTCCAGATATACTAGGCAGAGGAATGGTGGCAGGTATACTTTGGGGGATGACTGGAGGGGAGAGGGGGTGAAGTTTTCTCCAAATCTATCAGCTAGCAGGTTGGATATTACCTCTGGTTGAGTATACATGGTGCCATCCACATCAAGTTCAATGAATAGCTGAGTGTTCCTTTTTGAATTTCAGATGTAGTTAAAGAATGCCTTGTGATTATACTTAGCAAGAGAGGCTATATTTCCTTCATAATTAGCATTGGAGGACTTGACAGGATCGCTAATTTGTTTAAGCCAGAGAGGGATTTCTTCTTCTGCTGAATCAGTTCTCTATTGTTCTTGGACATTAGTTTCTTTCTCTTGTTGTATAGCCTGTTTATACTATGGGTCCACCAGGGTGGCTTCTTTTTTCTGCAAGACCTGGTTTTAATCTGGTCAGGTACATACAACTGTTTAGGTGGTTATACATGGTGTTATGATGTCAGGTAGTGTCAGCTGTGCCAAAGGGAGTAGGGCAGTGCATTTCTAATATATGCCTGCATAGCTAGCTGGAGTTTTGCAAAGAATTCTATGTTATTTGAATATGAAACTGATTTGTGCAGATGTTTGTGTTAAAAATGTATTTGTAAACCTGCTTATGTTAAAAATGTATAAAAAGTAGGTCCTGCTGGACAGAAAAGAAATATACATGTATGTCAGGCTGTATTGTTGTAACTGCTGAAAAGTATATATTCTAACAGAGGATAGTGGAAAGGAAGGGGTTAAGCACAGCCTAGATAACCTTAAGAAAAATAACCTGAAATTAAATGACTTGGTTTAGGCCATAAAAATTCTATCTCACAGGTCTGAATGCAGTTAGAGACACAATGTCTATGAAAAGCCTTTCTACAGGAAGGGTAGAAGTATTGGAATTGTTTTATAGCTTCCAGATACTGTATTAAACCTTTAGCTAAAGTTCTATGTTTGCATTGTGACAAATCTCTGCCAAATCCTGGCTCAGTATCTAGTGAGGGGGTAGTGTGGGAACTACAGAGTCAGGTGACCAGATGTGATGTCATCCTGTAGCCAGCACTGAAATTGTATTTAGATACTAGTGAGAGATGTAATAGTAGCACTTAACATGTTGTTATTGGAACTGACACAAGACAATTCATCTTGGCTTGCTCTATCCAATAAGTAAGGAACAGTAATTCTTCAATCAGTTATGAAAATTTAGTGAGATTAGTTAAATATTGTTTTTTTATATCTGAGTTTTTCCATTAGTCTTGTTTTTATATTTCCTGTGAATTGAAACTCTGGTGTTTTTTGTGAATAGATATTCCGTATAATCATATTTATTTTTTTTAAATATATCCAAACCTTTCATTGTGGCTTGTCTTTTAGAAATATTTTAACCTTTGAAAGCACTTGCATTTATTTGTGGCACTGTGGCTTCACATTCCTGAATGTCTTGCTGTTTGGAAACACTACCATTTGTATAAGTATTCATTTCACTAGGTATAATTGGGTTGCCTGGTAAGAGCCTTGGAGTAGCTGTCTTTGGGGTTTTCTGGTAGCAGTATCAATCTTATATTCTGGGTGGAGGTGGCATAGCAGGTAAATCTGTGCCAACTTTTCCCAGGTGTGTGTGTGTGTGTGTGTGTGTGTGTGTGTGTGTGTGTGTGTGTGTGTGTGTGTGTGTGTGTGTGTGTGTGTGTGTGTGTGTGTGAGCTACTTGGAACAGGGACACAGAACATTGATTTCACACAGATAGTGGTGGAGGACTTGGCTTGGAACACCAAGCTGAGGATGCAACTATGAGGTGGTCAGTGTGGAGCCTTATCTGGGACCTGGAGTGGAAGTCCAGCCCCAGGACTGGAGTGTGCATTCCCTGTGTGCTCTTAAGGGAAACTGTACTTGGTGCAGAGAGCTGTATCTGAAAATATTATGCATGTCTATTTTTTGCTCAAAGTGAATGTTCCCCATAGATGTCAGTGTTGAGGACTGAGGCTCCTTGCTCACTGGCACAGAGGAGGGACATCACATATTGGTGGCAATAGTCAGATATTAATTGAACTTCTGTAGCTTGAAAGCAGTTGTCACTAAAGATGTGTGTACTCTCAGCAGCTGAAAGGTAAACATACTGTTTCACTTTTCACAACAGTTTTGTTTATTCTGTTAGTTTAGTTTAGTCAAAGAAAGCAGGAAAATATGTCAGCAGAGGATTATGGCAAGCTGACAGTTGTCTAAGGTTTGTAAATCCAAAGGAATGGTGCATGCCAACCTGACTAAAGAAGAAATGATTTCAGCCTTAGCCACAGTTGCAGCATGCACCAGCAACCAGGAAGACAACCAGTCTGTTGATGGGGATGTACAGCCCTCAGAAACAGGACAGTTCACCTCTTCCTCAGAGGACTTAAAAATCCATCTGGAATTAAAGAGACTTGAAATGGAGGAAAAACCTATGGAATTAGAATCAGCAGAGAGACTGTGGCATTTGGATGTCAAAGAAAATGAGAGACTGCAGCATTTGGAGGCTGAAGAAAATGAGAAGCAGTATCAACATAACAGGGATATCTTCAACGGGAACATGGAAGTAATGGGGAAGGGAAGAACCAAATCCCAGAAGCAACAATGATCAGTAAATTTCTTCCACAGTATAAAGAAGGCAATAATTTTGATAGTTTTATTCATATATTTGAAAGAGTATGTAGACAATATGATTCTGACCAAGGGCTCTGGGTACGATTCCTGACCCCCTTACTCCATGGTAAAGCTACACTGCTGTTTCCAAATTGTCTGATACTGATTGTTTAAATTATGACAAGGTTAAACAATGTTTATTGGAATGTTTTAAGTTAACACCTGAGGCTTACAGAAAAAAGTTTCATGGGCATAAACTTAAGGCAGATGAAAGTGTATGTGATTATATTGCTGAGCTAAGCACTTATTTTCATAGGTGGGTGAGTAGGTGTCAGGTCACCACATATGAAAGCCTGGCAAACCTTTTGGTGAGGAAACAAGCCTCAGCAATTTGCCTGAGGACGTGAGAATCTGGTCAGCAGACTGAGAGTGTAACTCTGCAGATGATCTGGGGAGAAAAGGAGATCTCTACTTAGCAAGCAGGGCACCACTGTACAAGAATAGGATACCCAGTGCTGCACATGAATGTAAGGGAACCCATGGTGGGCAGTCTAAACTGCCCCAACAGAGTCCACCAGTAACAGGGGAAGCCACTACTTCATGTACATGTCAAGGGTCAAGTATTAAATGTTTTAAATGGAACCAGAGGGGCCATGTAGCATACAAATATCCACTGAAGCAAGGTGGGAACAAAGGGTGGGTGAGTCAGCAAGTGGGAATAACATTATGCTAGTGATAAGTTGTCTGAAGACAACAAGGGTAAAAATTATCACCAGATTTTGTATCCTATCTTCATTGATGGAAAATAGGCCACTACCAAGAGAGACACAACCTCTGACATAACCATTGTGAAGCATGCAGTGGTTAAACAGGAGCAGTACTTGCTTGTGCAGTCCACTCCAAATAGAGCTTTAGAAGGGACCCCATTCCAAATACCTTTGGCCATGGTTCATCTTGACTGGGAGGGTGGAAAAGGAAGCAAGCAAGTAGGTGTGGTTCAGGATATCCCTGCAGATGTCTTGATAGGGAATGATTTTGATAATGCAGTACCTTGTGTACATGCAGTTATACACAATCAGGCTTGGAGACAGGCATGTGGGTCTGGTAGCCTGGGGGACACCCAGGCAGATGCTACAACTGAAGCCAGGGCTGGTGATGTGGCTATTTCAAGGGGGGAGCTACACTGTAGCAGTAAGCCTGAAGGTGAACCACAGCTGCTGAGAGGTACTGATGGTCCCTTGGACAGGATGACTGCAAGGGCAGAGGTGAGTGGCAGTACCCAGGCTGACAGTGAGGCACAGCTGTGAGAAGATACCAGACTTCTTGTAGAAGGGGAACTGGGAAGGGGCACAAAGGTAGAGTTGAGACAGGCTCAGCTCTTGGACCATACATTACAAGGCCTGAGGGAGGTAGCTAAGGAGGCACCTGATTTTCATGGAAAAGGGGAGTCTGTATACTGGAACAAAGGGTTACTGCACAGAGAGTGGACCCCTGAGGAAGGGCTAGAGGGTGACATAATTCAGCTGATGGTAGTGCCCAGATCCTACCATCTGGCACTTCTAGCCATTGCCCATGACATTCCTTTTACAGGTCATATGGGCATAAAGTGTACCAAGAGACATATTATGCAGACGTTTTATTGGTCTGGGATTGCAAGTGATGTAATAAGGTACTGCAGAACCTTTGAGCAGTGTCAAAGAGTAGGAAAGGCAGGAGACAAGGTCAAAGCTCCTTTGATGCCTTTGCCTGTGATTGAGGAGCCATTTCAGAGGGTAGCTATGGATATTGTGGGGCCTGTGAGTATCCCATGTTCCACAAGGAATAAATATATCTTAGTGGTATTATATTATGCTACTAGATACCCTGAGGTGGTGGCTCTGTCTTCCGTCGAGGCAGAGAAGGTGGCAAATGCTTTGTTAGATATTTTCAGCAGAGTAGGTTTTCAGAGAGAAATACTGATTGACAGAGGTTCCAGTTTCATTACAGACCTGCTGGCTTGTCTGTGAGAGTGCTTTGGATTGAAGTACCTAAAGACCACCCCAGACTAATGGTCTTGTGGAGAGGTTAAACTTTACACTAAAGACCATGCTAAGGGCATTTGCAAACCAGTTTAAGAGAGAGTGGGACAAATATTTGCCCCATCTGTTGTTTGCATACAGAGAGGTACCCCTGGAATTCATAGGTTCATAGGTAGGTACTAGGCTATCGGCCCAAGGGCCTACATAAGCCTAGCCAACAAGGTTCCCTGGCTTACACCACCCAAGAAAGTTATTTTCCTGTGCCACTGTTGAGCAGATACACAGAAGTGATCCCTGGGGTGTATTTCCTATTTCCCATCCACTCATTAAGATTTTTCTTGAAGAGTGCTAATGAAGAACTTTGCTTGACATAGATGGGTAGCCTGTTCCAGGGTATGGGAAGTCTCTGGGACAGGAATCTATCCCTCTAGCATGTCCTGTTTATTGTGGTGAAAAGGTTTAGGTCCCTAGAGCATGTAGCTCGGAGGGATTGGGATTTCTTTAGGTGTAGCATATCCAACAGCTCTGGGTTTCACACAGCTTTATATGTTAGGCAGAGATCACCTTGGAGTAGGCGATATGCTACAGAGTAAAGCTGGAGTTTTTTAAGGTGGTCAGTGTAGGGCATTTGTTTGAGGCCAGTAATCCTCTTTGTGAGGTACTTCTGTGGCCTTTCCAGCTTCTGCAGATGTCTTGTGAGGTACATTCCAAAAGGGGCGTTGTACTCTATAATGGGTCTAATGAGTGTTGAGTAGAGGGGAACAATGACCTCTTCTTTCCTGGATGAGAACCCTTTTATGATGAGGTGTGCCACATAGAAGGACTTCCTGACTACTGTGGCGATGTGACTATCAAAGGAGAGACTACTGTCTACCTGGGTCCCAAGGTCTCTTATCACGCATTTGGTGTTAAGTAGATTGCTGCCTATGTGGTAGTTCATGGGTACAGAGTTTTTACCAAAGGGGATGACACTGCACTTTTTGGCATTGAGCTTGAGGCCATGAATCTGACACCAGGCAGTTGTCTCAGAGAGGCCCTTTTGTTGGATGTCCACATCATTTGGGGACTTGACTATAGCTCCTAGTTTGCAGTCATCTGCGAACTTCATTAGCCAGAGGCCTTCTATGTTAGCCTGTACTTCAGAGAAGTAGATACCAAACAGGAGAGGTCCCAGGATGGAACCCTGTGGTACTCCACTTGTCACTGCTTTGAGGTCAGATTTGGAGTCTGCAACTTTTACAGTGTGGGTTCTGTCAGTGAGCCAGTTGGCATCCCATCTTGTGACATAGGGATTTATACCTAGTTTAGTGAGTTTTGCTATAATTCCAGAGTGGGGGATAGTGTTGAAAGCCTTGGCGAGGACAAGATAGGCTGTGGAAACCACCTTACCCTCATCTATGGCTTTGGTGACTGCCTCAAAGAAGTCGATCAGGTTCAGGAGGCATGATCTGCCTTTCACAAACCCGAACTGGGTGGGATCCAGAGTTTAGAGGTTACCAATGTTTTTGTTTATGAGTTCCATGATGATACATTCCATGGCCTTGCAGACCAGTCTCGTCAGGCTAATAGGTCAATAGTTCCCGGGATCATTGGTGGCTCCCACTTTGTGGAGTGGAATAACTGTTGCTGTGAACCATTCAGTGGGCACAAAGCCTGATGCGAGGCTATTCTTGAACATGGTGCTTAAGTGGGGAGCCAGTTCATTCTGAAATTCATTTTTCACCCTTTGAGTTGATATATAGGCATAGGGTGAGGGGGTAATTGGGTTTGAATCATGGTAAGTGGGAAGGTGAGTGTAAATCCCACAAGGAGTCTGTTGTGGCACATGTCCTAAACCTCAAGACAAGGTTTAGGAAGCTTATGGGCTCAGCCCTGGAGAACTGGGCAGAAGCCCAACAGCAGAAAAAGGTCTGGTATGACAGGAATGCTCGCACCCGAGAGGATGCTTTGGGACAGCAGGTTATGGTGCTCATTCCTGTCAGAGACAATAAGGTGCATGCAAAGGACCCTTCAAATTGGTAAGGAAGGTCAGTGATGTTAGCTACATGGTAAAACTGCTAGGCAGGAGGTAGGGGCACAAACTGTACCATGTTAACATAATGAAACCTTACCATGACATGGAGGCCATTGTGCTGAGTATTTGCAGTGAGTGGCAGCAGGAGTCTGAGGGGGTTCTGGTGACTGAACTCTTCAATGAGGCTCAGTCTGACTCCTCGGTCGAAGGGCTCAGCAATGCCAATGCAGATGGGCTCTCAACACATGGTATGGGTTAATATATTTCCAGACAGGCTCATTCTTCTCAAGCAATGTTTCTTCAGGGTCACTTGAGAAACTAGCTTGAGTCTTCAAAGGGGGAGAGAGAGAGATGTCATGATGTGACGTAGTATCAGCTATGTCAAGGGGGGTAGGGTGGTGCATGTGTAACATCTGCCTGCATAGCTAGCTGGAGTTTTGCAAAGAATTATATGTCATTTGAAAATCAAACTTGTCTGTACAGATGCTTTAT
This sequence comes from Protopterus annectens, assembly GCF_019279795.1. Taxonomy (NCBI): domain Eukaryota; kingdom Metazoa; phylum Chordata; order Ceratodontiformes; family Protopteridae; genus Protopterus; species Protopterus annectens. The sequence goes on from NC_056739.1 coordinate 1,560,677,021, forward strand.
TAAAAATGTGTTTGTAAAGCTGCTTGTGTTAAAACTGTATCAACAGTAGGTCCTGCTGGACAGAAAAGAAATATATATTTATGTTAGGCTGTATTGTTGTAACTGCTGAAATGTATATATTTTAACAGAAAATACTGGAAGGGAAGGGGTTAAGCTCAGCCCAGCTAACCTTAAGAAAAATAATCTGAAATTAAATGACTTGGTTTAGGCCATAAAGATTATATTTCATAGGTTTGAATGCAGCCAGTGATGCATAATCTATGAAAAGCCTTTCTGCGGGAAGGGTAGAAGTGTTGGAATTGTTTTATAGCTTCCAGATGCTGTAATAAGCCTTTAGCTAAAGTTCTATGTGTGTATTCTGACAAATTTGTGCAAAATCCTGGCTCACAATCTAGTGAGAGGATAGTGTGGGAACCACAGAGTCAGCTGACCAGATGTGATGTTATACTGTAGCCAGCATTGAAACTGTATTTAGATACTAGTGAGAGATGTGATGGTGGCACTCAGCACTTTATTATTGGAACTGACACAAGGCACGCATCCACTTCATCTTGGATTGCTCTAGCGAGTAAGTAGAGAGAACAGTAATTTTTCAATCAGTTAAGAATATATAGTGAGATTAGTTAAATATTTTTTTTTGTATCTGTCTGAGTCTTTCCATCTGTGTTGTTTTTATATTTCCTGTGAATTGAAATTCTGGTGTTTACTGTGAATAGATATTCAGTATTACATATTTATTTTTTATTAAATATATCCAAACCTTTCATTGTGGCTGATCGTTTAAAAAATATTTTAACCCTTGAGAGCACTTGCATTTATTTAGTGGCACTGTAGCTTCATATTCAAGAAAGTCTTGCTGCTTCGAAATGCTACTATTTGTATAAGCATTAATTTTGCTAAGTATAATTGGGTACCCTGGTAAGAGCCTTAGAGTAGCTGGCTTTGAGGTGTTCTGCAGGCAGTATCTGCCTTATAATCTGGGTGGAGGTGGCATAGTGGATAAATTTGTGCCAGCCTTTCCTAGCTGTATGTATGTGAAAACCAAATCTCAAAGAGTGTGTGTGTATGTGTGTGTGTGTGTGTGTGTGTGTGTGTGTGTGTGTGTGTGTGTGTGTGTGTGTGTGTGTGTGTCTGTGTGTGTGTGTGTGTGTGTGTGTGTGTGTGTGTGTGTGTGTGTGTGTGTGTGTGTGTGTGTGTGTGTGTGTGTGTGTGCTACTTGGAACAGGGACACAGAGCACAGAGCACTGATTTCACACAGAGGGTGTTGGAGAACTTGGCTTGGAACACCAAGCTGCAGACTCAACTCTGAAGTGGTCAGTGTGGAGTCTTTGAATTGCTGACCATTGAATTGGAGATCATTGAATTGTTAGCCATTGAACAACCCAAGTTCAGTAATGCAGAAACTATGTGCACTAAGCTGAATATCAACTCAAAAAATATTTACATATAACTTGTACTTATATACCCCCAGCAATAACATTAACACAGTAGAATCCATTCTAGACTGGATATCCCAAAGGTTTCCCCAAGAAACAATCATACTAGGTGATGTTAATATCGACTGATCCTCCTGTAACTCTCTCCACCCCAGTAACCACATTAACCTACACAGTTTCACTCAACTAATCAAAACTACAACACAGATTGATAAAGCATCAAAAAGGAGGCCATCCTAGACTGGATCCTTACTACCTCTCATGGTCCTTCCCAGACACTCTCAGTAACCACCTTCCTGCAGTTATAATTAGACACCAATTGAATCCATTAAAATCCTCCACCCACCAACAAATCTTGTATATAAAGAATTTCAAAACCCATGACTTCATATTAGCACTTAATCAATGCATCTGGAGATGACTCTCATCTCTCCCCCTGGAAAGTGCTATAGACTACTTCAGTAAATTTTTTTTAAACATTCTAAATCATTGCTCCTATCAGAACTATCAGAACTAAATCCAACTATGCCCCCTGGCTTATTAGAGATACCTGTCTATTACTAAAACAAAGAGATAAATCACGGGACTCGTGGCATCAAAATAAAACTCAAAATAATAGACAGGCATACCAGGAACTAAGGAACAAAGCCAAAAAACAAATTAGGCCAGAGAAAAGGAGCCACTATATAGGCATTCAAATCAAACACAAAAATAACCCACAAAAATTCTGGGCTGCCATTAATAAAATCCTACAACCAGGAAAGACCACTACTCCACCCCCAAACATTGACACCACCACCAATAATATTGCCACCCAATTCAGGGAACACTTCACCAAATGCATCCTAAGCCTCAACAATAGTAGTTTTCCCACTTCACATCCAAACCTATCTTCCATACCAGCAGACCAAAACCTCTTCTCTTTACAGCCTGTCCCAAATAGCACAATATATAAATACCTAAATAGGCTTAACCCACAACCCTGGCTGCTGACAAATTACCTACAGAATATCTAAAGATCACAGCCAAGGCCAGCTCTTATCCAATCACTATGCTTATTAAACACTATCAGAAGAAAGTATTCCTTCTCTTTGGAAAATTTCACATATACTACCACTCCACAAAGGAGATAACTCTGTGGAACTATCTAATTACCGTCCAATTGCCATTCAATCCCCTTATCTAAAATCCTTGAAAAATGTGTACATTCCCAAATAATGCAGTATTCATCACTAATAAACTTCTAACCAACACCCAGCATGGATTCCATCCCAATCACAGTACTACCACAGACGTTATTAGCTTTACCAACATAGTAAACCAACATTGAAACAATGGTATCCACTGTATTCCTAGATCTCTCCAAGGCCTTCAATACTGTTTTCAATCCCAAACTCATTTCTGATCTGTCCTATCTTAATCTCAGCCACTCCACACTAGTGTGATTTCAAGACTATCTAACCAACCACCAACAAGGATTAAAATGGCAAAACTCCTTATCTCTCCTCCTACCTGTCACCTTAGGGGTCCCCCAAGGATCCACTCTTGGACCTATTCTTTTCAACATATTCACCAACCAACTCCACAAAGCTACCCAGCACACCACCCTGGTCCAGTACATTGATGACACCACTCTAATCTGCTCTGTCCCATCACTCCCTCAACTCCAGGAATTGACACAAGAGTCCTTTACCGCTGTTGAAACGGGTCTATATTATAACATTGAATTTTATAAAGCTCGAATGTTATAATATCGAACCAGTTTTGTTGAATGTTGAAAACAGCGAAGGTGCAGGACACTGAATTCTTTCCCAGGGAAAGAATTCGGTGGGCTGTTGCTGTGGCTTCGCTGTTTTCAGCGTTCAATATGTTGGAGCGTTACGGGTCGGGTTCAGGTAAGTGTGCGATTGTGTGTAGGTTAGGGTTAGGGGCGGGTTTGGTGAGTTAGGGTTAGGGAGTGGGTCAGGTAAGTGTACGGTTGTGTGTAGGTTAGGGTTAGGGGGTGGGTTAGGTGAGTTAGGGTTAGGGCATGTGTGAGGTGAGTACGCGATAGTGACGGACCTTAGGGTTAGGGTCGGGTTAAGGTAAGTGGATAGCTAGTGGTGTATGTAAAGTTTAGTTTAGGTTTAGCTGTAGGATTTTAAGTGTATGTGTGTGGATTGCTATTTTTTGTGTGTGTTTGTGTTGTGTGTATGTTTCTCGGAATAGCGATTTTTTTCCCTGGGAAAAAAAAATCGCTATTCTGACTGTTCGATGTTTGCGGATTTCGATGTTTAGGGTTCTATATTATAACATTAGATCTTTGTAGATTTCGATGTTATAATATAGACCCATTAAAACCTGGTTAGACAACTCTCAACTAATACTTAACCCCGATGAAACACAGCTAATGATATTCTATCCCAGTAGAGTCTTAGACCCCATATCACAATTCATATTATTATCAGCCAATAACACCTGTCCAACATACCAAACTTCTAGGGGTTATCATAGATCGCAACATGAAATTCAATATGAACATTGCACAGACAGCAAAGAAGGTCCATAAAAAACTTGGAACCCTATATAGATGTAAAAAGTACCTCACCAATGACAGTAAAGCCACCATTACAAGAACCCACCTACTATCCACACTCCTCTGTGCCTCCCCAATATTCATCAACTTAAACAATGTAGACTTTAATAAACTAAACATCTGCTACAATAAAATAGTTAGGTTTGCTGCTGACTCACCCTTTAGGACACATCACTGCATAGCAATTGAGCAACTATCCTGGCTAGAATTACCCAACCTGCTCACATATAACCAGCTTACAACAGCCTACCAAATTCTACATTATCCCAATAGTGTTCCTCCTCTCCAAGGTCTACTTAATATCTACTCTAACAAATGCCTATTAAGATTCACCAGTAAAGCACTGGCTGACATAGGCAAAAGCAACAATAGCTCTGGGGACTCCTTGTTTTCCATTTCTGTTGCAAAAGCATGGAATACCATCCCTGTAGATATTAGGACCACTGAAAACAAAAATAATTTCAAAAAGCTCTACCGGTCCCATTTACATATTTCTTGGTTATGTAATTGATGTTACCCTGGGTAGCTTCATTTAATTAAATCATATCATACTTTAACCTTCTGTGAAAGCTTGCAACAACTCCTTTATATACTCTTACTCAGTCAATGTGTCTTTACTGTACTAGCCACTGATGATCATAACCAAATGACTGAACAAAATGCCCATTCAACTGTATTGTTTATTGTAACACATTGTGCTCCTAATAGTATATTTACTTTTCGCTCCTTCCTTGGCCTTGTAACTGTACCTTATTAACGTTTTGACTCTGTACTGTACTTTACTGACATGTGTAATGTATTTACTGTATTGCTGTACAAATCATTGTGCTTTTCTCCCAGGCCTTAAATTAAATTTATTTGGGGCCTGGAGAAGTCCAGCCACAGGCCTTGTAACTGTACTCTTAACGCTTTGACTCTGTTGCACTGTATCTTACTGACATGTGTCTATTTTTCTCTATTGAACATTCCAACACACTGGTGTACACCTCTGCATAATGTTATCTGCATTCGATGGGCCTTTGAAACTGTTATACCATCTCCTAGTAGGAGATAATTTGTCATAGAAAATTTGTAACGCATTTTTGAGCTTTATGGGGTATCTGGTCTTATAATTATATCAAACAAGAATGTATTTATGGTCTGATATTACCAGGACATTGCAAGGTGCTCTTTATGTTAGTGAGTACTATGTCCAGGACATTTGAGTGTCTTATGGGTGTGCTGACTAGCTATTCTTTGCATTGACAATGTTGTGCTGTACTGTAATTGACTCCAGTAAGACAGGAATGTGGTATGCTTTTACTGTTGGTGGGGGACCTATAGGTAGTTATGATGGGGTAGGGGGCTTGCCTATAGTTAATTGGACATAGAGGAGCTCAGTATCAAAGTGTACTTATTTGTGGTCTGAATGCATGCATTGTATTCTGCTCCTTCCATGTCTCTGTGACTGCACAGATATCAAATCTTCCAAAATAGAAGTTCTTCCAGAAGCCGTAGTTTCTTGTTTAGACTCCTAGTCATAAGCAGCAGTACCTTGAGTTTATCTAGAGGATTTTGTTATGCTGTATTGTTGACAATGCCTAACACATTGTGCTAATAGTATATTTACTTTTGGCCTTGTAACTGTACCTTATTAATGTTTTGACTCTGTACTGTACTTTACTGACATGTGTAATGTATTTACTGTATTGTTTATTGTAACACATTGTGCTCCTTATAGTATATTTACTTTTTGCTCCTTCCTTGGCCTTGTAACTGTACCTTATTAATGTTTTGACTCTGTACTGTACTTTACTGACATGTGTAATGCATTTACTGTATTGTTTATTGTAACACATTGTGCTCCTTATAGTATATTTACTTTTCGCTCCTTCCTTGGCCTTGTAACTGTACCTTATTAACGTTTTGACTCTGTACTGTACTTTACTGACATGTGTAATGCATTTACTGTATTGTTTATTGTAACACATTGTGCTCCTTATAGTATATTTACTTTTCGCTCCTTCCTTGGCCTTGTAACTGTACCTTATTAACGTTTTGACTCTGTACTGTACTTTACTGACATGTGTAATGTATTTACTGTATTGTTTATTGCAACACAATGTGCTCCTTATAGTATATTTACTTTTCGCTCCTTCCTTGGCCTTGTAACTGTACCTTATTAACGTTTTGACTCTGTACTGTACTTTACTGACATGTGTAATGTATTTACTGTATTGTTTATTGTAACACATTGTGCTCCTTATAGTATATTTACTTTTCGCCCTTCCTTGGCCTTGTAACTGTACCTTATTAACGCTTTGACTCTGTACTGTACTTTACTGACATGTGTATTGTATTTACTGTATTGTTTATTGTAACACATTGTGCTCCTTATAGTATATTTACTTTTCGCTCCATCCTTGTAACTGTACCTTATTAACGTTTTGACTCTGTACTGTATTTTACTGACATGTGTATTGTATTTACTGTATTGTTTATTGTAACACATTGTGCTCCTTATAGTATATTTACTTTTCGCTCCTTCCTTGGCCTTGTAACTGTACCTTATTAACGTTTTGACTCTGTACTGTACTTTACTGACATGTGTAATGTATTTACTGTATTGTTTATTGTAACACATTGTGCTCCTTATAGTATATTTACTTTTTGCTCCTTCCTTGGCCTTGTAACTGTACCTTATTAACGTTTTGACTCTGTACTGTACTTTACTGACATGTGTATTGTATTTACTGTATTGTTTATTGTAACACATTGTGCTCCTTATAGTATATTTACTTTTCGCTCCTTCCTTGGCCTTGTAACTGTACCTTATTAACGTTTTGACTCTGTACTGTACTTACTGACATGTGTAATGTATTTACTGTATTCTTTATTGTAACACATTGTGCTCCTTTTAGTATATTTACTCTCCGCTCCTTCCTTGGCCTTGTAACTGTACCTTCTTAACGTTTTGACTCTGTACTGTACTTTACTGACATGTGTAATGTATTTACTGTATTGTTTATTGTAACACATTGTGCTCCTTATAGTATATTTACTTTTCGCTCCTTCCTTGGCCTTGTAACTGTACCTTATTAACGTTTTGACTCTGTACTGTACTTTACTGACATGTGTAATGTATTTACTGTATTGTTTATTGTAACACATTGTGCTCCTTATAGTATATTTACTTTTCGCTCCTTCCTTGGCCTTGTAACTGTACCTTATTAACGTTTTGACTCTGTACTGTACTTTACTGACATGTGTAATGTATTTACTGTATTGTTTATTGTAGCACATTGTGCTCCTTATAGTATATTTACTTTTTGCTCCTTCCTTGGCCTTGTAACTGTACCTTATTAACGTTTTGACTCTGTACTGTACTTTACTGACATGTGTAATGTATTTACTGTATTGTTTATTGTAACACATTGTGCTCCTTATAGTATATTTACTTTTCGCTCCTTCCTTGGCCTTGTAACTGTACCTTATTAACGTTTTGACTCTGTACTGTACTTTACTGACATGTGTAATGTATTTACTGTATTTGCTCTGTACTGTACTTTACTGACATGTGTAATGTATTTACTGTATTTGCTCTGTACTGTACTTTACTGACATGTGTAATGTATTTACTGTATTTGCTCTGTACTGTACTTTACTGACATGTGTAATGTATTTACTGTATTTGCTCTGTACTGTACTTTACTGACATGTGTAATGTATTTACTGTATTTGCTCTGTACTGTACTTTACTGACATGTGTAATGTATTTACTGTATTTGACTCTGTACTGTACTTTACTGACATGTGTAATGTATTTACTGTATTTGCTCTGTACTGTACTTTACTGACATGTGTAATGTATTTACTGTATTTGCTCTGTACTGTACTTTACTGACATGTGTAATGTATTTACTGTATTTCTGTACTGTACTTTACTGACATGTGTAATGTATTTACTGTATTTGCTCTGTACTGTACTTTACTGACATGTGTAATGTATTTACTGTATTTGCTCTGTACTGTACTTTACTGACATGTGTAATGTATTTACTGTATTTGTTCTGTACTGTACTTTACTGACATGTGTAATGTATTTACTGTATTTGACTCTGTACTGTACTTTACTGACATGTGTAATGTATTTACTGTATTTGACTCTGTACTGTACTTTACTGACATGTGTAATGTATTTACTGTATTTGCTCTGTACTGTACTTTACTGACATGTGTAATGTATTTACTGTATTTGCTCTGTACTGCTTTTACTGACATGTGTAATGTATTTACTGTATTTGACTCTGTACTGTACTTTACTGACATGTGTAATGTATTTACTGTATTTGCTCTGTACTGTACTTTACTGACATGTAATGTATTTACTGTATTTGCTCTGTACTGTACTTTACTGACATGTGTAATGTATTTACTGTATTTGCTCTGTACTGTACTTTACTGACATGTGTAATGTATTTACTGTATTTGCTCTGTACTGTACTTTACTGACATGTGTAATGTATTTACTGTATTTGCTCTGTACTGTACTTTACTGACATGTGTAATGTATTTACTGTATTTGCTCTGTACTGTACTTTACTGACATGTGTAATGTATTTACTGTATTTGCTCTGTACTGTACTTTACTGACATGTGTAATGTATTTACTGTATTTGCTCTGTACTGTACTTTACTGACATGTGTATTGTATTTACTGTATTTGCTCTGTACTGTACTTTACTGACATGTGTAATGTATTTACTGTATTTGCTCTGTACTGTACTTTACTGACATGTGTAATGTATTTACTGTATTTGCTCTGTACTGTACTTTACTGACATGTGTAATGTATTTACTGTATTTGCTCTGTACTGTACTTTACTGACATGTGTAATGTATTTACTGTATTTGCTCTGTACTGTACTTTACTGACATGTGTAATGTATTTACTGTATTTGCTCTGTACTGTACTTTACTGACATGTGTAATGTATTTACTGTATTTGCTCTGTACTGTACTTTACTGACATCTGTATTGTATTTACTGTATTTGCTCTGTACTGTACTTTACTGACATGTGTAATGTATTTACTGTATTTGCTCTGTACTGTACTTTACTGACATGTGTAATGTATTTACTGTATTTGCTCTGTACTGTACTTTACTGACATGTGTAATGTATTTACTGTATTTGCTCTGTACTGTACTTTACTGACATGTGTAATGTATTTACTGTATTTGCTCTGTACTGTACTTTACTGACATGTGTAATGTATTTACTGTATTTGCTCTGTACTGCACTTTACTGACATGTGTAATGTATTTACTGTATTTGCTCTGTACTGCACTTTACTGACATGTGTAATGTATTTACTGTATTTGCTCTGTACTGTACTTTACTGACATGTGTAATGTATTTACTGTATTTGACTCTGTACTGTACTTTACTGACATGTGTAATGTATTTACTGTATTTGCTCTGTACTGTACTTTACTGACATGTGTAATGTATTTACTGTATTTGACTCTGTACTGTACTTTACTGACATGTGTAATGTATTTACTGTATTTGCTCCACTGTACTTTACTGACATGTGTAATGTATTTACTGTATTTGCTCTGTACTGTACTTTACTGACATGTGTAATGTATTTACTGTATTTGCTCTGTACTGTACTTACTGACATGTGTAATGTATTTACTGTATTTGCTCTGTACTGTACTTTACTGACATGTGTAATGTATTTACTGTATTTGCTCTGTACTGTACTTTACTGACATGTGTAATGTATTTACTGTATTTGACTCTGTACTGTACTTTACTGACATGTGTAATGTATTTACTGTATTTGACTCTGTACTGTACTTTACTGACATGTGTAATGTATTTACTGTATTTGCTCTGTACTGTACTTTACTGACATGTGTAATGTATTTACTGTATTTGCTCTGTACTGTACTTTACTGACATGTGTAATGTATTTACTGTATTTGCTCTGTACTGTACTTTACTGACATGTGTAATGTATTTACTGTATTTGCTCTGTACTGTACTTTACTGACATGTGTAATGTATTTACTGTATTTGCTCTGTACTGTACTTTACTGACATGTGTATTGTATTTACTGTATTTGCTCTGTACTGTACTTTACTGACATGTGTAATGTATTTACTGTATTTGCAATGTACTGTACTTTACTGACATGTGTAATGTATTTACTGTATTTGCTCTGTACTGTACTTTACTGACATGTGTAATGTATTTACTGTATTTGCTCTGTACTGTACTTTACTGACATGTGTAATGTATTTACTGTATTTGCTCTGTACTGTACTTTACTGACATGTGTAATGTATTTACTGTATTTGCTCTGTACTGTACTTTACTGACATGTGTAATGTATTTACTGTATTTGCTGTACTGTACTTTACTGACATGTGTAATGTATTTACTGTATTTGCTCTGTACTGTACTTTACTGACATGTGTAATGTATTTACTGTATTTGCTCTGTACTGTACTTTACTGACATGTGTAATGTATTTACTGTATTTGCTGTACTAATCTTTGTGGAGCTTTTCTCCCCGGGCCTCTGCTGAAAATGGGATCCATGCCCAGTTGGACTTTCCCCATAAAGAAATGTAAAATAAATAAATTAAATAAATTATTTGGGGCCTGGAGAAGTCCAGCCACAGGACTGGAGTGTGTATTCCCTCTGTGCTCTTAAGGGAAATTGGACTTGTTGCAGAGAGCTGCATCTGAAAATACTGCATGTGTCTATTTTTCTCTCAAAGTGAACATTCCCCACTGGTGTCAGTGGTGAGGACTGAGGCTCCTTGATCACTAGCCCAGAGTAGAGGTACCACACAGGACACTGGTGTACACCTCTGCATAGGAGCCCATGTTATCTGCATTCAATGGGCCTTTGAAACTTTTTATACCATCTCCTAGTAGGAGATAATTTGTCATAGAAAAATTTGTAAGCATTTTTGAGCTTTATGGGGTATCTGGTCTTATAATTATATCAAACAAGAATGATTTATGGTCTGATATTACCAGGGAGGACATTGCAAGGGGGGTGCAGTGCTCTTTCATGTTAGTGAGTACTATGTCCAGGACATTTGAGTGTCTTATGGGTGTGCTGACTAGCTATTCCAGAGGATTTGCATTGACAAAGTCCAAGAACCTCTCAGCTAGCATGTTTGTGGCTGTGTATGCGTCTCAGTCGATGGTAGGATAATTAAAATGAGTAAGGTGTTGTGCTGTATGGTAATTGACTCCAGTAAGAGCAGGAATGTGGTATGCTTTTCCTGTTTCATGGTGGGGGACCTATAGGTAGTTATGATGGGGTAGGGGGCTTGCCTATAGTTAATTGGACATAGAGTAGCTCAGTATCGAAGTGTACTTATCCTTAATGAAGATGGATACACCTTCTCCTTTGGTTCTTTTACTCTCAGTTTGTGGTCTGAATGCATGGAAAGCATTGTAGCCCTGCATGGTCTGCGTGCGTTCTGCTCCTTTGAACCATGTCTCTGTGACTGCACAGATATCAGAATCTTCCAAAATAAGAAGTTCTTCCAGGAAGCGCAGTTACTTGTTTAGACTCCTAGTCATAAGCAGCAGTACCTTGAGTTTATCTAGAGAGGATTTTGTTATGCTGGGAGGTTGGTTATTTTGACAATGCCTAAAAAAGGCAGAATGTGGGTGGCTAATAGTGCCTTTGCCAGTGTTTGAAAGCCTAGATGATACAGGTGCAGATGATCTCTGGCAAAGCAGTGTGGCCTGTCCAACATGTCTTCCCAGTCTGACAAATATTGGATCCTCTTGGACTGACACCAGAAGCTAAGCCAATTGCTAAAGTCAGTAATTTTTTGTTTACATTGTGGCATCATCCTTGGAGAAGGTAGAATGCTGCTTAAGGTTAGGCTTTTATCTGCCTGTGACACATAATATGAGAGCTCAGTCATGTCTGTCTTCATATAATCCAGTGAGGTATGTCTCAAGTCATTCTCCCTCACCTGGATTATGATGGAGTTATACCGGTACATGTGTTTGAGTGACTTCATGGATCCTGGTACCTGACAGGCAGCTAACCGTAACCCGCTCCTTGTACAGCCTGGTGAGGGAGCATCTTTGTGTTTCACAATGGAGTTACTTATGACCAATATATTAGGTTTTGTGGTGTTACACCTTATGGGTTTATTTGTAGAGATAATGGAGTGTGTGTTTTGTGTTGTGGTTCTTTTTTGCATTATGTGTATAAGTGGTTTCCATTTTGGAGGCCTCTGATCTTTTGCTAAGTTACTAGTGAGTACCTCCACATATGTCAGTTTATGTGTCTTTTCCTTGTTTAGTGTGGGAAATATGTATGTGTGCTGACAACCTGTTTGGCATTCAGTTTGTCCTTATGTGAGATTCTTGCCTCCAATTTTATACTGTAACTACATCTCTCACATAAAGTGTTTGTTTCAGGAGTAAGTGGTTGTCAGTATAATTGAGACAACTGCTACATTGCCTCAGGGTTCCCATGTCTAAAGGGCTGGCCAGAGGGATGATGGGAAGCTGCCTGTCTCTGATAACAGGCTTTTACTGTATGTTTACAGTATGTTTTATTAGGAAAGGAAATGGAGATAAATGTGTCAGTATTCCTTTTGCTGTATCCAGTAGGTGTTCTGATTGGGTCTATAGTATAACATCAAAGTTACGGAACATCAAATACAATATGGTCGACACCGTATTGTCAAAGTTCCGTAACTTCAAAACTGAAAAAAAAAATTTAAACTGTAAATGTTTACCCTAACGGGTTTAAGCAGGGGGGGCAAGCCCCCCTGCACCCCCACATGGGGAGCTGCGCCCCCACACCCCCTGCTACTTAAATATACCACCTCCAAGATCGCACTTTAATGTAGTATGGTGCATGAAAGGGAAAATTTCCCTTTCCTGCACTGTAGCACGATCTCGGAGTTGGTATATTTAAGTAGCGGGGGTGTGGCAGGTGCAGGGGAGCTTTCCCCCCTGCCTACACCCATTTTCTTTTATTGCATTTCGACTATTTAATGGTTCGATGCATAAAGTTCGATCTTTATGAATTTGATCCATTAAACAGTTGTGATTATGATATAGATGCATTCTGATTAATTCATTCAGACCAAAAAGATTTATGCAGGATGAGAGACTGTCAGAGGTTACATTTTGCCAGTCAATACTGATATCACCTAGAATGATTTTTTTCGTAAGTAGTAGTACTAGATACCCATGATAGGCACTCTTCAAGTATGGGTGTGTTGTTTCCAGAGGGATGTAAAATACAATAATACAGAGTGTTGTTTTAGAGTTTAGCTTTAAAAGTGTTATGAGTATTTCAGCTGAATGAAATTTGGGGATGAAGTTGGAATATAAGTAGAAATTTTAGGAGCTGGGGTAGAGTAGGGTGATTCCACCTCCTTTTTTGTGGAGTTGGTCATTCCTCATAATTTTATAGCCCAGAGGTAGTATTTCTGTATCTTTCATATCGGATTTAAGCTATGTTTCAGTGATCGCTAAGATATATGGGGAACAGAGTGATAGCCAGGCTTGTAGATCTGTAATTGTATTAAAAATACTTGTTTTTGTTGTTTGTCTTTCGGCTTTTCCCGGTTAGGGGTTGCCATAGTTGAACTCCGGTCCACTAATGATTGGCAGTAGATTTTTATGGTGCTGAGTTGCCAGCTCAACCCCCAACCTTCAACAAAGGCACGCCCATTCACACATGTCTTTCGGAACGCCACTCGACCACGGGGAGGACATGCAGACTCCACACAGAAGGCACTCCCCGCACTCCAGCTGAGAATCAAACGGGAGAACCTCTTGCTGTGAGGCAACAATGCTACCACTGCACCACTGCATATACTACAAAGATTTAATGTTACCAGACTTAGATTTAGCCTGGACTTGTGCTTGACGGAGTGTGAGAATGCTATGTCTGTGAATGGGAATTGGATTGGGTTAAAAATGTCCTTGTATAAGGAGTAAATGATGCATTAGAGGAGGTAGAGCTTGTAACTGATTAAGGAGACTTACCTAGGCTGTTATAGTGCTTACAGAACTGGTGGTGCTGAGGTATGGATTAGGATTAGTAGGGCCAGGGTTCGGGTGTATGTCCCCACACAATTGAATCTTTGAGTTTCAAAACAAGAATTTGGAATAATTCTTAAGTGTAGGTATGAGTGGATGTTTTGTTTTGAGGGAGAGGTGCTCACAGTGAAGTAGTCTATATTTAAGACAGAGAAGTGGAGAGACTGAAGAGGCTAGGAGTTATATTAGAATAGTTTGAGTTTTGAAGCAAAAAATTGGAATAATTCTTAAGAGTGTGTATGAGCGGATGTTTTGTTTTGAGGGACAGATGATCACAGTGAGGTATTCTGCATTTAAGACAGAGTCCTTAACAGTATAGTATAATATTGTTAGCCAGAGTTTGTTCCTTTGAGTTAAGGGTGCATGAAGTTTCCCTTTGAGTGTGATGGGAAAGGCAGAGGGTGAGGAGAAAAGGCTGAAGAATCAAATGGCAGCTATTAAAACTGTCCCCCGGACTCAGTAAACTTCCGTAAGGGACCATTCCCATGCAGCACAGCAGCGCGCCATGCATATTCATGAAGGCGTGCTGCCGTGCTGTAATATGGACACAGTTCTGTGTACGAGTGCAGGGGGTGTGCCTGAGAGCAGTGTTTTCACAATACAGACACCCCCTGCACTTCAGAATTGCTGTACAGCAATTTAAAAAGAGCAAGAGATTGCTCGTCACACCTCTTAACCTGTTAGAGTAAGAAATCTGGAGAAAGGGGGACAACTGTTAAATATTGCTAGTACAAACTTAGAAAGTGGAGAGAATAACAGGTTTTGCATTAGCATGAATCATCCGAAGGGTATGAAGTCTAAAACACACACCTCCCAATCTGTTAGAGTAAGAAATCTGGAGAAAGGGGGACAACTGTTAAATATTGCTAGTGCAAACTTAGAAAGTGGAGAGAATAACAGGTTTTGCATTAGCATGAATCATCCGAAGGATACGAGGTCTAAAATGCACACCTCCCAGCCCATTAGAGTAGGAAATCTGGACAAAGCCAGCAATTAAATTAAAAAAATTAAAGGTTTTAATTAATTTTTTTTTTATCAGTCCGGAATAAAGTTTAAGCATATCTGCATGGGTTTGCCCGTTGCACAGCTATGCATAGCAGCGTTTAAACTTTGAAAGAAGTTAAGTAGAACTATACATAAAAAAGTGAAATTGGAATATCATAGTGGTTAGAGCATTTACTTGGCATGCAGTTAGGTACAGTTCGAGCCCCATAGCAGGCCATATGTTTTTGTATGTAAAACGCATCCAAAATGGGATTATCGTGTCATTCTAACGGGATCCAGTATCTGTCTGCCTGGGATGACATGATCGACAGACCACGATGCTTTGCCAGAGATGGCCTGCACCTGTCGCCTTGGGATTCCGAATACTGGCTAAGGCTCTTGCCACCCCATAGTTCCTTTTTAGAAAAGGTTCAAATGACAATTTCACCACTGTAACAGGTACAAGCAAGCAACATCTGAGGGTAATGCTACTCAATGCTAGAAGTCTAAACCCCAAAATGCATTCACTCGAGGCACTGCTTAAAATGAAGAACATCGACATCTGTGCAGTGACAGAGACCTGGTTCAATGCTCCAGAGATCACCCCTACATTACCAGGCTATAATTCATACCACACCTTTCGGCCACCTAACCTGGACCGAAACACTAAAGACAGAGGTGTGTCCATATTCATTAAGGATATCCACACCTCCAGGCTAGTTGCTCAGCATAATGCATCCGAGATTATCCAACTGCAACTAACTCTGGGCAAGACCGCAATCCAAATTGTAACTTGCTATAGATCCCCCACCATGCCCCAGGATTCCCACTCCTCATTCCTTGATACACTGGAAAATATTAGGGTACAACCCAACACCCTAATAATGGGTGATTTCAACTACCCCACCATTAACTGGGAAAACTACTCATGTACCAACTCTTTTGCTCAAAGTTTTATGGAATTCATAAATTCCAATGCCTTGGATCAACTTATCCACACCCCCACCAGGGGCATCAATATCCTAGACCTGGTTATTACCAACACGGGTGACCGGTGTTCCACACCAGAGGTCAGTTCCTTGTTGGTCAGATCTGACCACAAGCTAATCAGCCTAAACAGCCACATCCCACCCCCACCCCCCATTAGGGAAACCACCGTAAAAAATTTCTCCAAAGGCAATTTCAAGCTTCTTAAGACAGAAGTGGAAAACTTCACAACACCCATGCAGACGAACAATAGAGGTATGACTGCTGAATCCTACACAAATGCACTTTATAAGCACTTACATGAGTGCATGGATCGTGCTATCCCTAACAGAACCAAGATGCTATCCTCCAAAAAAAGAAGCCAATCTGGTGGTCCCCTGCCATAAACAAACTCTAAAACAGAAGAAAGAAACTGTTGCAAAAAAGAGTAAAATCCCATGACTGGAAGAACTCCCTGGTCAGCCTCAGTAAGATGCTGAGATCCCTCATAAAATCCTTCAAAGCTAGTTATGAAAACAAAATCGCCACTGATTCTAAAGACAACCACAAAGCATTCTATAACTATGCCAAGAATCTCAATGGCAACACTCAGATCTGCTCTGAGTTACAGCACAATGGCACTAAATATACAGAACCAACTGATATTGCCAACATCCTGGCAGATAACTTCAGTGCTAACTTCACCCCCCTCACCCCCTAAAGGGCCCATCTCTATACCAGAAGAATGCAAAGTTCCTGTAATCATAGCTGCTGCACAGGTAAAAACCACACTCTCCAAAGCCAAGAACACAGCATCCATGGGACCTGACAACATCCCAGGCTGTGTTCTACATGAACTACAGAATGAACTGGCACCCCACCTAAGCACCATGTTCAATCATAGCCTCACTTCAGACTTTATGCCCACTGAATGGCACACAGCAGTGGTTATCCCACTACACAAAGGGGGAGCCACCATGGATCCCGGAAAATACCTCCCCATTAGCATAACGAGGCTGGTCTACAAGGCCATGGAATGTATCATCATGGAACTTATAAACAAAAACATTGGTCATCTCCAAACTCTGGACCCCACCCAGCTTGGGTTTGTAAAAGTCAGATCATGTCTCCTAAACCTGATTGACTTCTTTGAAGCAGTCACCAAAGCTGTAGATGAGGGTAAGGTGGTTCACACAGCCTATCGAGATCTCACCAAGGCTTTTGACACCACCCCCCACTCTGGAATTATAGATAAACTCACTAAACTAGGTATAAATCCCTATGTCACAAAATGGGTTGCCAACTGGCTCACTGACAGAACCCACACTGTAAAAGTATCAGACTCCAAATCTGACTTCAGACCAGTGATAAGTGGAGTACCACAGGGTTCAGTCCTGGGTCCTGTCCTGTTTGGTATCTACCTTTCTGAAGTACAGGCTAACACAGAAGGTATTTGGCTAATGAAGTTCACAGATGGAGCGATAATTGAAACTCCTAACGATGTGGACATCCTACAGAAGGGCCTCACTGAGATAGATGACTGGTGTCAAAGCCATGGCCTCAAGCTCAATGCCAAAAAGAGCATTGTCATCCCCTTTGGTAAAAACTCTGTACCCATGAGCTACCCCATAGGTGGTAGTCTACTTAACACTGAAAAGTTGATAACAGATGGACAGTGGTCTCTCCTTTGATAATCACATCACCACAGTAGTCCGGAAATCCTTCTATGTGGCACACCTCATCACAAAAGGTTTCTCATTCAGGAAAAAAGAGGTCATTGTTCCCTCTTCTCGTCACTCATTAGACCCATTATAGAGTACAATGCCCATTTTGGCATGTATCTCACAAGACATCTACAACAACTGGAAAGGCCACAGAAATACCTCACAAAGAGGATTACTGGCCTCAAACAGATGCCCTATGCAGACCGTCTCAAAAAACTTCAGCTTTACTCCGTTTCATATTGCCTACTCAGAGGTGATCTATGCCTAACATACAAAGCTATGTCAAACCCAGAGCTGATGGACATGCTCCACTTAAAGAAATCCCAATCCCTCTGAGCTACATGCTCTAGGGACCTAAACTCTGTCACCACAATAAATAGAACATGCTGGAGGGATAGATTCCTGTCCCACAGACTTTCCATACTCTAGAACAAACTACCTATCTATATCAAACAAAGCTCCTCATTAGCACTCTTCAAGAAAAATCTTGATGATTGGATGAGAAATAGGAAATTCACCCCAGGGATCACCTCTGTGGCTCTGCTCAACAGGGGCACAGGAAAATAATTTTCTTGGGTGGCGAAAGCCAAGGTACCATTTTGTTTAGGCTTATATAGGCCCTAGGGCCAATAGCCTAGTACCTACCTACGAACCTATGTATTTTAATAAATAGGTAGTTAATATATTATGTATATGTTAACCAGGGTGGTGTAGCAGCTCCAAATGTGAGGTATCACTGAAATTAAAAGTTTAAACAATATTTAGCATATTCAAGCAAAATTGCACACTGGTAAGCAGGGCTTAGCATCTACCCTATTAATCAATGTGCAGCCTTCCTAAGTGTGTATGCCCAGTGCTTATCTTATCTCAGCAGTTTCAAAACTGTCCAATCATGGTACAGGGTGGGAAAATAGCCCTATTTAAACCTCACAGGTGGGAATACAGCTCATAACTGGTTGTGGCTCCCCACTGTAGGCAGAATGGCAGGAGTTGATGAAGGCATGAGCTTTAGGGCACAGTGCTGGGGCATACAGAAATCCAAGGTCATGGTAGGACTCTTCATAAAAAAACATAAAGTGAGACTGCTGCAGGACCAGTACCAGGGATCCCAATACAAAGCGGAAGCCTGGGAAAGTCTCGTCCATGATTTCACCAATGCCACTGGTATCCTTTGGACTTGTGAGCAGGTCCAGCACCACTATGCCGACTTGAAGTGGAGGAAGAGGCAGCTCTTGGAACAGTGGGTCCAAGAAGCAAGATAGAGGGGTGATGTCCCAGCACTGTGTAAGTATTCATAGCAATAACTGTTTACCAAAGTCCAGCCTGTGTATGTGATGGACAGGTATGCATAAATGTTTCTCTATTTCCATTATAGCTCCAGCTGAGTGGGTTGCGAACCAGGATACCCAATGCTAATAGTTTGCAAAGGCTGCTTCGCGAGGCTGGTGAGTAACAATCCTGCTTGAAGTTAGTAGTCATACCAAACAAATATAAAGTAGTAGAAAGTCACCTGGCAGTATAAAAACTATGCACGGTTTGTACTGAATAAAGCAGACATTATTACAGTAATAGTCTCATATAGGTCATATATTAATAAAATATAATTGCCTGTCAATAAAAATCTAAACCCTGGACTGGTTGTGTTTACTCTGGTATGGTATGATTTGAAATGTGTACAGGTTATGCATAGCAACTATAGCTCTGAAAGCATTAAACAATCAAGTCTCATCTGACAAAAGTTAGTGCCTCTGTAACACACGAAATTAACTGATATTACAAATGTCAAACACCAAGATCTGATATCTGAATAGTAATGTTGTGTTAAACACTGTTTTCTACACTGTGCTATGTGAACAGGTCTGTAATGTTGTAAATACAAAGTCAGATTGTACAACAAAGAGAGAATGAGAAAGAAATCATTAAAGGAAATGACAGCAGTGTCTCAATAGCTCCCTCTGATGAAACACATACTTGTCATATTTTTAGCAGAAACACCCATGGTTCGAATTCCGGTAGTGGTAGTAAGCTGTATGCATAATTTCAACTAGGATTTTTTGAAAATGTGTAGCAACAGTCAGGTAGTATTAACAAACATTCCCACCACAGGTCTAGGTAAGATAAGGTATAAAGTAGCTATAAGAAGGCTGTAGTTATACTGTATCTAACACCCATGGTCCAATCCCATGGCTGCAAATGACAGCAAGATAAGTACATACACCAAGTGGTTTCCCCAAGAAATATTTAAAAGTATCATGCTGTCACAGCTACAGGTCCCTGCTAACAACTGGGGTGACTGATAGAAATCAAGGGAGAGTGTGTCAGTAGGGCGCACAGACACACACACACACACACACACACACACACACACACACACACACACACACACACACACACACACACACACGCACACAGTATGAGTGCACATATGTAACCCTGACTATGGGAATATGGGTAGAAACAGTCATGTAGTATTAATAAACATTCCCTCCACAGGTCTACCAGGTAAGAGAAAGTTCAACGTAGCTATAGGAAGGCTGTAATTATACCATGTACAAATACACCACTGCCCAACACAACACCATAGTAGTTGTAATAATTCCTGTAGAGTAATGAGTAGAGCAATGATCATTAAAGCTGTGACCACTGCAAGAATCTACATTTGTTAACTGATATCTCTCTCTCTCTCCCCCATCATATCTTCACCAATAATGTAAACACGTAAATGAATAGGCATGTTTTCCACCAAACTTACTGTTGGGACATGTGTCCTGTTGTTCTAAAAACATTGAAATGTATTCCAATTATTGTTCCCTGTTCAAATACCATCATTGGCGGCCTGTTGCTATCAATGTAACCTGCATGCTGATGTAATGCCCATTGTGGTTCCATATATGCATGTGTTCTGTTTGATATGCAAATGTTCCAAATGTGTTATATTGGGTTAATGGGAATACTCATGCATGCTCGTATAACGAATCTTGGAATGTGTTAACCATTACTAACCAAAATATGTTCTAAAACTGCAACACCATAGCATGTCAGGGAAGGCCAATCCCAGTGGATCCGCCTCTCCTGCCTCATCTGGCCATGGCACCAGGCCCCAGCACATCTAGGACCCACACCGGGACCTCCTCGTCTGCTGGTCCTGCACCACCTTTGGGTAGAACCGCCTCAGGGGATGGGGCTTGCCCCTGCCCTGGGTGCGGATGCGGTTAGGTCCTGTCACCCGAAGCCAGGTCTGGGGTCTGGTGCTTAGTGAGATCCACAAGGAATTTGGAGATCTGCTACACCAGCTTGAGGGCCAGGTGGCACATTTAGAGGGTTAGCCGGTCCATCTTGCTCAGCCACCAGCACAGCCACCTTAGGGGCCATGAAGGTACAGTGGTGACTACCCACAGGTGGAGACCTCAGTCCCAGTGTATTAATTTGGGGGCTCGTGGGCTTCCGACTACCAAACACTCCTCCCACCCAAGGTGTTTACCCCCCCGCATGTGTCATATACTACCCCTGTATGCTGTCTTGTCTGTCTTCCTACCCAACCTACCTCCCCAAATATACCTACTATCCTTCCCCAACATTCCACTCTCACCTTAAAAAAAAAAGGGCAATCAGTTCCCCCCAAAATTTTGCCCCATACATAGCTGTCCATTTTGCACACATGTCCACTGGATACATGTAATCTGGCCAATTAGACCAGATTATGTGTCCACTGGACACATGTAATCTGGTCTAATTGGCTTCACAACACATTATTGTTGTCCTCACCCTTTTCTCAGGGGTTTGAGTGTCCAAATACACCTCCAAATTCAGTATAGATGTACAGCTGTTGCTGTTGAAGAAATGGACAGCTATGGACCTTACCTACACCCATCCTGAAAATCCCTAGCTACTTTCCCTATTGTCTTTTCCTCTGCATGCCCCCTTTTTCACCACTTTTCTATCACCCCTTTTTTCTTTTCTTTTAAAGAAATTAGCATGGGGGTAAGTGGGAGGAAGCTGTTTTAAGCAGTAGTAAGTGGGATTAAGCCTGTTTGCATGGCGCTAAGCAATGGCTACATAGATGAAGCACTTTTAAGGCTAATTGTCTGAAGCATATTTAACCAGAAATTAGCATTGCTTACCGTGGCGCAAACCCAAGCAAACCCGCATACAACTGCTTAAAAGTACCTTAATCACCCTGTATCCAACAGCCCTTGTTCTTCCCAGCAACAAAATAATCAGCCCTTGTGCATCTTGAACCCATGACCATGCACAGCATAGTCACAGTACTTCACCACTAAGCCATCTGAGCTGTAGACATGTTTGAAGTTTTTTCAAACATATGCAGCATAGTCATTCAATACACACACACACACACACACACACACACACACACACACACACACACACACACATATATATATATGTATATATGTGTATATGTGTGTGTATGTGGGTGTGTGTATATATATATATATATATATATATATATATATATATATATATATATATATATTTATATATATATATATATATATATATATATATATATATATATATATATGTGTGTGTGTATATAGTGCAGTCGGACATCAGATCCACACTCCGAACTTCTTACTGCAACAAATCTGACCAAAGGCTGTGTAAATGGGGGTGAAGGGGCCTAAATTAGGGACCTCTTGTAATTATTGCCCTTATCCCTCCCTCCACAGCAGAACCATTCTGCCTTGCAGCAAAATAATAAGGCTTGCCAAGTCCTGGACCCAGGGCCTTGTAAACTATAATCAAAGCAATGTACCATTACACCATCTGAGCCCTACAAAATAGTGATGACATTCCAAACATATCAGTTAGTACAGTCATCCAACAGCAGGGAAAGGAGTCTGTAGAATCAGTCAGGTAGTCTATATATACATGTATATATGCATGGAGATGCATATATGTGGAGAAATCTATAGATAACATATATATATATATATATATATATATATATATATATATATATATATATAGAGAGAGAGAGAGAGAGAGATACATCCACATTTATATCTACATATGTGCATATATACATATATATAGAAAGGTGAATAAATACATATATATATATATATATATATATATATATATATATAAATATACATCAATATGCAGAAATATATGACAGCTACAAAGACATGCAATCAGAGGGTCATGCTGCTGCACACTTGAATTCTAAATCTGAAAATGCACTTACTGGAAGTATTCCTTAAAATGGGGAACAATGCATCTGTGCTGTAACAGAGACCTGTTTAAAGGCAACAGGAAGCACCCCTGCAGTACCAGCATATAATTAATTCCAAAACATTTTGTTGCAGAACGTGGACTGAAGCTCCAAAGGTGGTGGTATTTTCATATTCATAAAGGATGAACACACCTCCAGAGTGGTACACCAACATTATGCATTACAGATCCTGCAGGTGTAGCTCACATTGGGTTCAGGTTTTAGCCTGCTATAGGTCCCCATACATGCCCCAAAACTCACACTCTATGTCCATGAACACCATGGAGATATTAGTGTCCAACCTAACACTATCATACTGGTTTACTTCAACTACCCCACCATTAACTTGGAAAGCTACTCATGTACCAATGCACATGCCCATCACATTGACCTGGTCCTTCCTATCATGGGCAACTGTTGCTCTACACCAGTAGTCAACTCCTCCCTTGTTATATCAGAACACAGGTTTATCACTTTTGGAAATCCGCAGCCCTCATACCCCCTGCACAGGTAACCACCATGAAAAGCCTTTCCAAAGCTAACTATGCCCTCATAAAATCAGAGGTGGCTAACCTCACGTCAGCCATGCAAATGGAGACTAGTTGCATGACATTTGAATCAAACAGCAATGCACCATGAACACGTACACAAATGCATGGATATCACCTTACCCAATACAACCAGGTCCCTCACATCCAAAACAAGGAAGCTGATCAGATGGTTCCCTGTCATAAAGAAACTATACTAAAGAAGGAGGGAACTGTTATGGAATCAGGTGAAGTCCCAAGACAGGAAATAAACCCTTGTCAGCCTCTATGAAAAGTTTAGATCCCTTCATCAAATACTACAATGTTAGCTGTGAGAACAGAATTGGAGCATATAGTAAAGACAACCACAAGGCCTCATACAGTTATGTAAAGAATCTCCATGGCAATACCAAGATTTGTTCTGTGCTACTAGATAATGGTACCTCCCAGACTGAGCCAACAAATAATGTCAATATACCGTCTGGCATCTTGAGTTCAAACATTACCCCTCACTCCCCCACAAAGCACCATTCACAATACCAGTACACCACCAGGCACCCAGTATTACTGCAGCACAAGTTAAAACAACACTGTCCAAGGCCAAGAATACAGCTTCTATGGGACCTGACAATATCCCTGTCTGTGTTCTACATGAACTACAGAGTGATGTGGCACCTTGCCTGTGTGCCCTGTTCAAGCACAGCCTCACCTCAGGCTTTGTCCCTACTGAATTGTGTACTGCTACAGTCACCCCTCTCCACAAATGAGGTGTGACTACAGTCCCTGGGTAATACTGCCCCAACTGCCTGACAAGTCTGTTATTCAAAGCTATGGAATGCATCATCATGCACCTAATAAACAGGATATGAGGATCTGCAGACTCAAGATCCCACACAGTTTAGTTTTGTGAAGGGTAGGTCATAACTGCTCATTCATCCTGGTCAACATCTTGGCAGCAGTCACCTCAGCTGTGGATGAAGACAAGGAGACACATACAACCTACACTGATCTGGACAAAGCCTTTGATAACATTCCCCACTCACTAAGCTCAGAATCAACCCCTATATCACTAGGTGGGAAGAGAGGCACAAACACAGGGGTAGCCTGGACATATTGCTGTCATACATTGCGACAGTTGCAGATGTGACTGGGTTTGTTGTAACATCCTTTATGAGGAATATGACATCAGTAATACCAATAGATGTGAGTATTTACTGACTGCATTCCCCAGAGTCCAGAACTGATTTACCAAGGACACCAACTGTCTGGTGAACACAAAAACATAACAGGCAAACATGTGGCCAGTCTGTGGACAGCGTGTCAGTGAAGAGATATGTCAGAGACATATCACTATGAGTTGTGATGTCACACACTAAATGCATGTCCACACAAACCCTGTCAATCTATCAATCCACCATGTGTATAACAGCACTGATGATATAGAATCTGTTCACAAATCTGGGGATATGTCCCCCATGTTGCTTGGCTGTCTCCACATGTCCTGTCCTGTGTTATATTGTCACTCATTGTATGTGAATCTGTAGGCCACCACCCTATAATGTCTCTCACACAGGCAAGGAAATGGGGCAAGGCCCACATTAAGGAATATCCAATATGTCGGAGCTAGCAGCAGTGCCCAGGCCCACAGCACAATTCAATGTGGGCACCTACATAGTGGTGTGGCCATAGCAATACCTGACATCTGCACATCTGTACAGAGGACCTACAGAAGGTAGATAGCCAACAGGGTATGCATTCGGATGAATGTTTTGAAAGATACACATCTGAAACTGAAAGGTATGCCATTACTACATGACAGCAGTTCTCAATGGCATGTCCAAAAAACATAGTAGTCTACAGTTAATATCAACATATCAGATTAACATCCAATAGGAGATATATATAAACATACAGCTCAAACACCAAGAACAAGATACTCAGTACTCAGAGTCCAGTTTTGCATGCAGGGTGTATGGCTCCAGTACTACAATCTGCAATCTACTCTTACTCGAAAAAGCACTGTTGAAAGTGCTAACGTAATGATGCAATATGTGTTAAACTATTTATGTCAACCAGTGCACTGTAGATGGTGTAACATGCAAGTGTGACTGCATATAACCTGGGTACTACCCATGTTTGAAACAAATCCAAAGAGAAAAGATTGTGGTATTACCCTTGTATACTCAGGTATCCCATACAGTATACTCACACCCCTTGCTATTGTAATGACAGCACATAGAAGCATATGTACAGGAAATTAAATATACTTATTAAAGATCTCATTACCTTAATATTTTATCAGACTGGAATGTGATCATTGGTTCCCAGGGCTGAGCTATGCTTAGCAGGTTTCAGCATTGCTTAAATGTAAATGCTAAGTAGATATGCGCACTGGTAAGCAAAGCTTACAAGGTGTATACGCCTATTCATTTAATCATACTTTAGCAGGATTTACTGTCATGCAAACCCAAGCAAACATGGTTAAAGCTGCTCAAAAATGCCTTAATCGCTCTGTATCCAACAGTCCTTTTCTGCCTAGCAGATTATGTGTCCACTGGACACATGTAATCTGGTCTAATTGGCTTCACAACACATTATTGTTGTCCTCACCCCTTTCACAGGGGTTTGAGTGTCCAAATACACCTCCAAATTCAGTATAGATGTACAGCTGTTGCTGTTGAAGAAATGGACAGCTATGGACCTTACCTACACCCATCCTGAAAATCCCTAGCTACTTTCCCTATTGTCTTTTCCCCTGCATGCCCCCTTTTTCACCACTTTCCTATCACCCCTTTTTTCTTTTCTTTTAAAGAAATTAGCATGGGGGTAAGTGGGAGGAAGCTGTTTTAAGCAGTAGTAAGTGGGATTAAGCCTGTTTGCATGGCGCTAAGCAATGGCTACATAGATGAAGCACTTTTAAGGCTAATTGTCTGAAGCATATTTAACCAGAAATTAGCATTGCTTACCGTGGCGCAAACCCAAGCAAACCTGCTTACAACTGCTTGGAAGTACCTTAATCACCCTGTATCCAACAGCCCTTGTTCTTCCCAGCAACAAAATAATCAGCACTTGTGCATCTTGAACCCATGACCCTGCACAGCATAGTCACAGTACTTCACCACTAAGCCATCTGAGCTGTAGACATGTTTGAAGTTTTTTCAAACATATGCAGCATAGTCATTCAATACACACACACACACACACACACACACACACACACACACACACACACACACACACACATATATATATGTATATATGTGTATATGTGTGTGTATGTGTGTGTGTATATATATATATATATATATATATATATATATATATATATATATATATACACACACATATATATATATATATATATATATATATACATACATATATATATATATATATATATATATATATATATATATATATCTGTGTGTGTATGTAGTGCAGTCGGACATCAGATCCACACTCCGAACTTCTTACTGCAACAAATCTGACCAAAGGCTGTGTAAATGGGGGTGAAGGGGCCCAAATTAGGGACCTCTTGTAATTATTGCCCTTATCCCTCCCTCCACAGCAGAACCGTTCTGCCTTGCAGCAAAATAATAAGGCTTGCCAAGTCCTGGACCCAGGGCCTTGTAAACTATAATCAAAGCAATGTACCATTACACCATCTGAGCCCTACAAAATAGTGATGACATTCCAAACATATCAGTTAGTACAGTCATCCGACAGCAGTGAAAGGAGTCTGTAGAATCAGTCAGGTAGTCTATATATACATGTATATATGCATGGAGATGCATATATGTGGATAAATCTATAGATAATACATATATATATATATATATATATATATATATAATATATATATATATATATATATATATATATATATAGAGAGAGAGAGAGAGATACATCCACATTTATATCCACATATGTGCATATATACATATATATAGAAAGGTGAATAAATACATATATATATATATATATATATATATATATATATACACATCAATATGCAGACATATATGACAGCTACAAAGACATGCAATCAGAGGGTCATGCTGCTGCACACTTGAATTCTAAATCTGAAAATGCACTTACTGGAAGTATTCCTTAAAATGGGGAACAATGCATCTGTGCTGTAACAGAGACCTGTTTAAAGGCAACAGGAAGCACCCCTGCAGTACCAGCATATAATTAATTCCACAACATTTTGCTCCAGAATGTGGACTGAAGCTCCAAAGGTGGTGGTATTTTCATATTCATAAAGGATGAACACACCTCCAGAGTGGTACACCAACATTATGCATTACAGATCCTGCAAGCGTAGCTCACATTGGGTTCAGATTTTAGCCTGCTATAGGTCCCCATACATGCCCCAAAACTCACACTCCATGTACATGAACACCATGGAGATATTAGTGTCCAACCTAACACTATCATACTGGTTTACTTCAACTACCCCACCATTAACTTGGAAAGCTACTCATGTACCAATGCACATGCCCATCACATTGACCTGGTCCTTCCTATCATGGGCAATTGTTGCTCTACACCAATATTCAACTCCTCCCTTTTTATATCAGAACACAGATTTATCCCTTTTGGAAATCCACAGCCCTCATACCCCCTGCACAGGTAACCACCATGAAAAACCTTTCCAAAGCTAACTATGCCCTCATAAAATCAGAGGTGGCTAACCTCACGGCAGCCATGCAAATGGAGACTAGTTGCATGGCATTTGAATCAAACAGCAATGCACCATGAACACGTACACAAATGCATGGATATCACCTTACCCAATACAACCAGGACCCTCACATCCAAAACAAGGAAGCTGATCAGATGGTTCCCTGTCATAAAGAAACTGTACTAAAGAAGGAGGGAACCGTTATGGAATCAGGTGAAGTCCCAAGATAGGAAATAAGCCCTTGTCAGCCTCTATGAAAAGTTTAGATCCCTTCATCAAATACTGCAATGTTAGCTGTGAGAACAGAATTGGAGCATATAGTAAAGACAACCACAAGGCCTCATACAGTTATGTAAAGAATTTCCATGGCAATACCAAGATTTGTTCTGTGCTACTAGATAATGGTACCTCCCAGACTGAGCCAACAAATAATGCCAATATACCGTCTGGCATCTTGAGTTCAAACATTACCCCTCACTCCCCCCCAAAGCACCATTCACAATACCAGTACAGCACCATGCACCCAGTGTTACTGCAGCACAAGTTATAACACCACTGTCCAAGGCCAAGAATACAGCTTCTATGGGACCTGACAATATCCCTGTCTGTGCTCTACATGAACTACAGAGTGATGTGGCACCTTGCCTAAGTGCCCTGTTCAAGCACAGCCTCACTTCAGGCTTTGTCCCTACTGAATTGTGTACTGCTACAGTCACCCCTCTACACAAATGAGGTGTGACTACAGTCCCTGGGTAATACTGCCCCAACTGCCTGACAAGTCTGTTATGCAAAGCTATGGAATGCATCATCATGCACCTAATACACAGGATATGGGGATCTGCAGACTCAAGATCCCACACAGTTTAGTTTTGTGAAGGGTAGGTCATAACTGCTCATTCATCCTGGTCAACATCTTGGCAGCAGTCACCTCAGCTGTGGATGAAGACAAGGAGACACATACAACCTACACTGATCTGGACAAAGCCTTTGATAACATTCCCCACTCACTAAGCTCAGAATCAACCCCTATATCACTAGGTGGGAAGAGAGGCACAAACACAGGGGTAGCTTGGACATATTGCTGTCATACATTGCGACAGTTGCAGATGTGACTGGGTTTGTTGTAACATCCTTTATGAGGAATA
Source organism: Protopterus annectens (assembly GCF_019279795.1). NCBI lineage: Eukaryota > Metazoa > Chordata > Ceratodontiformes > Protopteridae > Protopterus > Protopterus annectens. Next base: position 1,560,706,399 of record NC_056739.1, read on the forward strand.
TGACATCAGTAATACCAATAGATGTGAGTATTTACTGACTGCATTCCCCAGAGTCCAGAACTGACTTACCAAGGACACCAACTGTCTGGTGAACACAAAAACATAACAGGCAAACATGTGGCCAGTCTGTGGACAGCGTGTCAATGAAGAGATATGTCAGAGACATATCACTATGAGTTGTGATATCACACACTAAATGCATGTCCACACAAACCCTGTCAATCTATCAATCCACCATGTGTATAACAGCACTGATGATATAGAATCTGTTCACAAATCTGGGGATATGTCCCCCATGTTGCTTGGCTGTCTCCACATGTCCTGTCCTGTGTTATATTGCCACTCATTGTATGTGAATCTGTAGGCCACCACCCTATAATGTCTCTCACACAGGCAAGGAAATGGGGTAAGGCCCACATTAAGGAATATCCAATATGTCGGAGCTAGCAGCAGTGTCCAGGGCCACAGCACAATTCAATGTGGGCACCTATATAGTGGTGTGGCCATAGCAATACCTGACATCTGCACATCTGTACAGGGGACCTACAGAAGGTAGATAGCCAACAGGGTATGCATTCGGATTAATGTTTTGAAAGATACACATCTGAAACTGAAAGGTATGCCATTACTACATGACAGCAGTTCTCAATGGCATGTCCAAAAAACATAGTAGTCTACAGTTAATATCAACATATCAGATTAACATCCAATAGGAGATATATATAAACATTCAGCTCAAACACCAAGAACAAGATACTCAGTACTCAGAGTCCAGTTTTGCATGCAGGGTGTATGGTTCCAGTACTACAATCTGCAATCTACTCTTACTTGAAAAAGCACTGTTAAAAGTGCTAACGTAATGATGCAATATGTGTTAAACTATTTCTGTCAACCAGTGCACTGTAGATGATGTAACATGCAAGTGTGACTGCATATAACCTGGGTACTACCCATGTATGAAACAAATCCAAAGAGAAAAGATTGTGGTACTACCCTTGTATACTCAGGTATCCCATACAGTATACTCACACCCCTTGCTATTGTAATGACAGCACATAGAAGCATATGTACAGGAAATTAAATATACTTATTAAAGATCTCATTACCCTGATATTTTATCAGACTGGAATGTGATCATTGGTTACCAGGGCTGAGCTATACTTAGCAGGTTTCAGCATTGCTTAAATGTAAATGCTAAGTAGATATGCGCACTGGTAAGCAAAGCTTACAAGGTGTATACGCCTATTCATTTAATCATACTTTAGCAGCATTTACTGTCATGCAAACCCAAGCAAACATGGTTAAAGCTGCTCAAAAATGCCTTAATCGCTCTGTATCCAACTGTCCTTTTTCTGCCTAGCAACAAAATAATAAGCCCTTGCAGGTCTTGAATCAAGGACCCTGCACACCATAGTCAATGTAATTTACCAGTAAGCCATCTCACCTGTACAGCTTTAGGATGTTTTCTCAACAATGCCTGCTGATAAACCACCCACAACTGGGGCAGCATGCACAGCTGGATACAAAAGTAGCCATGACACTCACATTCCCCCCACCACAGTCCAAATAAATAAGTGAACAGTACACTGCTACAAAATCATGAAAGGCCATGCACAATGGCCAGACATACAACAACCTCTTAGCAAAACAATTAAAATGTCTGAAAAATTCAACCAGCATGTTTATTATTCTCTGATGTCCTGGCCAAAGCCTTCAAGGAGTAAACATTACCAGTAATACATGCCTTAATTACAAGAAGCAATTGACACCTAATTACACAATTGAATACACAGCCTCCAATTACACTTGCCATTTAACCCCTACGGGATAAAGTATCACAGTTAATATTAATACATTGAGTCTGCACAAAACAATTGTCCTTTTATGAATGTTTCATCACACTGAGGACCAGACATTTTCAGAAATAGTACTTTGAGACCCACTACTGTCCGCATGGTGAGATTTATTCAAATGTACAGCTATAGAACTGACATATTTCTTATCAGTAATATGTCTGACATGTTCTAACAGCCTAGTTTTAAAACATGTGTTACTGTCCCCCACATAAAATATGTTACAAGGCCATCTAAGAGCATTCTCTATACACCAACCTCTTGAATGTACAGACTTCATTATGTTTCACAGCCATTCCCCTCAGCAGGAATTACAGCACTAAAGAATGATAGATCAGTATACCTATCCACAAACTACTGTATGACATCTGGACAAAGCCTGACATAATTGGTGGACAGAAGCCCAAATACACAGCCATACATGAAATATTGCTGTTGTACACTGAGAAAGTTGTTGGTGTTACAGGGTTTGTTGTAACATATCTTTTATGAGGGATATAAAGCCAGGAAAAACAAATGGATGTTGCCATCTACATAATGCAATCACCAGAGTATTCTACTAATTTCCAAGGACAACACCTGTCTGGGGAACAGCCCATACATAATAGGATAACCTGTGGCCATTATGTGGATGGCTCTACAGTTGAGAGCTATGCAGAGACAGAACTTTGTCAGACTGAAACCCATGCAGAAGTAGCATGTGCTGACAAACCCTGTTAAACTAGCAGTATTCCAGACATATAACAGCAATACTCACATTCTTCCCCTAAGTCTTGAACCTTCCCCACCATTTAGTTGGCTTGTCTCCACAAGTCTTGTTGTAAGGGGTAATAGCTCACACAACTTCAGGATGTCTTCCTCACAAGTAAGGGAAAGGGCTAACGCCCACATGGAGTACTCATTTAGAGGCATGTGTTGCCATGACATTGGCTATTGGAAGAACTACACAGCTGCTCTGCATGCAATTAGCAAGTGGGGAACTCCAGTAGGTGCACAGGCCATTACCTGGTCATGAGCATCACCTACAAAAGCCATGTGGCCACCTATTCAAACCAGCTCTATCCATGTAGTGCACAGAGAGAGAGAGAGAGAGAGAGAGAGAGAGAGAGAGAGAAATAATAAATGAAACATAAAGTGGAAAAGAGAAGAAAGAAAAAAAGGTAAGTGGGCTATACAAGCAAGTAATTGAATGCAGTACTTGATCTGTAATAATGGGAATATGATTTGGAGGAATATATGTCCCAACAAGACATGCTGTACTAATGTCCTGCTAAACAGCTGCTATGGCCATAGCATCTAGGCCTCTCTGTTGTGGGAGATATCACAGATATACCTCTCAACTGTACAGATCTTCACAGAATGTCCACATTTTGTCTGTTCCTCCTGAGATCTGTACATTTTTGCCAAACACCTGAGGATTGAAGTCATCAGGTAATGACAAACACTTGAGTTTAAGACTCCACATCCTTAAGAATATTCACCATAATGCTAAATGTATCATTCTATGAACTTCCTATATTTGTAACAGGAATATTTAAAGTCTCTCGCTATTTATCCCCCCATTATTTTAGGCATTGTCCAAATGTGATGTGATGCTCTGAGAGGTTGTGAGGTGGGATCACAGCTCAGCAGCCTAACTCACCCTGGGAAAAGACAGCTCATATATGACAACCGCAGGGATGTCTGTCAAACAGTTGTGACTGTGCCACTGCTAGGCCAGTTAATGGGATGTCTTCCATATTCATGTTACCTGTGATTGTGAGTATGACATGTTTGCCTTGTAAAGCTAAGAGACCTATAGAGGGCATGTGCATAGTAAAGTACTGTTGCAGACGTGTGTTGAACTGCATGTGATATATTGAATTAATAACATTCAACTGTACAGTGTTCTGCTGGACAATAAGCACATTTGGGACTGTTATCTGTAGTCACATAAACATACACCTGTGTTATGTCAGCCAAACCATTGGCAGGTCTGTGAACAATGACACTGTAACATAATAGTCTACTTATGACTGTTGGGTTATCACAGTGATGTCAAACTCTACTGTGCAATCAATGTACTAATGGATGCTGCAGCTATATTAATACAGTATGAATGTTGATGTCCCCTTTGACCACCCATTTATGTGTGCCATTGTCCAGGCGTACTGCTGTAACAGGTTGAGAAATATAATTGAGCTGCAAGACTGTAACTACAGTGTGCCATACTAACATAAAACAGAACTGTATATGCAACGTATCCCCTGAGCACATGTATATATGCTTATGTTCAGCTGGAAGGCACAAAACTAAATCACATGGGTTTCAAGCATTCAGGTACATAGGTTGTGCATGTTGCACATGTGTGTAATATCAATGTCAGTGCACACAACAGACATAAATGTGTACGGCTACTGGTTGTTGCAGTGCCCTGATACTGATATGGGTACTAGAGTAGGCATGACATCCAGCCATTAATCAGAGAATGACCCTCTGTCCATGCCTATCACTACCCGTTATATCCACACCTATATACAGTGGATATCACAAGTGTACACAACCCTGTTAGAATGCCAGGTATCTGTGTGTTGTATGACAATCAGACCACGGAAGATCATTTCATAATGTTTCTCATCTTTATGTGACCCCTAACCTGCACAATTCCAGTGAAATACAATCAAAGGTATTTCTAGGAAGGTGACCAACTATTGCCAAGTGAAGATGTGTCATGATGTTAGAGCCCAGACCAAGATGGGTGAATGCTGTAACCATCTCAAGATGTGCATACACAACATATCAGTTTAAGGGTGTGCGCACTCATTCAACTGCCTTATTGTACTGAGTATTATTTCATATGTTTTCACAGACCTGGTTGTTATGTTTTCAATTGAATTGTACAGGCTATAGGTCACACTGCAGGTGGGAATTGTTATGAAATGAGTTACTGTGGTGTCATGTTCCAATTGCACAAATACCATTCAGTGTATCAGGGGTGTGTACCCTTTATATCCACTGTAGCTATATGGACACAGCAGTACCTGACCTGTATATTCAGCCTCCACCAAGGAAGAGTAATCCCCTTTGGTGGAGAGCAGCAATACGCAAACCACATAATAGGTTGCTACATTGGCTGTACAGGGACACATAGGTACAGGCAACAACTTTGAAGCAAGTCCACCTATATCTCAGCAAGCATGTACATTCACAGGTGACTTTCTGTAAGGCTGACTGTGACTATGAATCAGACATATCCACATCACCAAGGACAACTGTGACCATGTTTCCACATATGTTGCAAGTCTCAGATGAAACAACACAATTCACCCTGTACTGGGGGTAAAGGCCACCTCATATACACATGCCGTGGATATAGGCAACTTGCATCACACAGGTAGGTGGGAACATTGTCACCCTGTCCACCACAGTTGTACAGGGAGATATGCACATCAACCACATTCCTCCCCTCAGCAATGGTGAGCATGTACATATTGCCTCCTGATGGCAACAACAGCATATCTCCATGGGGCATAATAACATCAGTGTCTGCCTCCTACATGAACTCAGGCATGTGCTCAGAGCTCCATCATACACCACAGTGAAACACAGACCTGCCACCATCCACACACCATCCACATGGAAGATGCCCACTGTCAACCCTCTACACAGAAATTAATGGAGGATAGAGGATTATGCAATCAAGTGTCCAACATTGGGGAGAATAAGATAGCTCAGGGACAGGTGTGTAATGCAAGCTGCTATAGCCATGATAGCTTGGTGGGTTTTGGTGTAGTGTGGATTATTTGCAAGTAATATCCATTGTTGATGTGCATTTTGACAACTGTATGAGGTCCTGTGACCTTTTTCCTTTTTATGTCTTCCAGGTAACATGCAGAGTGCTCACCTACCAGCATTCTCTGTTGAGGAAACAGACATCATCACCTAGTATGTGACTGGATATTATGCCCTGTCATTTGGACGGAGAGCAGAAGATGTGTGGGAGAGGACTGCCCTGTGGAACAGTGTGGTATACAGGCTAAATGATGCCGGCCTGCACAGCAGAACTTATGTGCATGTGCAGCACCGGGCCACCAACCTCAAGTGCCATGCCCGTCAATCGGTTGCTGCTATAGCGAGGGACTGGCTAGCCACAGGTGGAGGCCCAGCCATCCAGCCTCCACTGACACCAACAGAGGAGCTCCTCACCACACTAGGGCCATACGCCGAACACACAAGCTATGATATGATGCTGTGGGAAGCATTGTGGAGGTGGGTTGCACACACACACTGGTTGAGGAGCATGCAAGTAAGGGCCCAGTGGGGATTAGTACACTAATGTATCAGACACACGTATCTGTATTGTATCTACATGCATTGTGTCAGGTCCAATTGCAGTTGTGGATGGGGTTTTCTAATGCACAGAGGTGCACATCTATGATGAGGACAGGACATTGTGTATTATTGTGGCTAGTACTGTAGATATGCAGACATGCTGCATCCATCCTGTACCAAGGCCACATGTGCATCTGCTGACAATAACTCCCTCTTACAACTATCTAGGACCCTCTGGTCTGCATATGGGACATCAGCCTGAAGCTGATGAGTATGACATTGTTCTGTTGCTGCCTGGTAATACCCTAGGAATGTGAAGCGCATACAATTTACCATGCACACAACCATCAGTAATAGCTATATTGCTTTATGTAATAGCTATATTGCTTGTTATGCATGTTCACTTGTGCTGGGGTTAACTGTATTGCATCACAGTGGTCACCACTGGGGCCTATCTGATGTGAATTCAACATTCCTGTAGCATACCTCACAACTTGTTAGTGCCAAGACATCTGGACAGAGGCCAGCAAATTGTGCTGGACAAACAGCCTAAGTTAGGGTCATTCATGACACATTACTGGTATATAGTGGATATAAATTTTGTACACACCCCTCTTAAGATGCAAGGTGTTCCTGTTACATACTAATTAGGACCACAATATGACAGTCCACACCTCTTCTGGCCTTTAATGTGACCCATATCAGATACGGTTCACTTGTAAAACCAAGCATCTGGACTCATGTATTACACCTACAAGGCTGGCCACCTGTGATGGTGGCAGACGTCCTATCAGCATGATGTTTAGTCAGGTATGATACCTCATGCTGCCATATGTGTCAGTACACTCACTGTGGCCTATTTAGCTAAAATATCACATACATGGGCATTGTTAAGGCACACAGACTACTTCCGACCATGTATAGGTTTCAAACATATGGATATTCCAAACACATCTGTACAGAGGACTGTACAATGGTTTTACCTGCTGCATGCTGCACATGAGGCAGATGCTGTTACCACACTATATAAAATAATGGCAGCAGGAGGTGGTCATCAGACATGTATGATATACACATCAAAATGGTATAAGCCACATAAGGTATGATACTCACACACACACAAACAGTTGCTAGCATTAGGATTAGAACTCCTGCCTATCTAGATATTCCTACTGCAGTGCTATGCAGTTATCAGATGCATCACAAAGCTTATACATTTCCATCTCTTCCAAAGATACTTCTAAGGTGGATGATATCAATAGGTCTACTAAACTGGAGTGAAGGGAAGTGGAAAGGGTAGTACACAGGTCAAAATGGTATGAACCAGACAGTAAATGATTCACACACATACATACACACACACACTTGCCAGTATTGGGATTAGAACACCTGCCTATCTAGGTATGTCTACTATAGTATTATGCAGTTATTAGACGCGCCACAGAGTTTATACATTTCCATCTCTTCCAAAGGTACTTCTAAGGTGGATGACATCAACAAGTCTACTAAATTGGAGTGAAGGGAAGTGTTAAGGGTAGTACACATGTCAAAAATGGTGTGAGCCAGATAGTACATGATTCACACACACACACTTGCCAGTATTGGGATTAGAACTCCTGCCTATCTAGGTATGTCTACTATAGTGTTACACAGTTGCCACATGCACTACAGAGCGTAATGAACCTTCACATGGACAAAGCTGCTGATAACTGCACAGTTGTGGTAAAGTATTACAAGTAGCAGACAGTCTGCCTTCTGTTCCACCTATACATCATGCTAATTCTTTCTGTCTTGCACTTCAATTAGTATTATGGCTTAGCACTTCATCAGGTTATTGTACCAAGAAGTGTGGCACACCTGAGAGCCATCAACAGTACTGGTTCATCACAGATGTAGCCCCAGTACTTACTAGTTATGTTGACCCCTCCTGGCATGTTTGAAGGGTGGTTATCTGTGCTTTCACCCATTAACCTGGTGCACTTGTCCATTTTGGGGCAGTGTTGCAACTGCCTCATGTACACAGACAACCCTTCTCTCTAAACTCCAAACACTCAGACCTGTGAGGGTTACTCATATATCGAAAACAAACTAAGAACAAGAAAAGTGCTAACAAATGGCAAACAACAAACAACCAAGGAAGAGGTATAAATCCAAATATGAATCTAAGAAATAGCGTAATACAAATTTATTTATCCGATTTCGTCCGTGGACTTCATCAGAATAAAAAAACAACATTGACGCATTCAATAAATACCTTGCGAACAATTAAAAATTCAATTAAACAATTAACTAAAAAAATCTCTTGATACTAATCAATTAACTAATCCTAAATATTAATTAAAATGAAAAGGAACTATGTCTTTGTCTTTTTTAACTTGTAGTTTACGATATTTTAGGAAACATTTTACATTAATAGACTCGTTGAGTCCTGGATAGGAATCTGATTGGAGCCTAATCTGCCAAACAGTTTCTCGTTGTAATAAATAGTTTTAAATCCCCATCTCTCATGTCTCTCTGACAAACCTCCAATATGGAGAACAAAAATTTCTTAAAGGAACAGCACACTAATGAGTGTTTAAAAAGAGCATTGGTTTCATCTTTAGTTTTGATACTATAAAGATGTTCCCTAATTCGAATTTTTAGTTGTCTAGATGTCATCCCCACATAATAAGCTGGACATGTGGAGCAAAGGGCTATATAAATGACCCCTTGTGTGCAACAGTTGACAAAACCTGGAACCTCAAAGGTCCTGTCAACTGAAGCAACAGAAATATAGGGACCCAAAGAAATGTAACGACACATATTGCATTCATAACAACAATGCATGCCATGCTTGCTGGATGACTTGTTATGCATCATGTAAGTTGAACTACGAGTTGTGTCATGTTCCAAAGCCTTTTTTATATCAAAATGGTTCTTCTGAACAAAAAATGGCTTATTACCTAATATTTTAAAAATATCAGGGTTGCCTCGAATGACCCTCCAGTTTTGTTCCAACAGACGCTGAATGCGTCGACAATCGGAACTCATATCAAGTGAACAAACAAGCTCACCATGAGATCGTTTAACTCTCCCTCTTTTAATAACTTCAAGAGTATCATGTATCATGTGTAGTCAAATTTAATAAAGATGGATAACTATCATTACGTTTCTGAAAAATTTCATCAGCAGCATTTGTTACCAATGTCTTATCATAACCTCTGTTAAAAAACAAAGAGGAAATGAAATCGAATTCTTCAAGCAAATCAGTCTCTTTGGATGTCATACGGCAAGCCCTGATAAATTGCCCTCTAGGGATGTTATTGATTGTGTGCTTGGCATGTCCACTACGAAAATGCAGATAAGCGTTGTTGAAAGTTTGTTTCCTATGAATGCGACTATGGAATCTACCTTCATCTACATCCCACCTTAGGCAAATATCTAAAAAATTGACGCTTAAACCTGCATGCCCAATGGTGAACTTCAAATAATCAGAAAAGGAATTAATTTCTGACAAAAATCTACTCACAGTAGAATGGTCACCTTCAATGACAAAAATCAAATCATCCACATAACGAGAGTAAAAAGAGATGTTAAATTTCCTATTCAAAACTGGCATGAATTCACGCTCCCACCATGCCATAACCAAATTGGCATAGGCGGGAGCAGCGGGGGACCCCATAGCTACACCCCTTCTTTGTCTATAAAATCTGCCTCCAAATAGGAAATAGTTGTTGTGTAGGACTATGTCCAAAAGCATACAAATGGTAGATACAACAGTACTGCTATAATCAGGTTTGTTCTTAATTAAATAGCTTCGTACAGCATCAATGCCATCATCATGAGGTATACAAGTATACAACAAAATTACATCGACAGTGAGAAGAATATGTTTGTTGGGGTCAAACAACTTTGCTGATACATAAATGTTAAACTTATGTAAAAAATGCCAGGAATCACGAATATGGGAGTAGTCATTATCAATGATGGGTCCTAAAACCGCATCTATGACTAAGGAAATTCCTTCAGTGACAGAATGCGGGGAGGACACTATAGGTCTGAACGGTGGATTATGAACAGATTTATGAGTTTTAGGTATCCCAAACATTACCCCGATCCGGGGTTTCTCCACAACACAAAAATCATACATCTCGAAGCTAATGTCACCAGACATTAAAGCTTCATATAACTGAGAATGTATGAAATGTTGACTACGATGTATATCGGAAAGGGTAACCTCGTCATATTCATCTATGTTGTTTAAGATGTCAAACATTTTGGCCTTATAAGTGTCCTGTTCCATGATTACTATATTGCCCCCCTTGTCATTTTTCATGAACCTGAATTTATCAGTCATGGCAATTAAGTTGTTTAGGGCTTTTCTCTCAATATCGGTCATGTTATTGTAATAATTTGATTTGGAATTTAACATTTTACTAATGTCTTGTATACATATTTCTTCAAACACCCTTATGGTGTGTTGTAAAGTTGGCGTGTAACATGAGGGCTTGTTAAAAACCTTTTGATCGTCTACTGACACATTGTGCATCAAATAATGTAAATTAAGTTTCCTAGTGTATTTTTTAATGTCCACTACAGTTCTGACATAGTTCGCTCTTGAACTAGGAACAAAATTAAAACCTAACTTCAAAACTCTCAAATCATGTTCAGAAAAAACATAATCTGTTAAATTAATAATACTAAAGTTGTTTGACTGCTTAATATAAAAAAGGCTTTGGAACACGACACAACTCGTAGTTCAACTTACATGATGCATAACAAGTCATCCAGCAAGCATGGCATGCATTGTTGTTATGAATGCAATATGTGTCGTTACATTTCTTTGGGTCCCTATATTTCTGTTGCTTCAGTTGACAGGACCTTTGAGGTTCCAGGTTTTGTCAACTGTTGCACACAAGGGGTCATTTATATAGCCCTTTGCTCCACATGTCCAGCTTATTATGTGGGGATGACATCTAGACAACTAAAAATTCGAATTAGGGAACATCTTTATAGTATCAAAACTAAAGATGAAACCAATGCTCTTTTTAAACACTCATTAGTGTGCTGTTCCTTTAAGAAATTTTTGTTCTCCATATTGGAGGTTTGTCAGAGAGACATGAGAGATGGGGATTTTAAAAACTATTTATTACAACGAGAAACTGTTTGGCAGATTAGGCTCCAATCAGATTCCTATCCAGGACTCAACGAGTCTATTAATGTAAAATGTTTCCTAAAATATCGTAAACTACAAGTTAAAAAAGACAAAGACATAGTTCCTTTTCATTTTAATTAATATTTAGGATTAGTTAATTGATTAGTATCAAGAGATTTTTTTAGTTAATTGTTTAATTGAATTTTTAATTGTTCGCAAGGTATTTATTGAATGCGTCAATGTTGTTTTTTTATTCTGATGAAGTCCACGGACGAAAGCGGATAAATAAATTTGTATTACGCTATTTCTTGGATTCGTATTTGGATTTATACCTCTTCCTTGGTTGTTTGTTGTTACTCATATATCACCCAGTGTGGATATATGCACTCTCCAGCAAAGACTGGACTAGTAAGTCAAGAGGATAACATCAACACCTGCACCACACCTTGTGGAATATGTAGCTCACCATGACACTCACTTTGACAGCCATGACATACAGTAAAAAGCCACATACCCACCTTCCCAGAGGCACTCAATGGACATTTACCCAAACAGCACAGACCAGCAAGGCAGGCACCCACTCAGACACCACGATGTGGCACATGCCAAGGGACACATATTTAACCTACACAGTGTGCCCTCAACCTAAGCTCCTAAGGCTAACCACCTTGCACAATACAGTGATCATGGGACACTCAATACTGAGGCACATACATCCTACTCACTAAGTCAAATATGAAGCAGGTAACAGACAAATAGCTATCACATGCCAGCATCTAACACATGACACAGCCAGTCATGTCACTCCACAACAACTATGAGTATCATTCCATATCCATGTGGGTATGAATGACTTGGGACACACCTCCCTGGACTACATGACAGGAGACATGTTTGAGCTCTCTAATTATGTGGTCCAGGCAGGTGTGACAGTAGTCCTGGGCAGTGTACTGCTGTCACTGAGAATGATGCTGCGGTACTATCAACAGATGATTGACTGCAACATTGGCTTATGTGTTATGTATCTTTCTCATGGGATCAAGAGCCTCTCTGCTTGGGATGACATGATTGACAGAACCCAATGATTTGCCATGGATGTCCTACATCTGTCACCGCAGTGTTGCCAGGTACTGGCTAAGTGTCTTGCCACCCCATATGGTGCCTTATTAGGCAGTGTTCCTAATGTTATTCCCACTATAACAGCTACACATGTATGCAATTTGAAGGGCATGCTGCTCAACGGTGGATATCTGACTGTCAGGATGCAGTCACTCATAGCAGTCATTGTAATGGAGGATACATGTCTGCTGTAATGGAGAGGTGGTTTACAGCAGCAGACAGCAGATCTGCAGTATCAAGCTATGGTGCATTTCACAGCTGTCAGCGCCCAAACATGGACCACACCACACCACCACAGGTGGTGTTGTCTCCATATTCATTATGGATAGGAAAACCTCCAGACCAGTATCCCATCATAATGCATTGGAGATACTTCCAGTACAACTGCCTTGGGGTAATAGTGCAATCCAGACCATAGCCTGCTATGGGTTCACATATATGTCCCTAGACTGTCAATGCACATTCCTCAACACCCTGCCATATATGATGGTCCAATGCAACACTGACATAGAACAAATCTTCAACTACCCCTCCATCCCCTCCATCACCTGGGGAATGTAGCCAAGCACCAGTACAGTGGCCCAATACTTCTGGGATTCATCACTTCCATTGCCCTAGACCAGCTCATACTGATAGAGGATGCAACAACCTTGACCTGTGTTGAACACTTAAATATGGGACTGTTGCTCATCCACATATGTCAATCTCTGCATGGTGAGATTCACACAGGCTGTAATCAACATGGAACTCAACATGTCAGCCACACCCACCCACAAAGATAACCACCTGGCAAAACCTCTCCAAAGCTGACTTTTCAGCCAGGAAAACAGGGGTGGATGTCTTCACTGCACCCATGGCAATGGGAAATAGCTGCATGACTGTGAAATCATACACATAGGCACTGTACAAACAGATACATGAGTGCATGGTACTATCCAGAGCCAACAGAACCCAGCCACTATCCTCCAAACACTGGGAGACAATGTGATGGTCTCCTGTCATTACTAAACTGTACATCAGAAGGAGGACACTGTTGCAGGGAAAGGTGGTGTCCCATGACTGTTGAACTCCCTTATTAGCCTCAAACACAACTTTGGATCCCTCATGGAATCCCCGACAGGCATCTATGGCAGCAGAGATGCTGCAGACACTGATGACAGTCACAATAACCTTTAATAGTTACATCAACAGCCTCCACAGCATTAAGCACAAGTGCTATGAGTTACTGCATGAAGCTAATACCTATCCTGAGACAACAGATATTGGCCACAGTCTTGGCAACACATTCAGTGCCAGCTTTACCCCTCCCTCCACAAGTGAAGTGCTGAGCGAATGTGTTCTCACATGCTGTATCCCATTTCCATTCTAGGCATCTGTGTGTCACCAGGATGTGGCCTTGCAGTAAGGCCACGGGGTATGGCAGTGTGATAACACATCCACCATGTCATAGGCATGGTACAGTATGTGCACGGTAATCCCTGGTCTGTAGCACAGTGATTGCATATGCCTCACAGATTATAGGGCTGAGAGTTGTACATAGGTATATGTACAACATCTGTTGTAGAATGGAGAATGGTACATGTTCTGGTTTGAACACACCTCCGATTACTAATAACCACAGCCACTGGGGATATTCATCAACCAAACATACTGGGATTACCATTCACACACACACACACACACACACACACACACACACACACACACACACACACACACACACACACACACACACACACTTGCCGGTAGCAGTTTTGAACCCCTGCCTAGCTATGCATTGCTACTACAGTGTTACGCATTTATCACACATGCCACGGAGCTTATAGGATGGATGTTGTCCCAAGGTACTTCTAAGGTGAGGAACATCACCAGCCCTTGTAAATACTGGCATTGGGTGATGTAGTGGGTGAGAGATTCCACAAAATATTTTACCCTACACACGCATTTACATTTGTCAGGAGTGAAGTTCAAACCTCTATCTATCTTTGTGGACCATTATGTTACACATTTACCACATCCACCACTGACCTTACATGGTTTAGTGTTGCCAACAGGTACTTCTAAGGTGAATGATATCTGCAGGACTGCTAAAGTCCAGCACTGAGATGTGTACTGGGTGTAAATGGGGCCAAAATCTTTGAGGTATGGACATATATATGTAGACATATGTACACACACAAACACTTGCCAGGAATGAGATTCAAACCCTTATCTATGTAGTTATTGTGACTACATTATTCCACATTTATTGCACGCACCACAGAGCTTATATGCTGGAGAGCTGTGCAAAGGTATCTTTGAAGGTAAGTGACATCAGCAGCAGTGCTAAAGGAGGGGTAAGGGAAGTGTTGTAAGTGTGAATGACCACAAAATCAAGTCTCTACAAGGATACACACACTCTCTCACACAAACACTCACATTTACACAGTTGACAGAATCAGGATTGGAACTCCTAAATAAACTAATTTGCTACTCTATAATATTACACAGTTATCACAAGTGTAAAACAACGTGCCATTTGGTGTATAAAAAACAAAAAAACAAATACACCAAATCCAAGGCTGAAACAACAAGCAGCAAAGGGATAGTGTAACTCCACTTTAATTAACACTTTCATCAGATGACTTCTTCAGAACCACATAACAGTAAAAAATACATCACAATATATATCTACACTTTAATTAATAGCAATTAATTATTCAATTACACTATTTTAACTTGTTTAAAAACTGTATGAAACAAAATATAATCCAACAATATTTAAATATATATATATATATATATATATATATATATATATAAAACTATATATATGTGTGTGTGTGTGTGTGTGTGTGTGTGTGTGTGTGTATATATGTATGTATATATATATATATATATGTATATATATATATATAAAATTGATGAACATACTCATAAAATCACTATCATTTTCTAATTTGTAATTTACGATCTTTTAAAAAACACTTAATGTTTATGGCATCATTCAAGCCAGGCCTCTGGTCTGCCTGCAGCTTGATCTGCCATTTAGCTTCCCTTTGCTCCAAATAATTTTTAAAATTCCCTCCCCGGATGTCTATAGTGCATTGTTCTAAGATGGAAAACAAAAACTTTCTGAAACCTGAACATTCAGAACTATGTTTGTAAAGTGCTTGATTTTTGTCTTCCTTTTTTATGTTGTATGTGTGTTCTCTCATCCTTGCATTCAAACTCCTGGTAGTCATTCCAACATAGAAAGCTTGACATTTATCACATACTGCGATATAAACCACCCCTTTTGTTTTACAACAAAAATTGCCAGGCATACCTATAGTATAAGGGATGTGTGGTAACTGAAAGTACGGTCCCTCCAAAATATACCTGCACATAGTATAGTCAAAACACTTGTACATACCCTTAGGTTTGTGACTAGTGGATGAACTGATAACATTTTTGTTTTTATCCCTACCTTTTTCCAATAACCCTTTGAAATTGTAATCAGTTTTATTTATTATAAAGTTATATTTTGGAGGGACCGTACATTCAGCTACCACACATCCTTTATACTATAGGAGTTCCAGGCAATTTTTGTTGTAAAACAAAAGGGGTGGTTTATATTGCAGCATGTGAGAAATGTCAAGCTTTCTATGTTGGAATGACTACCAGGAGTTTGAATGCAAGGAAGAGAGAACACACATACAACATAAAAAAGAAAGACAAAAATCAAGCACTTTACAAACATGGTTCTGAATGTTCAGGTTTCAGAATTTTTTTTCCATCTTAGAACAATGCACTATAAACATCCAGGGAGGGAATTTTAAAAATTATTTGGAGGAAAGGGAAGCTAAATGGCAGATCAAGCTGCAGGCAGACCAGATGCCCTGCTTGAATGATGCCATAAATATTAAGTGTTTTTTAAAAGATTGTAAATTACAAATTAGAAAATGATAGTGATTTTATGAGTCTGTTCCTCAATTTTAAATATATATATATTTAAATATTATATTGTTGTATAGGATTATATTTTGTTTCATACAGTTTTTAAACAAGTTAAAATAGCGTAATTGAATAATTAATTGCTATTAATTAAAGTGTAGATATATATCGTGATGTATTTTTTACTGTTATGTTGTTCTGAAGAAGTCATCTGGCGAAAGCGTTAATTAAAGTGGAGTTACTCTATCCCTTTGCTGTTTGTTGTTTCAGCCTTGGATGTGGTGCTTTTGTTTTTTTGTTTTTTATACACCAAGTGGCACGTTTTACAGTTTTATTTTTTGTGTTGCCATGGCTGAATCCCAAGCTGATCCCTTGGTGGATTTGAGTGTATATAGCATTCCAAACACTCAGGATGTCTCCCTAACTCATTTGCTGCTGAAAACACTGGGAGACATACAAAAATCATTGCAGGTACTAATACAAGATTGTATCAAAGAACTTTCTAAAGAAGAGAAAAGAGAGACTGTGTGCATTGGTTCTGATTATGATGCCCAGACGATGATTGAGGTCAGCACCTTTAAACCAACTAACAATGAATATGAGACTAACCAAGCTCCAGGGCAGAGGGCTGAAAAGCCGGGGCCCAGTTATGCTAACATTGCGACTGTACTAAAAGAATGTACAGATCCATTCAACAACAGTGAAAGGTTAGTCAATCCTGCTGAGCAATCCTTTTACAAAGAACAGTATGAACTTTTAGATAAATTGTTAAAAAAATACAAGAGCCTTGATATTGAGAATAAGTATTTCACAAAATATATTGAATTGGGAATAATCCCCAAAGGTTTGTGGGTTTTCAAGTGCCCATATGGAGTTCACATTACGGACCCATTTTTTAACACTCTACAACAGTTTTTTAATACTGCTGGCATTGAGTTTTTGAAACTCCTTCTTGAATGGAACCGCAACACTATGAAGGACATTAAAGGTAAAATCGCCAGTATCGAGTGTGCCATTGAAACTAAATTTCAATTTAAATTTTGTGAAAGAGGTGAGCATGCCATTCTATTGAATGACATTGAACAGCATGAAAGACTGGTGGTTGAACAGAAAAATAAAAAAACTGGAACACGATATAACTGCATATAATATGGGCACTACCTACTCTACCTTTTTCATACAAGAGAAAAATAATTATTACAGTGAGGCCATTAAGAAAACAATGTTTCAATCAGTCCACCTTAAACAAAACCAGTGGAGAACTTCCTTTAATTCAGCGGAAGCTTTGCCCCGAGCAACGACAGGTTTGGCAGCATTGAATGATTGTGAAATTAGTAGTGTTTCTGAGTGTGAGGATGTTATTGGTGATGGTAATAATTCCCAAGGAAATACATTTAATTTAGCTACTAATAAAAGTGACATTTTAACTGGAGCAAAACAGAAAGCTTTTTTAGGCTCCGAGAAGGAACAGAGACCTTCCAAACAACAAAAGATGATGAGAAAGAAAGCCAGACTGATGGAATCATCTACGGACAATGATTAAGTAGTAACAGGTTGAATAATGACATTTTAAATTTATCTAGCTTTGAATTAAATGGTATGCATATCAAAGTATTGAAGTTGGGGCTAAATTTTATTCCCAGTAAATGAGAAAATGTCATTGATACCATTTTAGATTTGAAAAAAAAATACGAGAAATTTAAATCTTAAGGACATTTGGAAGATGTCAAGGAAAGTAATTGTATGTTTTTTAAACCTTCCTGTTACAATCCTACACTAATACACACCATTCAAGTAGTCAAAACTATTTGTGAAAAGGAATTGAGGGAGATGGTGAACAACAAAAACAGGTATTATTATAATAATTTAGATTTAGACATGAGACTGGCTATGAAAGATTTGATAGACAACAATGACATCAGAATAATGAAAAGTGACAAAGGAGGAATGTTAGTACTAATGAGTCAAAGTGATTATATTAACAAAATGGAAGCTATGCTCAATAATGAATGTGAATATAGGAAAGTTGGTTTTAGTGACATAAGTAACAGTTTTAAGTATGTTTCTAACTTTCTCTATGATAAATTGATGTGTGGGAACTTAGATTTAGTTATGTACAATTTTCTTGATTTGGAACATCCAAAAGTGGGGGTTATGTTTGGCATTCCTAAGACACACAAAAGCCTAACAAACCTCCTTTTTAGGCCAATCATTTCTGCTCCTAATTATGTTACTAATGGTATTTCCATGATGGTTGATGCAGTGTTAAATCCACTTGCTGTCAAAATGGATCTTTTTTAGAAGATTCTTGGGATTTCTTGAACAGTATTAGAGAGATCAATGAAGCACAGGCATTCGACCCAAATCAGCATATCATTTTCACCATCTATGTCATTTCCTTGTATACATCTATACCTCATGATTAAGGATTGTATTTATATCCTTAGCACGAATATAAATAGGATGTGCTGGAGGGATAGATTTATCAAGAAAAACACGAACGGCAAAAGCTCCAACACTGAAACCAAAAAAGGACCGCAACCAGTGACACCAGAATGGTAAAGTTAAAATTCCTTTACTGAAAGACAATAAAATGAAGCGCTTTTCGTCAGGTCAAATACCCAACTTCATCAGAATCTCCACACATTTCAAACCACAGTTACATTTCTATATATACGTAGTGATTATGTTAACAATTACATCCTGAGAACCTAATGACTTCATTACCTAATTAAGTCCTTAAAGGACTATACATCAAAATTGTAAAACATAATAACAATGAATACAGAAAGTAAAAACTGTCTTAAAGTTGACAATAGGAAATAGTAAATATAATAAAATTATAATACAAATATACTAGATTAGCTGGTAGTCAAAAGCTTATCAAATGTACTGCTACTAACAATATATAGTAACGATGAACATTATAAAAACATATATTGTTAAAAAAACACCTAGTGGATTTATCTTTTTAAACTTTTTAGTTTTAATAAACTAGAAATTGAACAAGTGTCGTTTAAACCAGGATGGCAGTAAGCATACAATCTTACTTGCCATTTTAATTCTGCTTCTTCCAATTGTACTGGTCTTGGACCACCTCTTTGATTAACTGCAATGTGGTCTATGGCAATAAATTTAAAACTGTGATTGTGGTTATAAAACACATGTTTAGCTAGTGCGTTTTCCATTTTAGATGTCTTAATAGCGTATAAGTGTTCATATATACGGTCTCTCAGCCTTCTAATGGTTTTACCAATATAGAAGGCCGGGCATTGTTGACATCTAGCTAAATAAACCACGTAACTTGAATTGCAATTCAGTTTAGACCCTATTTTATATCTACAATTATTGATGTTGAATTGTGTACCCTCTTCAACATGTTTACAGTAATTGCAATTCTGACATTTATATGTTCCTGTCTTGGATGTCTTACTTCCTTTCTTAAACTCCAAAATGTTCTTTAAAGTTTTTCCTTTTTTATATTTTTCCTTTTTTATATACAATCTTTGGGTAGGGGCCCGTTTTGTTGTAAATATCCGGGTCTGCCCTAAACAATTCCCAATTATTGTATATATGAACACTTATACGCTATTAAGACATCTAAAATGGAAAACGCACTAGCTAAACATGTGTTTTATAACCACAATCACAGTTTTTAATTTATTGCCATAGACCACATTGCAGTTAATCAAAGAGGTGGTCCGAGACCAGTACAATTGGAAGAAGCAGAATTAAAATGGCAAGTAAGATTGTATGCTTACTGCCATCCTGGTTTAAACGACACTTGTTCAATTTCTAGTTTATTAAAACTAAAAAGTTTAAAAAGATAAATCCACTAGGTGTTTTTTTAACAATATATGTTTTTATAATGTTCATCGTTACTATATATTGTTAGTAGCAGTACATTTGATAAGCTTTTGACTACCAGCTAATCTAGTATATTTGTATTATAATTTTATTATATTTACTATTTCCTATTGTCAACTTTAAGACAGTTTTTACTTTCTGTATTCATTGTTATTATGTTTTACAATTTTGATGTATAGTCCTTTAAGGACTTAATTAGGTAATGAAGTCATTAGGTTCTCAGGATGTAATTGTTAACATAATCACTGATATATAGAAATGTAACTGTGGTTTGAAATGTGTGGAGATTCTGATGAAGTTGGGTATTTGACCTGCATTTTATTGTCTTTCAGTAAAGGAATTTTAACTTTACCATTCTGGTGTCACTGGTTGCGGTCCTTTTTTGGTTTCAGGGATAGATTTATCACCCAGAGACTCCCCATGCTGTGGAATAAAATCCCGATCCATGTGAGGCAGAGCACCTCGCTGGCTCTGTTCAAGAGAAATCTTGACCGGTGGATGGGAGATCGTAGGTTTACCCCGGGAATCATCTCTGTGTCACTACTGGACAGAGGCACAACAAACTAATGGGCACAGTATTTCTAACATAAGGGGCGGCGTAAGCCACATAACTTTGGGCTAGGCTTATAAATGCCCTAGGGCAGTTAGCCTAGTATAAACCCATGAACCTATGAACCTATAAGGCATTGATTGTGTTAGAGCGTATTTACATCAATATAGTGATATGCACAACACAGCGGTCAATTTTTACTGTGATGCCTTAGAAGTGCTACTTGAAAACAATTTCTATGTTTTCAACAAAAAATATTATAAACAAATAAAAGGGGTGGCTATGGGGTTCCCAGTAGCACCCACCTTTGCTAATATAGTGATGGGGTGGTGGGAACACACTATTCTAGAACCTTTGAAATTTGAATTTAACATTATATATTATAAGAGATTTATAGATGACTTGGTTTTTGTATTAAGTGGGGACATGAAGTCAGTTTGTTTTGTCACAAGTTAAATTAAGTTTCTGACTTCTTGAAGTTTGTTTTGGAAAATAAAGGAAGTTGTATTGATTTTCTGGATGTCACGTTAACATGGAATGGAGCAAGTAGAAAGTTTCAGAGTGAGATTTTTTTGTAAAAAAAAACTTTAAGAACAACCAGTCAATATTCTAGTTTTATGAGAAATAACATACCTAAAGGGCAGTTCATTAGAGTGAGCAGGATGACTAGTGATGACCAACAATTGGCAGATGAATTTGAATACATTATACAATTATTTTTAGATAGGGGATATCAAGAAGTTTTTGGGGGGGAATTAGCAAAAAGTATTTTGGGCCAATGGAAGACTAGATATTCCCCCATTTTGATTAAGGGCTTAATGCCGAATGTAAAAAAGTCTTGCAACAAAGATGATTCCTTTTGTTTTAGTATGAGCATGAATGTGGACAATATGAGTATACGCAACATAATAGAATGCAATTGGAAAGTTATTGAAGGTAATTATGACCTAGCAGCAGCCATAGGGGGTAAACCCAGGTTTATATATTTTAATCATTCCTGTATATAAACCCAGGTTTATATACATGAATGATTACAATTTCAAAGGGTTATTTGAAAAAGGTAGAAACAAAAATGTTATCAGTTCATCCACTAGTCACAAACCTAAGGGTATGTACAAGTGTTTTGACTGTACTATGTGCAGGTATATTTTGGAGGGACTGTGCTTTCAGTTAGCACACATCCCTTAAACTATAGGAGTTCCAGGCAATTTTTGTTGTAAAACAAAAGGGGTGTTTTATATTGCAGTATGTGATAAATGTCAAGCTTTCTATGTTGGAATGACTACCAGGAGTTTGAATGCAAGGATGAGAGAACACACATACTACATAAAAAAGAAAGACAAAAATCAAGCACTTTACAAACATAGTTCTGGATGTTCAGGTTTCAGAAAGTTTTTGTTTTCCATCTTAGAACAAAGCATTATAGACAACCGGGGAGGGAATTTTAAAAATTATTTGGAGCAAAGGGAAGCTAAACGGCAGATCAAGCTGCAGACAGACCAGAGGCTTGGCTTGAATGATGCCATAAATATTAAGTGTTTTTTAAAAGATCGTAAATTACAAATTAGAAAATTATAGTGATTTTGTGAGTCTGTTCTTCAATTATATATATATATATATATATATATATATATATATATATATATATATATAAAAAATTGTTGGATTATATTTTGTTTCATACAGTTTTTAAACAAATTAAAATAGCGTAATTGAATAATTAATTGCTATTAATTAAAGTGTAGATATATATTGTGATGTATTTTTTACTGTTATGTGGTTCTGAAGAAGTCATCTGACGAAAGCGTTAATTAAAATGGAGATATGCTATCCCTTTGCTGTTTGTTGTTTCAGCCTTGGATTTGGTGTTTTTGTTTTTTTTACAGTTATCACAGGTGCCATGAAATGTATATGTTGGAGAGCTGTCTAAAGTAGATGTGTCCAACCTGCGGTCCTCAGAGCTCTGCCATGCGGCCCTCTACCTCTAATTCCAACATCGATGTATGCATGACACAAAACACTTTTTTGTTGTGTTTTTTGCGGCTGTGACCTGTAACTCTAACATCGGTGTGTGCATGCACCAAAGCATCCTTCTAATTTTGATTTTTTTGCACCAAAGAAGGGTCTGTGTGTTCGCGCCATTATTTCGTGTCAAAGAATCGATGTGTGTGTTCTTGCTGAAGAGAGACTCGTCTATGGATTTGCTGCCATTGTCTTTTAAAGAGACAGCACTTAACCTGTGTTAATAGGTAAGTATGGTGTGAGTGAGTGCATGCATGAGAGCAGAATGTTTGTGTGCGTGAAAGTAGAAGTGTGTGTGTGTGCTTATGTGTGCATGACAGAGAGACAGAGAGACACACATGCACAAAGAGGCTAACATACAAAAAAGTTAACTCACAAATGCATCCTACATTAAAAGTACACTTTCATTAAATTGCAGCCTTTCTGACAGGGACAGTGTTGTATTGAATATGAAATCATACCTCTCAACTGTATGGATTTTTGAAGAATGTCTGGGTTTTTGGCAAATATTCCGATTTGTGTCTTTTGCTTAGGAAATAAAAGTAGTCATCCAAGGTAATGCAGTCCCAGGGATTAAGAATGAGACAGCAGCCTAGGGTTAATGGGTCAGTAATGGATTGACTAATGTGGGACTGTAGCATATAAAGTTTATTGTTTTTTTTTTGACAAACAAAAAAATCACCCAGTACTGTCTTGTCATTGGTGGGTTCTAAGCAGTGGTAGATTGGACAACAGTAAGCATATCTTTGGTAGATCATCAATACTGGCAAATCAGGTGAGCACAATGTCATTTTTTAAATGTCGGGGGTTTTAGTGTGTATGTGTATGTTTGTGTTGGGAGTACTGCAATAGTAGATGATTATTAAAGACAGAGACTTGCAAACTGTGGAGAATATGTTTCTTTGTTTCAAAACCTGATACTTGGGTACTAGGAATGGCAAAAATAGATTTTTTTAAGACATAGCTTCTTGTCATTTACAGTGGATGGATATTTACATTTAATGGACAATGTTAGCAGTATGTATGTGGTCCTGCAGGGATCTGGAGGATGCTAAGTCTACCACTGCCAATGTCTTGTAAAGTGACCTGGAAATGGATATTGGGATGTTACTGAAAAAATACAGCAAGTGGGCTTTGAAATGTAGTTTAATTAAACAAAGTGCACTTGCAATTTACAGGCCATAATTTAATTTATTTCAGGTAGTCCAGATCCTGGTAGATTGTATACCATTAGACTTAATTAGGGAGAGCTGTCATTCTGTGGATATAAGCAGACCTAGTTTCAGTGAAAGCTCTGTGGTTGTTTGCAGGTAGGAAGTTGCAGGATGTGGAGCTAATGTGTTTTATTATTTTTAATGGATTTGTCATTTCAAAGTATGGTTTTCTTTGTTGCAAAAGAAGGCAGGATTGAATGAGCCATATAATGTTTAACTGACAATAATGGGATAGAAACATTATACATGATGTATAATGTTTGCAGCTACACTTGTTTCAATGGTGTCTGTGATGCATAACTATTTTTGGGCCTGTGTCCCAATTTTATTTTTCGCTTTGTCCAGAATTCTTGCTCTAAGGTTGAGAGGTATGGTTCCTGCTAAATCAGAAGGTTGTATTTACCTTGAAAGGCTTTTCAGCATAATTATGAGCATTTTTAATATCTCCACTTATTTCCAATATAAACTGCCATGTAACCTTGCAAATAACTTTCTTATTATGCTACTTTAATTCTTTTGGAATTGACAGGTATGCTTCATTGGTTCGGATGTAAGCATAGTGTGCTGTGACTGATTTCTTGCAGCAGTCTGTGGCTTGCTTATCACAATAACTTTTCTGTGTTTCTGGGTGTGTGATCAATTTAACAGTTTTAAAGATGTTTTCCAAATTTAAATAAATACATAATAAATAAAACAAAAGTAATCCTTTCTTCACTTTGAGCTATTGACAAAGTGTGGGAATTTGTTTTTTTTCAAAAGCAACGGTCAGCATTACAGCTTAGTAAACGGTCAGTCTGTGAATAACTTCTGCACAAATTAAAATGTTTGAATGTCAAATGGCTTTAGACTGGAGGGGAAGTTATATGTTTACTCCAGTATGTAGTATCATCTTAGAGAGTTTATAGATTTCTTATTGATTTAATTTTTGCTGAGCAGTTGTTTGTTGATTTATTGATGGTCCTTTTGGTGGTGGGAAATTGCATGGATGAATCCATTTCTATTATGATTTTTTTCAGATATTTTGACTTCCAGACAATTTCAAGCAGTGAGACTGTGTCATGTGATTATTGAGGGTGCCTATTTTACAAGTAGGGGCTCCTTTTCTTTGTGTGTGTGTGTGTGTGTGTGTGTGTGTGTGTGTGTGTGTGTGTGTGTGTGTGTGTGTGTATAAGAGAGAAAGATTTAATATGTATACTGAATATATTTTTGCAAATGGAATTCTTAAATAGGCCCCTCTTCTTAGACAAGTAGACTTGAGTAACCAATATTAGATCTTAGCCATCCAGCTGGGAAAGTTTAGTATGTGGATTTTCCTTCCAGTTTGATGAAGGCTATGCTACTTACTTAAGGAGTACATGCATTGCTATCCAACCAGTTGTAGTGTTGTTGAACTACACTGTTTGATAATGAGAGGAGATTTTTACAGAAGTTGAAAGTTTTTGTGTCAAGAACCTGTCCATACAAAGTGGCTTGTTTATGTTGCAGTGAAGGCTGTGGTCTTTGTAGTGAGTGTTTTAAATATAACCAGTATTTCTGAGGTGGAGAAAGTCTCTTAAGGCAGGATCTTTCTTAGCCTGGAAAGCAAGCCAGTGATGAAATTTATAGGGGCCAGTGAGAGACAGAGGAAAGCCAGAAGCTTTTTAGTCTGTTTGGATAACTAAGTGAATTCATTCCTTTGACCTTTTTTTGTCGGAAGTGGTTGTAGTCTTCTTTTGGCATGGTGTTTTGCTGAGGCATGTGCCAAAAGGGGTGTTGCGCTCAATAATTGCTCTTGTAAAGGAAGAATACAGGAATGTTATGACCTCCTTGTCCCTGGATGAGATACCCTTACTAATGAGGTGGGCCATGTAAAAAGCTTTCCGTACAACGGAGAAAACGTGGTGGTCAAAAGTCAGGTTTCTATCAACCTGGGTGCCCAAGCACCTCACGACTGATTGCTTGCTTACAACATTGTTATTAATGTGATAATTTGTGGGGACATCACTCTCCTCAAAGGGGATGATTGTGCATTTTTTGGCATTTAGCTTGAGGCCATGTTTCTGGCACCAGTCATTTGTTTGGGTGAGACCCTCTTGTAGCTTATTCAGAATTGTTTTATTAAGTCAGTAATGTGAATTCTTTACTTTATTGCAAATTTGTTGGCTTATTTTTGTAGATTATAGTATTGTAGGACTGCTAATGTTGACATTGTATGTAGATGGACTGTTGGAGTGGTTTTCCCAGTGAGAAATGCTAGTGCTGTAGTGAATATCTGTTTATTTGTAAAAAAAAAATCTATATATTAACTAAGATATTAGAGTTAACTGTTAGATTAGAGAATTAAAATCAGAATGAGAATTAGAATTTTAAGGCAAATATTAGGCATTTATTACATTTATTAATTGTTCGAATGCACCTACAGTACAGCCAGGAGGTTGACTTTGGTCTCCTGTGGCAGCGAAAGAGTTAACTATATGATATATTTTATATGCGGCCCCAATGCGGCCCTGGCAAGCCAAAAGGTTGGACACCCCTAGTCTAAAGGTATCTTTGAAGATGAGTGACATCAGCAGCAGTGCTAAAAGAGGGGTAAGGGAAGTATTGTAAGTGTGAATGACCACAAAATACAAGGATACACACATTCACGTTTGCACAGTTGCCAGGATCAGGATTGGATTTCCTAACTAACTAGTTTGCTACACTACAGTATTATGGAGCTATTACAAGCACCACAGAGCTTATATGTTGGAGAGATGTCCAAAAGTATCTTTGAAGATGAGTGACATCAGCAGCAGTGCTAAAGAAGGGGTAAGGGATCTGTTGTAAATGTGAATGACCACAAAATACAAGGATACACACACTCTCTCACACAAACACTCACATTTACACAGTGCCAGGATTGGAACTCCTACCTAGCTAGTTTGCTACACCATAGTATTACACAGTTATTGCCAGCACCACAGAGCTTATATGCTGAAGAGCTGTCCAAAGGTATCTTTGAAGGTGAGTGACATCAGCAGCAGTGCTAAAGGAGGGGTAAGGGAAGTGTTGTAAGTGTGAATGACCACAAAATCAGGTCTCTACAAGGATACACACACTCTCTCACACACTCACATTTACACACTTGCTAGGATCAGGATTGGAACTTCTACCTAACTAGTTTGCTACACTATAGTTTTACATAATTTTCGCAAGCACCATAGACCTTATATTTTGGAGAGCTGTACAAAGGTATCTTTGAAGGTGAGTGACATCAGCAGCAGGGGTGAAGGAGGGGTAAGGGAAGTTTAGTGAGTGTGAATGGCTTCAACCACATTCATCTAGAAACACACACACACACACACACACACACACACACACACACACACACACACACGCACAACTTTACATTTGACAGGACTGAGATTACAACTGCTACATGGATACTTATTTGTACTGTAGTGTTACACAGTTATCACAAGCACCACTGAGACTATAGGACTGAGGGCTAACCAAAGGTATTTCTACAGTGAATGGCATTAGCACGTCATGTGATATAGGCCACTGAGATGTGTAGTGGGTGGGACAGGCCTCAAACTGGGATTCTCTCTGTCGCTGTCTGTCTTTCTCTTCCCCACGTCTCTGTGTGTGTATGTTTGACATATTATATTATGTTGGCCTTAGATATGTGTGAGTATTCCTATCCAATGTGTGTGTGAAGTATCACAGGTGTACAATTTGGTGTGTGTGTGCACGGTTTACCTTTACATGTTTGAAAGTCAAATGGTCATACATGCACATCCTCGAACCAGATATGCGAATTCCGTAACACTGAATTCCCGAAATGTCATAAAATAATCGAATTTCAAGATTTTCAAATGCACCACTGTTGAAATAAGTGGTACCATGGGTCAAAAAGGGGGCGACATTTCGTAATTTGACACTTTGGTTTTCGCAATTTTGGAATTTTGTGGTTTACAGTTTACGGCAGCCGGTTAGAAGATTTGACCATCGAACATGTAAAGGTAAACCGTGTGCACAGACATCTGCTAATAACCAATATCTGTAGTCCACTGTGTTGTGAGACATGTTCTTCATTTCTCTAAGAGTAGGAACATGCCCAGTATGACTTTCTATATTGAGTGTGTGCATCCATTCCAGGGAGTGTTGGACTCCAGTTCAGGGTATGGTGTGCTACAGCTACACCTAGCAAACTGTTTCTGCAGGATACGTGTAGATAGGTTGCCAATATGGAGACACAAGGGCTTAACATTTGGGGGATGCTGTAACTATTGCTGTCTGTGCTGCTTGTGTGACATGTTTGGTTGTAGCATAGATTTTCTGACATGTGTACTATTTTACACTGTGATGTGTCATGTCATAAACTACTGACATTTATCATTCTTTGCTCACAGTTATTTACCGGGAAATACAAGATGAATGAGGCTGAGACCAATATTCTGAGGCATACAGACTACATATTTTGGCACACACCTGCCATTGTGTAAGGGTAGCTAGAGACAGTAGACTGCTGGTTCTGTGTAAATGGCCAGCACCTTGTTAGTATGCTGGCTGGGGATCCCCTCCTTGTGCTTTTCTCAACTTCACGGAATGGCCATATTCTGCTGGGGCCATACCTCTCAGCTGTACAGATACACCCAGGTTATCCAGAGGCAGGAATCCTATATCTGGTCAGTTTACCTTCACATTGTGGTTTACAAGTGGTTTTGTGGCTATTCATTCATGGGTTTGCAGACAGGAGTAGTATGGTCGGACATTAGAGTTTCAGACTTCACACACTCCATGACATCCATGCTTCTACACCCCCCTCTGTTATTCTCTCCTCTACCTACTATTATGTAAGCAATATCTCAGAGGTATCCCTATAGATGGGCCTTTACCCCAGTAGTATTTATGGCCTGATCCACAGTCCTTCCGGTAGGACAAGGAGAGGCATGCTACTGGCATTTGTCAACATGACCTTGCATTTTTTTCTGTTTACTGTGTGAGGTTCTTATTTGGGACCCTCTGACATTCCGTACATTGGCACTATGGGTAAGGCATGTGGCTTTGCCAGAGGACTTTAGGCTACTTGAGAGTGCTGCTGGCCATCCGTTACTGCATTTCTACATGGGACTGTGGGAGTGGTGCACACCTGCAGACTTTAACATTTGAAATGACTGTACTGGTATTTCGGTTACTCTGTTGGCTTCCTTTTCATATTGTATTGCGACCTATCATGCAGACAGGAGGCATATCACTAGAGTACACATGTAAGATCTTAATGACATATATTTCCGTTTTAGACTTCTTACACTTCAGAACTAGAATACAACTGCCTGACTGCCAGGCCTGTTGTTGTATGTCTGTGTAGGCCTGGTGGAGGGCTGTTCACCATTGTCATCATTTGGGGGCCTTAGCCCAGCCTTTCTTTATGGTCATCTACACCTGTACTGCTGGGTGAGGCTGGTGGTGGGTATGTGACCCTCATAGACATCCATGTGTGTTATCTATTGAAATCCACGGTTCTATGGGCCATCATGTGTACTGCAATGGGGGTTGTCACCTTGTGTAGTGCTGCCTAGTATGTTAACACCAGTATTTGTTATGAATTTCCTGCTGTCCCATATAGCTGTCTGGTGCTGTCCCATTCAGCCACCCAATTCCCTTGCATGCTTGCGTCCATATCATACATACAAGTATTAGAACATACTATGCCATTCAGTAATTGATAGGAAGGGTGACTTACCTTGCTGCTGGGCCAGTATTGAGGACAGTGCTGGAGGGCTGACTATGTTGGATGCGCATAGTACACTCCATATATATGGTAAAGCTGAGGTAGTGTCATGTTTGGCATCCCTTTGACTGTATGTGCGAGTCAGAGAGTGGTACAGGGGCAGGGGCAGAATTTTCCACCTCCGAGTCCCTCTGTGCCTGTGCCGGCCTTGGCAAGGGTGGGGGGCTGTGTGGCCTTACCCCATGCTGTTCCTGCTGCAGCTGTTTCCACAGGATCATATTGTGTAGCATGGCACATACTGTGAACATTTGTGTACGTGTAGCTGAAGAGTACTGCAAGGCTCCACTGGATATGTCAAGGCAGCGGAACCGCAACTTAAGCATCCCAAACACACACTCTACAATGATCCTGGTTTGTGCGTGTGCCTCATTATGGTGTTTTTGTTCAGGTGTGTGTGCATTTCTGATGGGTGTTATCAGCCACAGCTCCAGTGCATAGCCAGCATCTCCCATTAGATGGCCATATGGGATGTCCTCCCTGGCAAACGTCTGATACAGCTGTGAGCAATGCCAGATGTGGGAGTTGTGATAGCTTCCAGGGTTGCCAGCACACACATTCATGATAATGCCCTAGGCATCACACATGACCTGGCAGTTGATGGAGGGGAAGCCCTTGTGGTTTATGTAGACCCTGCCCTGTTCACTGGGTGGTGCTTTGATGTGGATGTGCATGCAGTCTATAGCACCAACTACCTCAGGGTATTCTGCTATATGGTGGAAGAGACGCATACATCTGTCAACACCTCACAAGCGGTGGGGAAGTATATGTGCTCATTGGCATGCTGTATCATGGCATCTAGGAACTGGTGGAGTATCCTGGATGCTGATGCCTGTGAGACCCCCCCCCATGATATCCCCCATTGGATGGTACCCGCGGCTAGTATTCTAAAGCCTAGACACACCTTGGTATCCACTGTGATGAGTTCCCCTCTGTTAATTCTGTGTGTGTGTAAGGCATGGCCAGCACAGCTCAACAACGTGCTGTAGGATGTCCCTGTTCACCCTATAGTGCTCCACTATCTCCAGCTCATGTAGACCCTGGTAGGTTACCCTGGATCTGTACACTGTTCTCCTCCTCCTCACTGTGGGTTGGTTGTCAGCATTCTCCTCCTCGCCACCCTCAGTCGCTAGCACATATCGATGAAGTAAAGCAGCAGCAGCCTCTAACATTTTTACTTAGTTTTGCCAGTTATAAATCCCCCATCTGTGTACACTGGTGGTGTAGAGTTTCTGGGAAAAAACAGTCTGTAGGCTGTTTGCATAGTTTATATTAATGTGGTGGGCTGCTGCATGTATAATTGGCTGATTCTGATGCATTCCACCTGCCAATTATGCTAGTTCTCCTTGATTGCCTTCCTAGTGCTGTTTCCCCTTCCCAGTTCCTCCCTATGTAAGCCCAGAGGTGTGCCGTGCATACCCAGTGCTCATATATAAACAGTGCTGCCATTTCCTCTTTTCTATTTTTTTGGTTTAAATCCCAGTGCATGGCGCGCACACCCATTTAGGCTATATACACAGTGCTCAGGCACATCTGACACACCCCCTTCCTTAGCTGTGCTTAGCTAAGGGCAAACATGGGTGACAGAGCTCCAATGAGCTTACAGCAAGCATGACACACAGCCTTATGAAGTCAATTCAGCTCTTACACTTGCACTGTTGTAGTGCTCCACCTACACGGTTAGGTACAAGCTGACACTTTGAAGAACTCTGTGATTCAGTATAACTCCCCTCATTTGCATACCCCAGTGTGTACGTCATTAGTTACTGCACTTAAACGGACCCTTTCCCCTTGACAACCACTGCTCCCTGGTATTATTTACATTCGGCATGCCATTGACTATAATGTCAAAATGCAGATTAACTTAAAATTGACTTTTCTTTTTTTTTTTTTTATTTTCGGCACGATCCCGTTTGCATGCCACTGCCCTAAGCTTAAATGGCCGAGATCGGCCAAAAAAAAAAGTTTAATTTAAAAAAAAATAAACTGTTTTTAATGCCAATGGCCTTGTATTTGCCTATTGGCATGTGTGCTTGACTGTAATACATGCTTTCCATGAGCTGTCCTGCCTCTGTTTGTTCAGATGCAGAAATGTATTCAGTTGCTAACTGAATACATTCCTGCTCTGACACTGTTCCTGCATGGAGTCCGGCCAGTTTCGTGTATCACAAAATCACCTCATTTGCATGGTTTTTACTAGCAGATGAGGTGATTTGCATCCCACATGGCTTTCCCTGCAGGAACAGTGCAGGCTGCTGGTGCACGTACCTGGATCGCAAAGCGGCCATTTTCTGTGCAGGAGTGGCTACCCTGTTCCAGCACAGAAATCATTCATTTGCGAATCCAGGGGTGTGTTTAGCAAACACAGGCTATTATTGTTATGCTACTTTTGGGGTAAACGCTAAATTACACATTTATTCAGAGCTATTGGACAGGCTTTTTATGGGATATTAGGTAGGGTAATGCTGACTATGCCCTCTGTATGTTTGCACACCATTTACATTTAAGTAGACACATTTATACAATGTGTGTATGGTAATAGTGCTTAGTTATCTAGTTTAGCAATAACATAATACCATGCTCTGCCAGATGCTGTAGCCTTCCCTGCCTAGTTTCTATCAGGAAATCCATGTGGTCTTTCATTTAATTAGCAGGTGTGTGATGAGTTCAAAACTGCAGTTATGTAGGTTTGGAACAGTAAAACCAGGGAGTGTTCTGAAATAGGGGGGTTGTCAGGGCAAAACAAGAGCTGGAACAGGCAAAAGATTAAGATGTGACAATTAAACTAGTAAACAGATGTATTGCAATGTGACTCATCCAAGGAATAAGCTTTGTTTGGAACTATGGAACAAGTTATCCTTACAGACCCCCAGCTGCAGCTTTGGCTTAAGTGCTTGGATACCAGAAGCTGTACACCGGTAAGAGGTTGCATGGATTTGGATGTGTTCCATTATTATATACAACAAGCTGGATACTGAGACAGTAATAGCTCCAGTACTGTTAACTATATACTTTAAACACACTATTACAGCAGGAAAATAGCAGTAGTTCAATGCATTATCTCTTGTAAGTAATTAATACTAAAAATAAAACTTTAAATGCTATTCCATCCTAGCATAAACAGTGAAGTTGTTTTTTGTTTGTCTTTCGGCTTTTTCTGGTTAGGGGTCACCACAGCGGAACTTCGGTCTGCTAATGATTGGCAGTAGGTTTTTACGGTGCCGAGTCAATACTCCATTGTACCAAGTAAAGCATAAGCAATTACTTACAGCAGTATGTGAGAATATTAAACACGCACTCATATAGAAAAAATGCAAAGGCTATTTCATATTAAAATAAACATTAAAACAGTACACCATTGTACCAAGGAAAGCATAAATAAGTATAGAAGGCAGCGTGCAAGAATGTTAAATGCACACTAGTTGTGTGCAAGACTTATTGTAGCTATTCATGGCTGACATAAGCAGTCAGAGCAGTAAAGTCTTCACAAAAATAAACCTAACCAGCTTCTTGATATTTCAATAATGCAGTAAAAGCTACAGATAAACTGTTAAGCAACTTTTTTTAACATACATTACACAACTTCTTGCTGTTTCAGTAACACAGTAAAGACAATAAAAAGCTAAGATAAGCAGTTAAAGCAGTAAATGCTTCAAGGAATAAACCTAGCCAACTTTTCACTTTTAACACAAGCAGTAAAGGCAGAACAAGTTTAACTACAGCAACTTAACCAGATACTACACTTATGTTGTGAAGCACATACATATCCATTTGTTCAAATCAGCATCTACCGATTCCAAAATTTACCCTTCACGAGGTTTAAAACCTCCTTTGTTACTTATAATATCAATATAGAGACTATAACAAAATATTTCATTTGCACAGGAGCCATATGCTTGTTGACCAAAAATGACTATCTCCATCAATATATCACTGTTTGGGTCCCTATCAGATGACTGAGTTTTCACAAACTCAAAATTCACATGGTTGAGACCATATGATCAAGTTTTTGAAAATCTGAAACTTTTGAACAGAGATCATGGTATAGTGACAATTGGGAAATATACCCCTTTCCCCACTGTAATACGATCTCAGAGTTGGTATATATAATTTGCAGAGGGGTGAGGGGGGTGCAGGGGATAAAAGAGGTACATTTTTGTGAAGTTCCAGTTTTCAGAAACTCGATCATATGGTCTCAACCATTTGAATTTCAAGTTTCTGAAAAAATTGATCTTCTGATATAGACCCCACAGTTTTACTTTCTCAGGTATGCACATTGTATTAAGGACAAGTCAGGGAGGGGAGCCTATCTACTCAGCAGTGAAAAATGGAACATCCATCTCACAGAAGCTTCTGAATGGTACAAAGCATCATGGGGAAGAGGGAAAAGGAAACAAAGGGAGGAGGGTTAGAAACCATTCACCTTCACCTGCTGAAAATGTTTAGAGATCTCAAAAGAAATAATCAGCGAGTAATATTCATAGCAGGTCAGTACTTCAACCCAGTTATTGTATGCAGCTATAAGGATACAGGGTATAGTGCTTAACAGTTTGTTTGTGTCTTTCGGCTTTTCCCGGTTAGGGGTCGCCACAGCAGAACTCCGGTCCGCTAATGATTGGTAAGAAAAAACCAAAGCAACTCACTTAAACTTGTAAAAACGCTGGTACTGTCAACAATAAAGGATGGTGCAGAAAAAAAGTAATCCACTGCATGTAAGGTTAACACCTTGTTTAGAAGTTCGTTGGTCAGCATGAAATCAACGAAATACACTCGTGTGAAACTTCTAAGTAAGCAAAAAAGTTTTAATAAACAGAACAAATGTGACGCTACAAAGCGTTCCGTTCTGTATGTAACAGAACTTCTTCAGACAACAACCAGTACAAATTCAAACAGTCATTAAATACACTTTTCAAATTTAATGCAAGCACTTAATTAGTTAATTAATAGCATTTCAGCCTCCATTTAAAGAGGCAATGCGCTAATAAGCATCACTGCAACAAACCAAGATACTAAGTCTACCTGACATACAAAAACTCATTTTACCAAAACACATAATGTTATGTAGTGTTAAAATATTTATGAAAAGTATACATATATAGTGTATAAAATGTTAAAACTTTAAAATGCTATTCCATCCCTAGCATACCACAACAGTGAAGTTGTTTTTGTTTGTCTTTCGAGGGTTTTTCATGGTTAGGGGGTCACCACAAGCGGAACTCCGGTCTGCTAATAATGATTGTGATAGGTTTTTACTGGGTGCTGATTGGCCTCCATTGTACCAAGTAAAGCATAGCAATTACTTACAGCAGTATGTGTGAGAATATTAAACAACGCACTCATATAGAAAAAAATGCAAAAGGCTATTTCATATTAAAATAAACATTAAAACAGTACACCATTGTACCAAGGAAAGCATAAATACATAGAGAGGCAAGCGTTACAAGAATGTTAGAAATGCACACTAGTTGTGTGCAAAGACTTATTGTAGCTATTCTATTGGCTGACATAAGCAGTCAGGAGCAGTAAAGTCTTCACAAAAATAAACCTAACCAGCTTCTGTGATATTATTTCACTAATGCAGTAAAAGCTACAGATAAACTGTTAAGCAACTTTTTAACATACATTTACACAACTTCTTGCTGTTTCATTGATAACACAGTAAAGACAATAAAAGCTAAGATAAGCAGTTAAAGCAGTAAATGCTTCAAGGAATAAACCTAGCCAACTTTTCACTTTAAACTGACAAGCAGTGCAAGGAAGCAGAACAAGTTTAACTACAGCAACTTAACCAGATACTATACTATGCCAGCTGAAGCATATAAAATCCAATTTGTTCAAATCAGCACTCTACCCATTCCAAAATTTACTCCTTCACTTATAGGTTTAAAACTTACTCCTTTGTTACTTAACAATATCAATATAGAGACCTATAACAAAATATTTCATTTGCACAGGAGCCATATGCTTGTTGGACCAAAAATGACTATCTCCATCAATATATCACTGTTTGGGTCCCTATCAGATGACTGAAGTTTCACAACTCAAGGAAATTCACATGGTTGAGACAATAGTGATCAAGTTTTTGGAAAATCTGAAACTTTTGAACAGAGATCATGGTAACATAGTGACAATTGGGAAATATACCCTTTCCCCACTGTGAGTACAATCCTCTTCAGAGTTGGTATATATATAATTTGCAGAGGGGTGAGGGGGTGCAGGGGATAAAAAGAGACATTTTTGTGATTTTTTTTAGAGTTCCGTTTTAGAAAATCGGGATCATATGGTCTCAACCATTTGAATTTCAAGTTTCTGAAAAATTGATCTTCTGACTATAGACCCCACAGTTTTACTTTCTCAGGTATGCACATTGTATGCAAGGACAGAGTCAGGGAGGGAGTCTATCTACTAGCATGATGAAAAATGGAACATCCATCTCACAGAAGCTTCTGAATGGTACAAAGGATCATGGGGAAGAGGGAAAAGGAAACAAAGGGAGGAGGGTTCGAAACCATTCATCTTCACCTGCTGAAAATGTTTAGAGTTATCAAAAGAAATAATCAGTGAGTAATATTCATAGCAGGTCAGTACTTCAACCCAGTTATTGTATGCAGCTATAGGGATATAGGGTATAGTGCTGAACAGTTTGTTTGTTTGTTTGTGTCTTTCGGCTTTTCCCAGTTAGGGGTCGCCACAGCAGAACTCTGGTCCACTAATGATTGGTAGTTGAGTTTTATGTGCCGAGTTACCAGCCCTGACGCACAGCCTTCAACAAAGGTACGCCCATTCACGCATGTCTCCACGCAGAAGATGCTCTCGCTGTGAATTGAACCAGACAGCGTCTTACTGTGAGGCGACAACGCTACCGCACCACCATCTTAGCTAGAATGTGTTTCTTTTAATTAAGGATGTTGTACTTTCCCTTTGAGTGTAATGGAGAAGGCAGAGGGTTGGGAGGAGCTTAACTATCAAATGCCAACTATTAAAGGATGTGGTGCTTAACAGCATAATATAATATTGTTAACCAGAGTTTGTTCCTTTGAGTTAAGGATGTACGAACTTTCCCCTTGAGTGTGATGGGAAAGGCAGATGGTGAGGGGAAAAAACTGAAGGATCAAATAGTAGTTATTAAACTGTGTTTAGCAAACACAGGCTATTATTCTTATGCTAATTTAGGGTAAATGCTAAATTATATAAGTTATAAATTCATACAGAAGTATTGGACAGGATTTTTATGTGATATTAGGTAGGGTGATGCTTACTATACCCTCTATACATTGGCACACCTTTTATATTTAAGAAGACACACTTATACAATGTATATATGGTAACATTCCCAAGGCATCTATTTTAGAAATAATTTTAGTACTGTGAAGACTATGGTGCATACAGGGTAGCCACGGTGGTGCAGCGGTTAGCATTGCCACCTCACAGCAAGAGGATCTCTGGTTCAATCCTTGGCTGGGGTGCCTTCTGTGCAGAGTCTGCATGTCCTCCCTGTGGTCGCGTGGGTTTCCTACGGGTGCTCCGGTTTACTCCCAAAGACATGCTGTAGGTGGATTGGGTACTATAAATTGGCCCTAGGCATGAGTGCGTGTGTGTGTGTGCCTTCTGTGGAAGGTTGGGCATTGGGCTGGCAACTCGACAATGTAAAACTTCACCACTAATCATGGGCATGCAGGTGATCTGCTGTGGTGACCCCTAACTGGGAAAAGCTGAAAGAAGAACACTATGGTGCATACACCTGTACCACTGCACATCAGACTTGCAGTCGGGAGGCCAAGTACATCCTCATAATAGCTCATTACATAAACAAAAAATGGACATTTAAATCTCAGTTCAGCACAAAATCCAACAGTAGTAAACTGATGATTTGCCAGCCACCTTGCAGACAGACAGTTGGGTGTAGTGGAGACAGAATGATTGATCTGCATCAGTGAGTGCTCTTCCTAATAGGAAGGTGGGTGACAACTACAGTTCCTCAGAGTCCCTTGATAATACAGCACTGAAAATACTATTCTTTGTCACATTGTCACCACCTCTCCTAAAACTGATAGTGTAACTTAATGAACTCCTTCTGCTAACTTCCAAAAAACACACTTTTTAAAAGACCTCAACCTGATAATAGGTATTATTAGGAGCTTCACAGTCACACTTCCTTTTTGTTTTATACTGCCATCCTCAGACTCTGAAAGAATGCCGTAAGTGTGTGTCATTTTAAAGGACCTGTATACTTTCACTGTCACACTGACAATACCTTAAGCAAAAAAAAAAAACTGATATCAATGAACAGGATGAATACTTAAGGTATACTGCAACTCTGGGGGCAACCAGCAAAAGCCATGGGACCTTGTCCAAAGACCAGCCGATAAGTTGTAGTACCTATAGACATCTGTGGATACATCTGTATGCCTGACAGCATTTCAAAACAGTTATTCATTGTGAGGACTGGG
Source organism: Protopterus annectens (assembly GCF_019279795.1). Taxonomy (NCBI): domain Eukaryota; kingdom Metazoa; phylum Chordata; order Ceratodontiformes; family Protopteridae; genus Protopterus; species Protopterus annectens. Next base: position 1,560,744,586 of record NC_056739.1, read on the forward strand.
GTATTTCATTAAAACTCTTTCTCACCACTAGGAGTATACCATAATGAGATGTCCCAGCCTCATCTCACTGCTGACCATAGTGCTCAGGGAGAGTTACCACTGTCTGTTTGGTGGCTGATAGTGGAAGATAACCAAAAAACTAGATCATAATTAATGATTAACAAGCCAAAGCTAGCCGAGGTCTTCCTTTATACAATAATGCCTTCCACAAAATGCTCTCATATAACCTTATCCTGGATACCTGAGCAACCTTGTTTCTTGTCTCAGTCAAGACATTTATTTTGTCTCTGACCTTGCATGTGTTGCATGATTACAAACTTTAGTCATGGGATTATGAGTGCAACTATGTGTTATATAAGCATATTAAAGAAAGACTGGCATATATGGACAATGACTTACCATAAATGAAAGGAAATGCATTTTGAAGATTCTGAAACTTTTATTTGTGCTAAGTAGTCCAGATTCTGCATTTGACATGTGCTTTCATTAAATACATATAAAGTACATTATACACAGTAATGTTTATATTTAACTTAACTTGAGTTGTTGAACACTAGATATGTCCTTAGACCATTTACATTTCTATTATATTTACTGATCCCAGTTGTCATGTGTAACAAATTTCCAGTGTATTTTCTTGTGCATCTGCAATGCATTAAATCTCTACAAATTAAAGAAAACACATACCAAAGACTGTATTACTTTCTCTCACACATCATGGGAACTAATCTGTAGAAGATTTCAACATTTTAAAACATATTTGTTCAAGAAAATGTAATTATATTTAAAAATGAAGGCCAACACATGTGCCATCATCAAACTGCATTCTTTGGGTGATATACTGTGAAGAAGTTACTAAGAGACATGAGGGAGGAATTACATGTTTACAGCAAAATAAATTATGCCACGATGATGACCCATCAGTTCTTGGCACCTGCCCTCACTAAAAAAGGTTATGATCAGCTGGAAATTGGAAACTTATAGGTCATTTTAGGCTTTGATGGTAGGGTCATGAGGACCTGAAAAATAATTCTTCTTCTTTCTGCTTTTTCACGGTTAGGGGTCACCACAGTGGATCACCTGTCTGCTCATGATTGGCAGTGGAGTTTTACAGTGCCGAGGTGCCAGCCTGGCACCCAACCTTCCACAGAAGGCACACACATGCACACACTCACACCTAGGGCCAATCTGGAGTGTCCAATCCACCTACAGCATGTCTTTAGGATGTGGGAGGAAACCGGATCACCCGGCAGAAACCCACGTGACCACAGTGAGGACATGCAAACTCCGCACAGAAGGCACCCCAGCCAAGAATCGAACTGGAGAACCTCTTGCTGTGAGGTGGCAATGCTAAACACTGCATCACTGTAGCTGCCTGTACCAGTGATGTTAGTTAAGGAATATCACTAGCAAAAAGGGAAGGCCTGTCAAAGAGAAGAGAGAGGGACAGTAACAAAAAGGGTAAAAAATTAAATTGCCAAAGAAAAGGGTAGGAAATAGGCCTAGGTTATAGGCGACAGTGAAAAAAGGCTAACTTGACTAAAAATTTAGTAATTTAGAAGACAAAACTGTCATAAAATCAATAATTTACTACTTAGCTTTGAGAGAGATGGCTAACATGCCTGACTAGGAACACGACAAACGAGATCTGGAGTATCTAGCAGAGGGGCACCGTGGGCAGGCTCCCAGCTAAGAGCTCTCGGCCTGCGCAAACCAAAAAATGGCCACACCAGCTCCAAGGACAGAAACAAAGCCCCACCTGAAATGTATGAACAAAAGATCCACAACATCAGATCCATTTTTATCTCCTCTCCTATCTTAATTGTTAAATGTTGAGTCTCATTTCTGTAGTACCTCTGAGACTACTACACTTTTTACCAAGACACTGACATATATATGAAGCTGTGGATAGCAATTAAAAAAGAGTTGAAGGATTTTTTCTGGGAAGGGAAGACAGCAAGGATCAAGTGGGATAAGCTGATTCTTCCAACAGAACAAGGCAGACTAGGATTACCCAATTTGAGGGGGTATTTTGGAGCAACACAGCTAAGGCTCTTATACATAGCATATGCAGAAAACTACAAATTCAAAGTGGAAAGGAATGATGCTGATACAGGGAGGAAGCTCAAGAAACAAGGAGAGATTGGGATTTTGGATGCAAACTCTTAAGGAGAACAACAAAAATCAGACAGAGTATTATATTCATAAAATATAAATATTCATAAAATAGCAGGGAGTATTCTAAAAACTAAACCAGCACGAGAATGGAGAAAAGAGATTTTGCCAATACAGGTGATTGTGGTTAGGGACACAGATAATAGGCAATAGCGAGCCTGAATTTATTGGAGAAAACTGACAAACGAACCAAGGTATTGGGAGCAAATAACTAGAAAGGGAAAGGTAACAGAATGGGAAGAGGCCAAGAATGTGTTTGGACTGCAGGTTAGAGACCGCCTTCCCTATCAAGGATTAATATCAGAGTATAGGCAAAGAGAAAGAAATAAGGGGCTCCTGAATGAAAGATCAGCAGTGGCAGAGCCCCAGATTTATTGGTGTCCGTGTCCGCATCTCCCTCTAGATTAGAACTGTGGTAGAAAATGGATGTGAATAAAGCTGTTTGACATCTTTTGATTAGTAAACTACAGACCTTAAATACAATAAGCTGGAGAAGGGACAGAACATGCTATTATTATATGTTAAATAATATGAACTTGTCTTGTATGTAGTAGACTGATCCCCATATTGTAAACTCAGTCTTCAATATAATCAAGTAGTATTCTGAGGCATGAAAACAAGTCTGTCTAATTAAGTACAGACTTTCTGGCATTTATCTAATTGCATACCATTGAATAATTCATGATTTCTGAAGCAATATTTCAAAGTAAGTATTTGTTTATCTATGAAAATATTATTTATATGAATGTGATGCCAAACCTTCACATCCTAAAAATGCTAATGCTTTAGTGCTGATGGATAAATTAGATGCCATGTTTTCAAGTATTACTAATGAAAACCTACACTCTCAAGTGAATGCACATGAAATTCCTGCCATGTTTTTAATAGCACTAACATCCAAAAAGTAAGGTCTTGTCTTTTCGTATACTGGGCATAGTGGTACTGGAAGATTCTGATTTATAATGATGGGTCATTCCAAATGAGTCAGAAAATGCTTATCAAATGCACTTCTAAAATAAAGAAATGTAATTGGTGAAATACATCATGTGTTTGTATGTTTAAATCTGAATAGGGGTACAGTCATTCTTGTTTTAAACTGTATTTCATAAGAAAATCATTTTTCTTTCAACCAGAACTATTTTCTAGCAGCTAGAGTAGATTATACTTAACAAACATTGCTTCTGCTATTACTCTTACTAAAAGTCTTCAGCTTGGCCCTAGAATTAAATTATGCCATATAACTAACACAAAATGATTAGCTATTGTTTTGTGTTATTATAAGACTCTTTTAACCCACATAAATATGTTACAAAACATAGCTGGTGGACACAGCTTTGATTACAGATGCTTCTCTGTCAATAGTAGGAGAGCCTCACTGCAAGTTTAATTCTAATTTAATTAGAATTGGGTGTTTACACCATCACAGGTTCTGGTATGCTTACATTCAGACCACAAAGTTATATAAAGCACTCTGTTCACTTTGTTTAGTACACTGTTATTCAAGAGCACTATTCATAGACATAAATCATAGTCCTATATGGCAGGAAATGCAGCTGTTACAATGTCTGGGAATTGCGTAGAGGCACACATAGTACACTGCTATGTATTGTGTTGACCAGGACCTAATGCTCTCCTGAGTCTTGAATCAGTGTTGCTACAGTAATATCTAGTCTATATTATGTTGTCAGCTAAAAAAAACAAATGGCTTACCACTGAAGAAGCTGTCAACTTAGGAAGATATAAATGCTTTGTAAAAAAAGCCCAAAAATAGGGAACATTTGGGCAAGTGAGTTTAAGCACAAGTAATATTCCCAGTCAATGTGGGTAATTAAAATAACCCAGAACTATGGTGTTCGGATGCATCTTGATGGATTCTAGTAGATACAAGTAGGCAGAGTGGGTGTTCTGATTCATGGAGGGGGCCAGAGAAATATTTTTTGAAGACAGAGCACACGAGGAAAAATATTTTTATCTTTGGGGTACCTGAAAATAAAGAATGGCAAGACTATCTTGATAGTTGCAAGAAAAGTTGGCAAGTTGCAGTGACATTTATTTATTTTATTTATTTTACATTTGTTAACTGGGGGTGTCTGACTGAGCTGAAAATGCCCTTTTACAGCAGAGGCCTGGGGAGAAAAGCTCCACATAGAGAAATTACAGATACATTTAGACATGACCAGTATACACACAAATTACAAAAGACATGTTTTTACAGTGGTATGCAGCACATCAACAGTTACAGTGGAGAGAACAAATAAAAAAATATTTAAAAATAAAGGTACTTAATAGATTTGTGGTGTACAGCTGAAATTTGGAACATATGTAGAATAATTACATAGTACACAGGTACAGTACATACATTGTAAATTAGCCAGTGTTTGTAAGAATAGTTTTCAATCTTAATCAAGTACTCTAGGTTTAGTATGTGTACCTTATTCGATTTCATTAGCCTGGGGAGCAACCATGGCACTGCCAACTTTGCTTGAGATGTTGCCTGATGAGGTCTTTAAAGGAGGCTTTGGATGATGTGTTTTGAATGCTAGTAGGGACAGAGTTCCATTTTTTAACCACCGAACTACTATATAGTGCATCTCCAAAGCTATTGTAGCTGTTGGTGACTTCTAGTAGTAGCGTGCTTGATGATCTAAGAGGCCTTTTGACTGAGTGATGTTGTACTAGGTTTTTGAGGGCAGGACACTTATTGGGGAGGTATACATGCTGCACAAGTAAAAAAACTGTGACAGCTCATAGACCAAGTGTATGTAGTGGACTGTGAGTAGTAAAGCAATGAAGACATACACTGGTGACCTTTGAAATGTATAGGTTAAAGCTTCAGATTTTATTTTTGCTTTGGTATCCAGGAAAGGTATGTGATAACTCCATTTTCCTTTTTTAGCTTGGGCACAACAGAGGCACATTAGGTAGCTGATGGGGCACAGAGGACATGCAAAAAAACAAACACCAAAACAATATAATGCAATCTCAGTAGCTTAACAGGTAGCACACTCACCTTTGGTGCAGATGGCTTTATTCCCCAAAGATACTGTTGTAAAACATATCTTAAATTTCAGGATTAAGCTTAGGGAGGTCATGAAATTGGGTAAACTGATTACATGTGTTACAGATAAGGCATGTCTGCAAAATAACTTGACTAAATTGACCATTTGGGCACAGGAGAATAATATGCTGATAAATACATCAAAAACTAAGCATATGAGATTTGGGAGACATAAACTGAAAGGTGAATATTTAATACTGCACACAGTGATTGAAACTGTAGACTTATTTAAGGACCTGGGTATATGGGTACATTCAGCTATGAGTTTTTTCTAATCATATTAACCAATTGGTTAATGATAGTTATAGAACTATAGGATGTATAAAAAGATTTATATAGTCTAGGAAATCAAAAATGATGAAGTCATTGTTTGTTTATTATTTTAAACCCAAACTTGAGTATGGAATAACAATATGGAAACCCTATAAGAAAACAATCATGAGTAAACTGAAAAGAGTACAGCAGAAATATACCAAGGGGATCCATGGTTGTGAAAATTTAAGTTATTATGAAAGACTTAAATATCTGAACCTGTAAAGTGTGTCTTACCCATATCTAAGAGATGCTCTTATTCAAGTATATAAGGCATTTAAAGACCTCTGGGAATGTTTGGGGTTAACAAAAACTACTAGAAAACCATCAGACAACCGATGTAGGAGATTCTATAGGAATGAGAAGTGTACTAATTGGTTCTGTGTCAGATGATGCTGATGCATGGAGCAGACTACCAAATTACATTAAAGCAAGTACTAGTTTACATATTTTTAAGAACAGCCTGGACACTTCTTATGGGAACAAGTGTTTTGGTATATTGACAAGTTAGAAGGGCATTAATGCCAGTGCTTGAAATAGTTCTATGTATGTATTTGTATGTATGGGTTTGGCACAACAGCACCTAGGACAGACATAGTGGTAGCAAATATGCAAGTAAGGCCAGACAGCAAGGACCAGAGAAGACATGGTTGAATGAAAGGAGAGAGGGTAATGATTCCTCTTTGACAAAATGTGTTGTAGGCAGCATTAGAGGGCCATTTCATGGCAGTATGATAAAGTGATTGATGTCAATTACATTGTGGAGTTGCCACATAACAGGCAAAAGAACAAACTCAATCAAAGTCCTATCAAGATAGAGAGTCTGTAGTACTATCAGCAGTGGGCCTCTAGAGGAATCAGATGGTAGTTTTTTAGTGGATGAAGTAGTTGACAGAATTTATCAGAACATCAGTGAGAATGAGAATCTGAGACGCACAATACTTCTACATTATATATCTAAGTTTAATGTTTTATATGATTTGAATGTGCTATTTTAACTAAACAGTCCTTACAGCTAGGATGCAAAATTGCACAATCTCAACTAAAAGCAAGAAATGCACTGCATTAAAATACAGACATAATGCTAGTCGGCTCTATGACTAAATTGACTATTTTACATCAAGGAGTATCCAAAATGTGCTTATCATTTGCTCTTTCTACCAAAAGGAAGATATTATGACATTTTAGATGTTTCTTTTTCTAGCTTATCACATGACTGCAAGCAGAGAAAATGTTAATTTTGATTCCCTACTGAAATGCCGACACTTGAAATGCTGAATGCCAACAAGCTAAAAAAAAGTCTAAAAATTCACGAGGAAAGTGAATCCTGAAGATCGCTCTTCTCCTTTAAACTTCTTTTTTGTGGTGGGGGGTGTAAGCCGCTCTACTCCCTAAATGTATATGTACTATCTTTGGGATCACCATACCTTGGAGAAAAGGTAATATTCCAGGAAATGGCCATCTCAGACTTAGTATATATGCAAGTCCACTTTTTCTGCTATTCAGTTTCTATGTTTCAGTACTCACTCTAGTGGGTCCTTAAATTTCAAATGATTACCATTAATTTCATGTCCATCGTTAGAAAAACTATCTTTGGTCATGCCATCAGCCTGGATTCATGTTCTTATACATTTCTTTTTGTTACATATCCAAGGATATCCTGCAAAGTCACCCCGTGTCAGCCTGACTTACAACTGCATTTCCAAAGTCAATTTCAAAGAGAGATGCATGCAAAGATCACATAAAAATAATATTTTATTCAACAATATCCAATGATAGTATTTATTTTTACAGCAGCTATGCTTTACTTGGGCTAGAGGAATCCAAGCGGTGCTGCATTAGTTTGGGGAGGTGTTTACAGCTGAGTCAGGGTGACCAGCTTATGGTAATCACAGGGACCTAAAGACTAATCGAACAAACTTCTTAAGGCATGCCTAAATAAGTCATGCAAAGCCTTCAGGAGGAACTACAAGAAATGTTAGATCTAGGGGCAGTTTAACAATCTAGTAGTTTCAGGGTCTTGCTAATGGTATTGATGCCAAAAAAAATGTTAGGTGCACCAGTTTCTGTGGAGGCTACTGAAAACTGAACACTCACACAGAAGCAGACACATTTCCCATGTCCAGTACAGATGGAGGTTGGAGTTGTACGGTGTAAAGTATATTTCAAATATTGACCTAATCAAGGCTTACTGGCAGATACCCCTGACAGCCATTTCAAGGAGAGGTCAGCACTTCTAAACCCATCTGGAATGTGTGTATTCACTAAACTTCTTTTGGACTGAAGATTGTTCCAGCAACCTTCCAAAGACTGATGAATTACCTTCTCGCAGGAGCTGAATCCTTCAGCCTACATAGATAATATTGCCATTTTTTTAGTAATTCCAGTAAAAAGTGTGCCTTAATTATCAAGGCAAACAAATGTGAGATAGAAATGAAAGCTACAGCTTACCTTGGTCAGTAGGTAGATGATGACAATCACAGCTTGCCAAAGGCATCCCTTGAAACAGCAAGTTATTAGAAGAAGTTTGTCATCTACTATAGAACCAGAGTTACTCCACTCACAGATCTTAGTCAAAAACAGACAAGATGTGGCATAGAAAAAGCACTGAAAAACCTTAATGTGGCTTCGAGTGCACCTCTTCTACTAGCCAGTTCTAATTACAGCTAGTAATTTTTTATGCCACAAGATACTCCAAACCACAGAGCATGGTATATATTTAACCAGGTTCACCAAAAGGAGGAAAACACACAGGAGTACACCTGAGCTGTAGACATTGGCCAAGAGAAAAATCATATGCAGTCATACAAAAGAAGCATTTGGGAAGAGTATGTGGGCTCTGCAGAAGCATTATCCTTACTTGCACGGTAGGAAATTTAAAGTAATAACCAATTATACCCCTTTGCATTGGTTACACAGTGCTACTGGGCAAAATAAAAAGCTTCTTAGATGGAATTTCAGATAACAGACCTGTAACATGACTATCCTTCATAGAATTTGCATCAATAATGCAAAACCACGAAAATGCCAGGGTGAATTCAAAACTAATTATTTTACCTCAGGATTCATTTTTTGAGGTTTTCTCAAAAAAAGTCACTTGTTTCTATAAAGGAGGGAAATTGTGAGGAAAAATCTGCACTTTTCCTCTTTTCTGTGTCTTATAACAGGGTACCCAAATAGTTCAGGCTCTCTTTTATCTTCAAAAATCAAACAATCTTACAAATACCAGAACAAGAGATCTAAACCTGCTTCAAAAACCAGTAAAATAAGATGGAGACAGATTCATTACTCAGCATCTTTCTCACCTCTGGAATAGACTCCCCTTACAGATAATGTTGTGGGATACACTAACCTACTTCAAATGGTACCTGGATCATTTGACAGGTATTCATAAATTCACCCCGAGCATGACTGGCATAGCCCTCCTCGAGAAGGGAAGTACATTCTGGCCTGGAAATTGGCAAAGCATGATGGTTGCAAGACTCAGTAACCTTGAATTGTCTATGATTCCTATGGACGTCAATAAAGGGTGAAAATGTTTCTTTTCAAAAGGAAAATCGAGGAAAAATGAACTAGCTGTAGTAGAACTGTGTTAGTTAAAATGTATTGCAAATGTATTTTCAAAAGATAAAAGTAACCAAAGCTGTATTGTACTTGTCTCTTTACTAAAACGTAATATGTGAAAGAAAATATGTAAATTTGCCACTGTAAGTATAATCTAATCAAAAGAGGAACTGAAAACTCTGCAAATGTGTGCTCTATTGCAACAGCTACTGTTTGAAGATTCTGTATTCTGTGGAACAAGACATGTATGCCATTGTAAAACAAAACAAAACAGTGCACAACACACATATAGCCATAATTTGGAGGGAGATCTGTGTCCCATTTAAGCTCCCAGTGTGAGGACCTTACCCCTCATCTTTAGTCTGCAAATATGCAAACACTAGAGGTTGCATAAACTAACAGCAAAAATAACATCAATACCTTTTATTCTTTCTTCATAGTTGCCCAACCTCAGAAAAAGCTTTTAAATTAGACCATGGCATATCTCTTGTACTAGCTGACCTCAGAATTGTGGAAAGCAAACTGCATCACACCCCCATGCAGAACTTCAAACCTCAAATCCCCTAACCATGGCCCCACCTTAACCTTAAGACTAACAGTAACCTTAACTCTAATCCTGAATCTAAACCTAAGCCTAAGCAAACCTTAAACCTTCAGTGTAAACCATTGCAGGTGCCAGTTCTGGACTTGAATTAAATTACTTCTGTACAATATTTCACAATATAGTTTTTGTCCAGTCAATGTGGAATTCAGTCCAAATTCAGCTGACCTGCCTTTTGTTTACACAGGAAGATTAACAAACAGAGTGCAACAACATGGTCGCAATGGCATAACTTTAATATTCTATGATTAGATGATTGCAATGCATGTATACATTTTGTGTTTTTGATCTTTTTGGGGTAGATATTTTGAATGTCAATATTAGCATTAAATCAATTTAAATAGATTTATAGCTCTCTCTCTCTCTCTCTCTATATATATATATAAATATATGGATTCACTTTATATGCTCGAAATCCAGAAATATCGAATTTCAGAGTCTCGAGCCCATAAAGTGGAAAACCTAAAACAACAAACACTCAGAAGCACGAAATTCAAAATCGCAACTTCTATACAACACACACACCACACACATACACACACCTTCCTCCCCACAAACAAACACACAACCCAATCCTAACTACAAGCCCCCCACACCCACCCTACTTAAATATACTAACTCCAAGGTCGCACTACATACACAAACACACGAAATACCACCACACAAGCTACATCCCCCTTGCACACACACCACAATAACAAAACACACTACCACACACTACAGCCCCTACCCAAAACCCTTAAAACATAAACACTTACCTGAATCTATGAACACAGCGCAACACCAGAACTGCTAATTCAACATCTCCAAAATGTGAGATTTTGAATTTTGTGCTTTTGAGTGTTCAGTGTTTTAGGTTTTCTACTTTATGGGCTCGAGATTCTGAAATTCGATATTTCAGGATTTCGAGCATATAAAGTGAATATATATATATATATATATAGAGAGAGAGAGAGAGAGAGAGAGAGATTGATATTTATGTTATACATGTATGTACACATCTATTATAAGGCAATATATATCCAGATATCTGCATACATTTATACAAGTTAAGAGACCAAATGGCTTAATGGTTAGGTCTTCACCTCCCAAGCACAAGGTACATGGTTCATTCCTGACCTCAGACCAATGCCTGTTTGGAGTTTGTATGTTCTTGCAGTGTCTATGTGGGGTTTCTACAATGTCTGAAAAACATGCTGAGTGTTTCCATTTGAAACTCACCAATGAATGGAGGTGTGGGCAGCAGCACAGACTCTACATGGTGCCCTATAGGGGAAAGAGTTGTACAGACCAACCGCTTTGGGCATCTACTATGGTGTGTAGTATCCTCAAGATAGGAGAACACAGATCATAGACTGTGAGCCACTCGACAGTGTAAAATATGGCTCTAGGTTATTCAGTCACGTTGACTAATATCACCAGAAATGGGCATGGGTAGTTACTGGTGATAAGTGGGTTGAGGAACCGGCCTACTCTCATCCATGCCAGGGACCCTTGCTAACGGTGGGAGGGGTATCTGTGCCCCTATTGGCCAGTGTGTGCCCGCCATAATGCCTAGCAGCCCTGGGCCAATAATCTACTGGCTGTACAGTGTCTAGTTGCCCAGCAGGTTACCTGGGATAGCTTTGTTGAGCGAAAGCTGGACGTAAAACCAACCAACCTGTCAAACATGAACTGAGAATTGCTATGCTTAATGACAGCATGCAGCTTGGAAGTGGTTGACATGATGATACGGAGGAGACTGGACATCCTATGTATCCAAGAGACAAGATGGAAGGCAAGAGACAAGATGGAAGGGCAGTGCAGCAAAGCCACGTGGCTTGGGATCCAAACTCTACTACTCAGGTGGGGGAAATTGGAATTGTGGTGAGAGAGAGGCTTCAGAAGGCAGTGAGGGATATCATCTGAATTAATGACAGACTCATGGCAATCAGACTCCAGTGTAATGATAGAGCAGTATTCATAATCTCACCATATGCCCCACAGCAGGGTTGTGACAGTGAGGAAAAGAGTGCATTCAGACAGCAGTTGCAGGACCTACTAGATAAAGCAGGACAACATGAATTGGTGTTGATAATGGGTGACTTGAATGCACATAACTGCCTGGGTCCACATGGGTGGGGTAACAGGAATAAAGAAGGAGAAGCCATTCTAAACTATTGTCTGGCAAATGGCTTGATAGGAGTCAACACGGTTCAGAAAGAGAGACAGTCACAAGATCACATACAAGAGTAGCCAACATGCATCGCAGGTAGACTTCCTTCTAGTAAGGAAAAGGCACTGGGGTAGAATCCATGACTGCAAAGTCATCCCTCACTGGCCCACAGCATAAACCATTAGTTGCCACAATCAGCTGTAAGCAGTGGTCAGAAAAGGCTCTAAGGTCAACAGAGACCAGGCTGAAGACCTGGAAGTTGACTGGAGAAAAAGTACAGCAGTTCAAGGAATTACTCAGGGCTCTAGTACCCCAAGAAGAGGAGGAAGTAGGTGGAGTTGTAGAAGAATGGCAGCACCTAAAAACAGCATGTGTTAGGACTACAGAAAAGATAAGTGGCTGAGCAGGTATGGAGATAAAGTACATAAGCAAAGCTGGTGGTGGACTGCAGAAGTCCAGGAAGTCATCAAAAGAAAGAAGGAGTGCAGGAAGAAATGAGAGATAGAAAAGACTGACCAGGCTAGGAAGGACTACTGGTTGGCTAACAAAGAAGCTAAGAAAGAAGTTGCAGTAGCAAAGAATAGGGCATCGGAGGCACTCTACCAACTTCTGGAAAGTGACTCAGTAAGGGGCACAGAGAAACTATATCAGGTTGCAAGGCAAAGACAGAAAGATAGTCAGGCACCCTTGATAAGGGATGCCAGCAACCTGCTCACCAGTCCATGGGACATCAAAGGCAGATGGAAGGAGTATTTCCAGCAGCTTCTGAATGAAGAATACCCCACATAAGCTGTACCACCCCAGAAACAGCCTACAGTGAGAGAAGAAGAGGAGCCCACCTTAGAAGAAGTAAGAACAGCACTAAGAAAGATGAAGTCAGGGAAAGCAGCAGGCTCAGATGAGGTCACAGCAGATATGATAAAGTTGCTGGGTGAGATAGGGTACTAATAGCAGTGTGGAGAGAAAGGCATATCCCAGATAACTGGAGAATAAGCATACACATGCCAGTGTACAAGAACAAAGGGGACATCCACAACTGTGGGCAGTACAGAGGGATCAAACTCCTACCATATTGCATGAAAGTTCTGGAGAGGGTGACTGATAAACAGATATGCAGAGAAGTAGAATGTAAGATGGGAGATGAGCAGTTTGGATTCAGATCAGGATACAGCACAATTGACCCAATGTTTGCATTGAGACAGATACTTGAGAAGAAGCTAGAGATGAGGAGAGAGTCCAACTGGGCATTCCTAGATTTGGAGAAAGCATATGACAAGGTGCCAAGAAAGCTAATCTGGGCAGTACTGTGGTAGTTTAAAGTCCCGGAAACATTGGTAGAATTAGTGCAGGCTATGTACAAGGACCCAGTGACTCAAGTACAAACACTGTTTGGCCTCACAGAGGGGCTCCCAATGGGAGTGGGTGTACATCAGGGTTCAGCTCTGTGCCCACTACTGTTCATATTGGTGATGGACTACATTAGCAAACAGGTTGGAGTGGACAGATCAACAAAGCTGCTGTATGCAGACAATGTGGCAGTACAGGCAGACTATGAGCTAGAACTTCAGCAAAGGATAGAAGAATGGAATGAAAATCTGAAGGCACACAGAATGAAACTAAGCACAGATAAGATGGTGGTAATGGCAGCAAACTGGGGAAATCAGAAGAAGCTGAGAATAGAGATAGAAGGGAAGATAGTTGAACAGGTAAACAGCTTCAAGTATCTGGGAGGGGTGGTTGAGGAGAAGGGTAGTCTGAATGAAGAGGTCAAAACTAAAATCAGAGGGGCTGCAGCCAACTGGCATAGAGTATCAGATGTAGTCTATGACAGAAGAATGCCAAAGAAGCTGAAAAGTAAGCTGTACAAGACAGTGGTGCAACCAGTACTACTGTATGGTCAGAAACCTGGGCAGTAAAGGCAGAACAGTTGAAGAAGCTACAGGTGATGGAAATGAAGTACCTGAGAAAGGTAGTAGGATGCACACTGTGGGACAGACGAAGAAATAAGGACATAAGAGCAGAAGCCAAAGTAGCTCCAATTGCAGAAAAGATCAAAGAGAACAGATTATGGTGGTTTGGACACATATGTAGAAAATCAGAAGACAATCTGGTGAAGAAGATGTGGGACAGACAGGAAGAAGGTAAGAGGAAGTGAGGACATCCAGCAAAGAGGTGGATGGATTGTGTGAAAGAAGATCTGCGACAGTCAGGCATGAGTGTTGAAGAAGGCAGGAGAGTGGCACTGAATCGAGAGAGTCGGCGACAGTTAACAGGATACCCCAACCCCATGTAGAAAAAAAATTGGGAAAAAGGGGCTGACGATGATGATGATTATACAGTTTATATCAGTGCATATTTATAGAGACATATGTTTATATTTTAATACACATATTAACATACATGTTTACTGACAGAAAAAAGTGCCCTGTTGAACTTGCCAGATGATACAACTAATACTTTTCTTCTGACTCATCTCTTTGTTTCATTACTTTATGCTAAATACTTTTGAACCACTCTAAAATTTTTCATTGTACAATTAGATCAGGTAATACATACCAGGACAGTAAAGCCTTTTCAGTGATGTAGCATTTCCTTAATAAAACTCTATCCCCCTCTATCCATACTCTTATTTGTGACTTTCTATATAGCCCTTAGATGTATATTTATATGCACATATGAAATCCTCCCTTCTTCCTCTATGTCATAGTGCATGTGTGCACACTTTTCTAAACATCTCTTCATATCTGAAGCTTTCCGTCCTCTTTTTGTTTTAATCCAGTGTTACACATTTCTCCCATCCTAGCTTCTGTTATCTTGTATAGCCTGCAGAACCATGCAGAGATGGGGCCTTTCTGGAGTCTGTTGACTATAGAATCACTAGAACCTGCCCCTGTACTTCTCATTCCAGTATTATATTGGCCTTCCTAGTGCTTAGTTTGATAAAGTTTGAGCGATTACTATTCCCATGTAGTATTCCTCTGCTCCTTAGGAACAGTAATAATTTATGTCTTGCATTAATTCTTTTCTCCAGAGTATAATTATTCTTGAACTATTTTACACCAAATACCAAATAACTCCCGTGTGCCAAACATGCAGGTTTTGACAGATCCTTCTAGGGACAGCTACCCCTGCTCCTTGAATACTGCAGTGGTGTTTGCATCTACCTCATTTTAACTGACTGTGATCTTTAGACTCAATGTGGCTCAGGGTGAAGTCACATCAGACAGAGCTTTGCTTTATTGATAATACCCTGACTTTCTAGGTTCTCCATTAGTTCTTCCTGGGACCGTGTTGTTTTAGACACTTACAAATTTAGTGTATCAGTATTGAAAGGCATACATTCATGTGTATTGCACATAGTATCACTGTTTAATTTCTCACTTTTGTGTTTTGGCACTTTAGTGTTAGCAGTTTTGAAATGGATTGTTATGTATTACATGTAGTAAATGGTAGAAGTCCTATTGTAATTCTTAGTTTTTTTAACTGCGTCTGCAGGGAAATGTTACTCATGGGGAGAGAGAACAATTTATTTTAATCATTCTCATGATGTTTATCCATCATCTGTGATTTTGCAACTGTAGAGTTAGTGTATTAAATTAAGACGTTTGAGATGATTATATGACCTTCACCAGGGTGCAGAAGGTTGCATGCAAGTAAAAATACTTATTTTATTTTTGTACATATTGATGTTCCTGATATCCAGTGCTGTTCTGTTTGATGGACAGTCATGGATCCATTGTTCCCAGCTTTTTGGTGTTACCTGATATAGTTTAATTCAGTACACTTTTGTTACCTTAGACTGCCTAGCAGTGGAACTGTTGGCGCCTGCCTCAGCAGCCCTAAAGCAGACCTTATCACTATAAGTAAACTCAAAATACAAATTACTTTTGACAGAAAAGAAGTAATTGTGTAATCAGTGAGGCTGAATGACGGATTAGAAAACACTCTTCTGGCAGAAAACATTAGTTTCAATTTATTTTCCTCTAATTCAAAATAATATTTTGTTGAGTAAATGCATGCACCAAATGTCTGAACCTGTGGTTCCACTCGTACTGGGCAGGATTGCTGTCGCAACAACACATCATCAGTAGGGTAAAACTAATCTGTCTCACGACATTCTAACCCCAGCCCATGTTCCCTATTAGTGGGTGAACAATCCAAGTCTTGGTGTATTCTGCTTCACAATGATAGGAAGAGCCAACATCAAAGGATCAAAAAGCGACGTCACTATGAACACTTGGCCACCACAAGCCAGTTATCCCTGTGGTAACTTTTCTGACACCTCCTAATTAAAACCCAAACATCCAGAAGGATCATGAGGCCCTGCTTTCGCAATCTGTATTCATACTGAAAATCAAGATCAAGTGAGCTTTTGCCCTTCTGCTCCATGGGAGCTTTCTGTCCATCCTGAGCTCACCTTAGCACACCTGCATTACTCTTTGACAGTCAAACTCTCCATCTGACACTGTTCCTGGAGTGGGTTGCACCTGGATGTCCAGTTGCTTGGAGTCAGAAGCGAGAGCCCCAGTGGGGCTCACCCCCCACCTCACCAGGTAAGTTAAAAAATAACAAAACCAGAAGAATGAAAATGTGGTAAATATTTGTTCCATTTAACACAGTCTTACAGGGATATTTCTTCCAATAGTCTCAGCTAAAAACTTTATGTAACAAAGCTACGCAAACAAAAATACTTGACATATTGACATCTGTCCCACTACATACACACTGTGGTTACTTTCCTGAGTTCATATATAAGATTCTAAAACAAGGAATGTAGATCTCTTTCACATTGTTGCATATTCAGAGATATGGTAAATGTAGCTTACTATGTAATGGCTAAAAGCTGATTCTAGAGTTTTTTTCCCTTCACCTAATATGTTGGTGCAGTTAAAAGGAAACTAGCATTTCTTTGAAACTCATGAAAAAAAAAATCTCTCAGTGATACTTACAAATGCAACATGACTGTATATTATCACACTACACATGTATATAATAAATTACCGTGGTGGTGGTGCTGCGGTAGTGTTGTCGCCTCACAGTTAGACGTTGCCCATTCGATTCTTAGTTAGAGCGTCTTCTGTGTGACGACATGCGTGAATGGGCGTTCCTTCGTTGAAGGTTGTGTGTTAGGCCTGGCAAGCCAGCACGTAAAACTCTACTGCCAATCATTAGCGGACTGGAGTTCTGCTGTGGCGACCTCTAACCGGGAAAAAGCCGAAAGACACAAACAAACAAACAAGTATATAATAAATTCACATTAACAGTAGTTGCAGTATACATGGAGGCCATAACTTCAGGCATCTGGTTTCAAACCAGAACCAAGTAAATACATTTGTAAGGTTTTTTTTTTTACCTGCCAGATTTTTTGCTATGTATTTTTATATACTGTAGGACAGCAGTTTCCCTCTTCATACCTTAATAATGTATGTCTGTGCTGATCTTACAGATAAACTATGTTATCTTCGCATAGAGTATATTTTATATTTAAGTAAGCTGATTATTTTAAAATAAATAGTAAGCTTATTAAAAGTTGGTGAATTGTGTCAAAGATGAATACTTATTTTCTGTTATTAATTAGCAAGTCTTCCATTTGAGGCTTGATAAAGGTAACTAAAGACTGAATGAGTTTACCCTTGCTAGTTGATGCAATTAACATGGACGTTAATAAAAATGACAAAAAAACTTTCTTTGTTATTGCTATGGACAAAACCTATGAGATCTACTTGGTGTATAGCAGTCTGAAACAACAGATAAATTATGCATTAAAATCGAGAACATGGTCTCTTTTTTTTCCTGAGTTAAGAGTTTGCTGAAAGAAATAACTGGTCTGTCCATTTGTTTGTATGGTCATTCTATAGCTGCCATGTTTTCCATCACTGTAGATTGAAGCTGAAAACTTAATTTCACCAAAATACAGAATGACTAAAAATGGCAATAAAGAAAACAGAATTACTGCTAGAATGTTGTCTGCATTCATTTTTCTCAAATGCTGTTAGTGGCTCCTTGAGAAATGTTTCACACAACCCACAAGAGAAAACTTTAGCAATTTAGACCATTATTGTCTTTGATTTGATACAGCTGGGAAAGATTTTCCTTGCGTTTGTCTTATTTACTTAAAGTAAAGTCTATGGTTGCATGTTTGTTAGAATAGTAAGTTCTATAAGAACAACAGAAAACACAGGAATCATGCTGCTTAACTTTCTGTATGTGCCAAACTCCCCTGTAAGATAGACACCTTGGCATGAGTATTTGTCTTGAATGAACAAACAGGTTTTAATGCAGTTTGTCAGCATTAAGTGTGCAGCATTTAAGACCTGCATGATTTCATTATAGTCATCCCCCTGTCAATGAATGCCTTGACTTAGGCTAAGAGGCATAATCACATATTCCATCTGTAACAGATGACAATGACTATGGTACTTTAGCTATGTGGGTAGACGTCTGGTGTCCCCAACCCTCCCCTGAAGCAAATCAGACCAACATGTTCATACTGTAGATGTTTGTGTGCATGTATTTAAGGGGTGTAATATACTGGACCTTCATCACTGCATCTAATAGGCAGACAGCCTCCACACTGACTTTGAAGTTATGCATGGTCTGCAGACCTGCTACATACAGAGCTACCACAAAAGGAGTGTTTTTCCTGTATCATTTTATTTTCCTAAGAAGTGTACAATCATTGCAGACTGCCTTCCAGGGACACCTCATGTTGCTAGAAAGCTAGGCTGCAGTCTCTCAAAATGAAAAAAAAAACAGAGAATATAGTAATTATGGTTATTTCAGATACTCCAGCCATATTGTAGGTCAGTGCTTCATGGGAGAGAGGGGTTGTTTGGTCAGGCCACTTGATAGAGCAGTAGGCAGATGTTTCCCTTGGCTCTCACTGCCTCAGTCAACAAGTGTTTGAGGCAAACTGAGAATCAAAAGTAAAAGAAAGTCATACTGCTAGTCAACTGCAATCTGTAGGATGGTATGTATTTATTTTCATGCAGTTTAGTAACTTAAGCTCATGTTTTATGTGTGTGTTCATGTGTGTGTGTATGTGTGTGTGTGTATGTATGTGTGTGTGTGTTTGTGTTTTGTATATGTTCACACATGCACAACCAAGTAGACCAACACACACACACACACACACACACACGTGCGTGACAGATATCCCATAGATTACTGTAGTTTGCATGTTTCAGAGAGCAATGAGCAGAAATATAGTACTGTGGTCATTACATAGTTATTTAAGCATTCATTTATTCAATTGATAATAGACAGTGGAGGAATACACAGTCAATAAAGTGGCTGCAACTGGTGGGCATAAATGTGTGTCATGGTAGATGGTGCAATGGGATACACTGTATGTGACTGACAGCAACATGTTGAAATACATTACTGTGGCAGTTATTTAATCAATTAATTATTTATTTATCCATTCATTTATTCATTCATTCATTCATTCATTCATTCATTCATTCATTCATTCATTCATTCACATATTCATTAGATCACAGATATCTGAGGTGTACACATTCAGAAAAGGGACTAGAACTGGTATGTGCAGAGATAACTTGTTGATGAATGTTCCTATCTAATCTGAATTAAACAGTCATCAATGCTTGACTTGGCTAGTGTGTGTTTCATAAGAATAGGAATCATAGGAATTTCAAGACAATTAGTCACATGACCATTTACACCTTGCAAATACACACACAGACAAGCTGTACTCCCTCTTCTCAAGAAGGGCAAGACCAGTCATTCTTAAGAGAAATTTTATGCATACCCATACAGTCATTCAATTAATTTGAAGAAGACTACTGCAGCAACTTGCTTGACTTGCATGGGTGTTTGCTCCAGAGATGGGTTAGGCACTGGATAATAAATTTTATTTCACCAGTGTGTATTATTTATTTGCTGAGAGAGATTTAAGTCTTTGGTTCAGATGTTAGAGGAGAAGTCTAACTTGTAGAGATACAGGAGATTAAGAAATACAGGGAATCTAATACCATCAAATGAGACATACATCACACTCAAGAATCTATAAGATACCATGTACAGATATAGTGCTGCCCACATCTTTTGGTAGCCCAGGTCATTAGGTAAGGGTCTCTTGTACAAGTGAAATGAGCTGAAATATATTATTGTGACCTTTTTTGATCACAATAGGGCATATGAGATGTACACATACAATACACTGACAAATAAAGGATGGCACTAATGTAGTCTGTGGGTAAAAGTGACTGGCACCAGTGTTTACATCACATGTATACTTACGCATTTTTTTTTATCTGACTTTTATTGTCATTTTGCTTCCCAATCTTTTTATCACTACTCTTCATACTACACTTATTTCCTAAACTTAGTTTTTCTCCATCATTTACACTGTGACACTAACTACAATTCTTCCTCTGTCCATTTAAATTCCTGCCCATTTCCATAAATTTTCCTTTCATATCTCTCTAAATTTTTTAAGCTATAGTCTACTTGTCTGCCTGTAAATTATTACTAAATGCAAAAACAACCCAGTCTGATCTTTTCTGTCTAGACATCATGTTTTATATATATAAAAAAAAAAGATATATATATATATATATATATATATATATATATATATATATATATATATATATATATATATATATATATATATATTAATAAACTATATATTTATATATACATGGATTCAGCAAGCAGCCGTGCAGGAATAAGTTATTCCTGCACAGCAGGGACCATTCCTGTGCAGCGTGAAGGTGCGCTGCTGTGCTGTAAAATGGACACAGCACTGTGTACCAGCACACGGGGTGTGTCTGAGAGCAGAGCTCTCACAATACACATGCCCCCTGCACTCCAGAATTGCCAATCAGCAATTTAAAATGAGCGAGAATGCTCTTAATACCCCCAACCTGTCAGTGTAAGAAATCTGGACAAAGCCATAAGGGACAATCATCCCTACCAAGCCAAAAGTTGATAGAGTAACAGGATTAGCATAAACACATAGTGCACACCTTCCAACCTGTCAGAGTAAGGAATGTGGACAACGCCATAAGAGACAATCGCCCCTACAAAGCAGAAAATTGATAGAATAACAGGTTCAGCATTAGCATGGATATTCTGAAGGGTACAAATAAAAAAGCACAACAAATACATTTTTTTATATATGCAATAAAGTTTAAGTATAGCTGCGCTGGTGTGCCCATTGCTTAGCTATGCTTAGCCATGCTGAAAATGCATAAGTTAAAAAGCAATAGACATCCAGCATAAACTTAAGTGCAATAGTGTAGTGGCTAGAGAGTATGCCGTTCATGTAGTCATTCATAGGTTCATAGGTAGGTACTAGGCTATCGGCCCAGTAGGCTACATAAGCCTAGCCAGCAAGGTTCCCTGGCTTATGCCACCCAAGAAATTTATTTTCCTGTGCCACTGTCGAGCAGAGAACCAGAAGTGATCCCCGGAGTGTATTTACTATTTCCCGTTCACTCATCAAGATTTTTCTTGAAGAGTGCTAATGAAGAACTTTGCTTGACATAAATGGGTAGCCTGTTCCAGAGTATGGGAAGTCTCTGAGACAGGAATCTATCCCTCCAGCATGTCCTGTTTATTGTAGTGACAAGGTTTAGGTCTCTAGAGTGTGTAGCTTGGAGGGATTGGGATTTCTTTAGGTGTAGCATGTCCAACAGCTCTGGGTTTGACATAGCTTTATATGTTAGGCAGAGATCACCTTGGAGTAGATGATATGCTACAGAGTAAAGCTGGAGTTTTTTGAGACGGTCAGTGTAGGGCATTTGTTTGAGAACAGTAATCCTCTTTGTGAGGTACTTCTGTGGCTTTTCCAGCTGCTGCAGATGTCTTGTGAGTTACATTCCAAAACGGGCATTGTACTCTATAATGGGTCTAATGAGTGTTGAGTAGAGGGGAACAATGACCTCTTTTTCCTGGATGAGAACCCTTTTATGATGAGGTGTGCCACGTAGAAGGACTTCCTGACTACTGTGGCAATGTGACTATCAAAGGAGAGACTACTGTCCACCTGGGTCCCAAGGTCTCTTATCACACATTCAGTGTTAAGCAGATTGCTGCCTATGTAGTAGTTCATGGGTACAGAGTCTTTTACCAAAGGGGATGACACTGCACTTTTTGGCATTGAGCTTGAGACCATGGCTCTGACACCAGGCATCTGTCTCAGCGAGGCCTTTCTGTAGGATGTCCACATAATTTGGGGACTTGACTATGGCTCCTACTTTGCAGTCATCTGTGAACTTCATTAGCCAGAGGCCTTCTGTATTAGCCTGTACTTCAGAGAAGTAGATACCAAACAGGAAAGGTCCAAGGACAGAACCCTGTGGTACTCCACTTGTCACAGCTTTGAGGTCAGATTTGGAGTCTGCAACTTTTACAGAGTGGGTTCTTTCCGTGAGCCAGTTGGCAACCCATCTTGTGATGTAGGGATTTATACCTAGTTTAGTGAGTTTAGCTATAATTCCAGAATGGGAGATGGTGTTGAAAGCCTTGGCGAGGTCAAAATAGGCTGTGTGAACCACCTTACCCTCATCTACGGCTTTGGTGACTGCCTCAAAGAATGGTTTGAGCCTCACCAAAACCCTTTCCATTTTGTATGTGTAAACATTGAAATTTTACTTTTTGTATAGTTATGTAAGAAGTAACTGGTTTTACTCAACCAGAGTAGTGTATTAGGCCCAGATGTGAGGTGTCAATCTAATGAAGTAGTAAAACCTCCATATAAACACAAGAGCTCCATACAGTATAGTCACACAAGAATAAATTAATCACAGCACATTGGGGGAGGTCAGGGAAGGTAAATAAATCTATATTATGTAATGAATGATGAAT